>NW_006399772.1:15285765-15303238 GCF_000299155.1 Elephantulus edwardii | reverse complement strand
TAACATAATGGCTAAAAAAGCCTAGGTGTACATATTTCCATTAATGTATCAGCTATAATTTCCTTGTAGTATATTCTTAGTGTTATGAGATTTCTTTATTAAGTTTTTTTCGGAAACACGGAAGTGTCTTTCATAGTGGTTTTGTACCATTTTACAGTCCTACCAGCAGTGTGTGAGATTTCCACTGCCTCTCCACCTCTCCAATATTTATTGTTTGCTATATTGTTAAACTTTGCTACTGTTTCTAGGGTGAGATGGAATCTCATTGTTTTTATGTGTATCTCTCTGATGGCTAATGATGTTGAACATTTCTTCATGTGTCTCTTGGTCATCCAGACATCACATTTTGTGAAGAATCTTTTTCATGTCTTCTGTCGGTTTGTGATGGAATTATCTGTCTTTTCCTTTTGGAGGCCTTTTCATGTTTTGTATACTGTAGTTATGAGACCCTTGTCTGAAATCTTGTTGTCAATGGCAATGACAAAAAGCCTAGTCTGTGGGCTTTCTTTTCACCCTATTGGAGAAGGTTTTTTTATGCACACAGGGATTTAATTTTAAGAAAGTTCCAGTCATCGATTTTACCCTCTCCTTATTGTACATTTCTGGCTGTGTTTTCAAGTCTAATTATGCCATAGGCTAAGCTTCTAAATTTGTTCCTATTTTATCTCTTATGATTGCTATGGTTATGGGTAATACCCTTAAGTCTCAGATCTAGTTTGAGTTGGTTTCTGTGCATGGTGTGAGATGTGGATCCTGTTTCAGTATTCTACAGGTAGAATGTTAATAAGACAAGTCTTATAAATAAGACAGTTTTTATCTTACAAGTCTCTGGAAGATGATCTGCTTTCAAGTTGTAGCCTGGAATCCTCATCTGCCCTTGGACCTCATGTACCTAATGAGGTAGTTGACCGTGAACCTACTGTGAAAATTAGATGGAACACTAGCTTCTTGGGAAGGATTTAGTTAGAAGAAGGGTATTACAACTCATTTGGTTTAGAGTGTAGGTGTGATGCAATCTGAATGGTTTCCCCTGTTATTAGCTTTGCTTTTTGCCACATGATTGGATGGGACTATGCTAATGATGTGAATGAAATACTCTGTTTCAGTGGGAAAATAGAAGCAAGTGTGTAGACTTCTAATGAGGAGCTTGGTTAGTCTTGCCATCTCACCAGGCTTTAATTGAGCATGTTTAGAGGCAGAACATGGGAATGCTATAACCAAGAAGAAACAAAAAGCAGAAAACTCAGTGTGCATTCATTTGAACCAGAGATTTCTACTCAAGTCAGACATCTAGACTGTAAGAGCGGCAACAGTGGAGAACCAGAGATTGAAACAGCTGAACTGGAGCTGCCACCCTGTGATGCAAGAGACATTGCTAATGGCCTTTGTACCAGCTTGTTGGAGGACTGAGGAAGAAATACTTTAACTGGCCTGGCTAAGGGGGCTCTGGCGGCTTAGTGATAGGGAGTTGTGTTGCAGTCCAAAGATTCCAATCCTGTTCAAATCCACCAGCCACTCTGTGAGAGAAAGATGGATGATCCCTTTCCATGCAGTTTACTGCCTTTGAAAACTCAGTGGAGGGCCAGTTATGGGTTTGTTCCTACTTGAAGGCACACAGCAACAAGAAGCTTGTATTACATGTTGGGAGGGATGGTGGCTTAGTGGCAAAGAGTTACACAGTCAACTTGAAGGCACGAGGCTCTAATATACCAGCTGTTCATCAGGAGAAAGATGAACAGTCTTCTCCTGTGTGACTGCCTCTGAAAGCCCACTGTAGGATCCATTATGAGATGGTTCTGACTTGACAGAATCCACAACAGCACCAACAAGCTTATTTTTCATGTAGTATTCTGTCATCTTGTTAACATGTAAAACCGTTTATATAAATTTTATGATTCATTAATTGTACATGATCTATTTTTGTCATGATTAATTAGAACTACTAATTAGAATAGCAATCTCAGTGGTTGTTTTATTAGCGAGGAAACATTATGTACACTTTTAATGAAAGTATTTTATAGTTAACATATTATTGCATTGGACCAGAAAGTTTGCAGATTTTTAACCTTGAAATTCACTTGTAGTGATCTGAATTAAGGGGTTGTTTAAACATTAAATAATTTGTTTAAATGAAAACATTTATTGGTAGTAAAATGATAGTAATCAGATTGTTGTTGTTATGTGCCGTCGAGTCACCTGAGACTCATAGTGACCCTAGGTCTCTGCTCTTTCCTGTGCCAGTCTTGTGTCTCTGACACACCTTACCCCCATTACCCCAGTCACTGAATCAATCCATCTCATCAAAGGTCTTGTCTTCCTCTCTGTGCTGTCCCTCCATCCTCCCGAGCATGATGTCCCTCTCCAAGGACTGGTCCCACCTTGGAACAAAATTAGGCCTGTTTGTTTTTTAATTAATCACATTTTCCTATTAACTTTTCAAAACATATATTTAAAAACACCCTTGCATGTTTTTTTTTTATGGTGGAAATTTTAAGTTACTTGCCATATCCATAAGCATATGGTTTAATGGTTGCTTATTTAATCCGTTTTCTGATGCTGATATTTAGATTGACTTTTTTTTTCTCCCAGGAGAAATGGCTTGCCTCTGGAAACTCTGTGTACGAACAGTGCTCAGGCTGTTCGTTCATAGGGTTGCTATGAGTCATCTACGACTCAACGGCATTAAACAACAACAACAACATTAATAATATTCAGTGGACATCTCTGTATATCTATCATTGTATGTATTTCTGATTATTAAGAAAATTTTGTAAGTTTGGCACTGCAGGTCCAAGACCATTTTAAAACCTTCTCATAGCTTTTGGCAAATTACCTGAGAGATTTTGAAAGATTTCTCTGCTCACAGAAGTATGTCAGAATGTCTGTAAAACTTTGATGTGTCACTATTATATGTAGGAAATACAGTAAAAGATTAGGAGAATGATAAATTAGCAGTTAATTGTATGTCACATTTAAATAAATGTTATGTATGCCCATTTTTATTTTATTAATATCTCTTAAGGGCTTGCTTTTTAGTAAAGAACACTAAACATTTTACTGTCTACAGAAATCTAAGTTACATTTTTGTTGAATACAGTTTTATGCAGTAGTATTGAGAAGAGGAAGAAAATATTCACTTCTGTTTTAAAGAAAAAAAATCCTGAATGTCCATATATCTGTGAGGAAGATGATGAGATCAGATAATTATATTTTAAAGTAGATGCTTAATTGTCTTTCTGAATAAAATGTTATTAGGTACCCTGGTGATATAGTGGGTAAAGAGTTGTTCTGCCACTTGAATCTACTACTTGATCCTCAGAACAAAGATTGGCACCCTCTGAAAACCTGCTGGAGGGTCAGCTATGATTTATGTTCTGACTTGATGGCACATAACAACAACAAGATTCATATCTGAATGTTCAAAGGTGAGGGATACTGTTGCCTAGTACAGTCCTACCACAGAGTTGAAATTCATTAGTTCTTCAGTAATGAATGGATGAATGAAAGTAAAAGAAAATGTAAATGAATTTTTCAGCACCCAAGTATTCTTATTCTGTGTTCATTTCTTGGTGTAAATCTCATAGCTCTGTTCCATCTTATAAGGGCCATGTTATGTGTCATACACATGTGAACAGAAGGGTTGTCATGACTGAAAGGCTGAAGGGTTGACCAGTCCTCACAGAGCTCTGAAGTGACTCTTGGGAGAGGGGGACTTTGGATAGCACCAGACACTCCACTGGGGAGCCTCTGGGGAGAAAATGTGAAGATCCCATTTCTTGTGCTTTAGAAAGTGTAATTTATATAGCAAGAGCTTAATAAATACCTTTTCTGAGATACTTTTATGATTCTAATTTCTTCCTTTTAGCTCTCAAGTGGAAAGCATGTGTGAAAGTTTAGATTTCAATCACTTTATCATATTAAGGGCTCTTAAGGTCAAAATTTTAAATATATTTTTGAATTGGATGAGGGATCATTGCAGGTGGTTAGGTGTTAAGGGCATAGGTAATATGCACTCTTTAAGTGAGAAGAATGCTTCATTTCTAACTTAAGCTTCATGCAGACCTGGGCACAGTTGCAGGACATTATATTATGTACCTTTAACTCTGGTGGCAGGGAGTTCTGGTGAATGAGTGAGGAGGAAGTTGCACTGCCAGTTCAAAGTCATGAGGTCCAAGTCCACCAGCTGATCCCCAGGAGAAAGAAGAGTGGTCTCCTTCAGTGCCACTTACTGGCTCCGAAAACCTGCTGGAGGATCAGCTGTGAGTCAGTTCTGACTAGATAGCATACAACAATAGCCAGAGACACACAAATGATAGACTCTTGAATGTCATGGAAAGGAAAATAGCTTTTTTTTTTTTTAAAAAAAAAATTGTTGTTGTGAGAAAAAAATTGTATTTAGAATTAGCCCTCTCGACTCAGTTCAGACAATCCCAATTTTTGTTGGCAAAATGTCCAGAGCATCATAGTCAAGAACAAGTCAAGCATAGGCCTTCTCTCCATCAGGTCTAATCAAGGTATTGACCTTAGTCATATCAATGCCATAGAGCTTATTTACAGCTGGTTTTATTTGGTGCTTGATGGGCTTGACATTCACAAGGAACACAAGAATGTTACTGTCTATCTTCAACATGGCTGACTCATTGGTGAGGGGAAACTTGATACCATAGTGGTCAAGCTTGCTTCTCCTGGAGCACTCTTCTGGGATATTTAGAGTCTCAGCGTCTTAGGCGCAGGAAGGTGGGTGACATGCGGATTTTTAAAATTGTTTTTGTGTGGCTGTGGGTGCCTTTCAGGACTGCCTTCTTGACCTTTAACACCTTTGCTCTGGCTTCACTTTGAGGAGGGGCAGTGGCTTCCTTCTTTTCTTTCAACACCATCTTTGTAGAACAGGGAAAATTAGCAGCTTAAGACTTATTTGTCAACATTCTTTTAAAGATGCCATTTTAGACGAAGGTATCCAGGCCATAGTCTTTCCATTTACTTGCTAGGCATCTGAAAGTTGGACAGTGAATAAGAATTACAGAAGAAGTTAGCAGTGCCTTTGAGCTGTGGTATTGGCGCAAAGTAATGAATATCCTATGGATTGCCAAAAGAACAAAATATGCTTTGGAGAGAGTGTATCTCTTCAGGGCAAGGATGGTAAAATTTCATCTCATATGCTCTGTGCATGAGGGTCCAGTCCTTGGAAAAAGATATTATGCTTAGAAAGGTGGAGTGTCCTTGAAAGAGAGGTAGACCCTTGACAAGATGGGTTGACACAATGTGTGTCAATGAGCTCAAGTATCTCAGAAATTATAAGGATGGCACGGGATAGGGTAGAGTTCAGAGTTATTGTGTATGGGGTCACTGTAAGTCATAGCTGACTTGATTGCACTTAACAGCATCAACAGTAACAACAATAATAATTCCATAGTCAGTATGAGCTCTGGTGGCCTGATGACAAGAAGCTTCACTGAAATCCAGAAAGCATATGGTTCAAGGCCACCAGCTACTTCACTGCAGAAGGATGGGCAGTCTCCTCCTGTGTGATTAACTGCCTCTGAAAACCTGCTCGAGGGTCAGCTATGGGTCAGTTCTGACTTGACAGTACACAACAACAACAACAACAGCAGCAGCAACATAGTCAGTATACATTTATCTTAACCATAGTTTATACTTCCTGGCCACCTCTACAGTACTAAATGTGTCAAAACAAACCATAGTTCAGCTTTTGTTTTTAATTTTTTTGGTCAGAATCTTTTTCATGTGAATAAAAATTAACAAACCAAATTGGTTTTTCATCCAATTATTTATATGCATTCTATAACATTAATTACAGTGGAATAACTTAATTAATGCAGTCTCTAATAATCCACCCCTTATTGTGTATATTGCCTTTAATTTCACCTAATTTATCTGATTTTTTTTTAACTCCCCTCTCCCTCCCTAACCACACCTGGTAACCATCTAAAAAGGATTATACCTATGAAAACTTCCTTAGTTTTTTTATAATAATTGTCTTACATCATAATTAGGGAGCTCTGGTTGCCTAGTGATAGGAAACTCTGCTGCAGTCCCAAAGGCATGCGGTTCAAGTCCACCAGCTGCTCTGCAGGAGGAAGACGGGCCGTGTCCTCCCGTGCGATTAACTACCGCTGAGAACTCCCCAGTCAGCCAGCTATGCGTCAGTTCTGCCTTGATGATGCACAACGGCAACATATCATAATTGTGCTTTTTTGACTGTCTAAAAACAATTTTAACTTACTTTCCCTCTTAATCATTTCTCAAATTATCATCTTTCAGAAGATTATCTGAGGGCTATTGTTTGTTCCTCTTAATTGTTAACAGGGACAATTTCCATTTGAAAACAAAAAAATTAATATTTAAATGTTGCTTGTATATAATAATTTTAATGGTAGCTTACATAGGGTAATCTGACAGAGTGCGGAAATTATTGAACAGTATCACTGATTTCACATGCAAGCAAGATTCTGCTGAAGATTATCCAAAAAGAACTGGAATAGCACATCAGCAGAGAACTGTCAGAAGTCCAGGCTGGGTTTACAAGAGGCTGTGGTACTAGGGATATTGTAGCTAATGACAGGTGGATCTTGGCTGAAAGCAGGGAGTACCAGAGGAATGTCTCTTGGTGTTTCATTGACTATGCAAAGGCATTTGACTGTGTAGATCACAATAAACTGTGTTTGACTCTGAGAAGAATGGACATCCCAGAAGACTTGATTATGCTTATGCGAAACCTATACTGGGACCAGGAGGCAGTCGTCAGAACAGAGTAAGGAAATACTGCATGGTTCAAAACTGGGAAGGTGCACCAAGGATGTGTCCTATTCCCATATCTTTTCAATCTATATGCATACCAGATTATCTGGAAGGCTGGATTCTATGAGGAGAAATGAGGCATCAGGATTGGAGTTAGACTCATCAGCAGTCTGTGTTATGCAGATGACACAATGCTACTTACTGAACCTGAGGAGGATCTGAAAATCTTGCTGCAGAAGGTCAAGGACTGCAGCCTTTAATATGAATTGAAGCTCAGCATCAAGAAAAAAAAGATTCTTACCACTAGGTTGATTGGCGACATGATTGTGGATGGTGAGGAGATTGAGGTTGTCAATAGTTTCAGTTTGCTTGGCTCTACAATCATTGCCAGCAGCAAGGAAATTAAAAGACCAATTACTTTGGGAAAGTCTGCTGTCACAGAACTCTCCAAAGTAGTGAAGAGCAATGATGTCAGTCTGAAGACGAAGGTGTGCCTGATAATAGGCCACGGTCTTTGCAGTTACTTGCTATGCATCAGAAAGCTGGGGCAAAGACTAAGGATGATAGAAGGAGAATTGATGATCCCTTTGGGCTATGGTGCTGGAGAAGAATATTGAATATAACATGGACTGCTAGGAGAACAAACAAGTTTGTGCTGGAGATGATGAAGCCAGGCTGCTCCTTGGAGGCAAGGATTCTGAAGCCTCATCTGACATACTTTGGACATGTTGCAAGGTGGGATCAGTTCTTAGAGAGGGATGTCATGGGTTAGGTCAGATGTACCTTGTTCTTTAAACTTATATCCTTCCTCTCTAGTACTTTTTTCATTTCCCCAATGTAACATACCTTTTGATTTCTTGGCTGCTACTACCGTGTTTGACTGTGGATCCTAGTAAAATGAAATATTTGACAACTTCAGTTTCTTCTTTATTTATTTAGTTTTTAAATGATTTTTGTTCTCCTGATGTTGACATATAATACGTATAGAAGGGCTTTTGTCTTCTGTAGCAAGTGTTTCAAGTCCTCTCGAAATTCTTTACTTTCTGCAAGCTAGGTTGTGTCACCTGTACAACACAGGTTGTTGATGAGTCTTATCTCCATTCCTAAATAGTCTTCTTCATAGTATCCAGCTTCTCCAATGATTTGCTAAGCATACAGATTGAATAGATGTGGATAAAAGATACAGTCCTGGTGCACATTGCAAACAATACAGTGTTTTCTTACTCTGTTCAGACAACAGCTTCTTGGTCTAGGTTTCACATGAGCACATACATATAAGCATTCCGGAATTTTCATCCTCTTAATGTTATCCATAATTCGTTATGAACTACACAGTCAAATGCCCTTGTATGGTCAACAAAACACAAGTCAGTATCTAGTATTCTCTCCTTTCAGTAAATATCCATCTGAGGTTGGATCCCAACCCCTCCCAAGAAGAGAGGTTAAAACCAAGTTGTTAAATTTTAGACTGGGTGATTTAAAAACAAAAATCACAAAAAAATTATAGAAAAACTCCAAAACCAGAATATCATTTATTGATTGATGGTTATGGTTCAATCATACAAGGCAAGAAATTTATCATTACTCTGTTTAATTCTCTAAGGGAGTTTTATTTTCCAAAACCAAGGCATAAATTTCTCCCAAACTGTCATATGCTCTGAACTTAGACACAAGCTGAGGATTTAAGACACCTTGGCAATAATATTTGTTTGTGGGAGGAATAAAAATCCTTCAGTGTATTCTTTGATCAGACACAGCATTAAAGCCCATCTTGGGTGTTACACTGTGAATGTAAATTTGTTACCTGTTATTTCTAGCTTTAACATATTTATTTACAACTCTTTAAATGTGCTGACTACATTGTCTTCCTCAGAGTGAGCTGTATAATACTGGGTTAAGAACTACAGACATGACATGCCCTTTTAAATTTAACCTAAATGGTTTTTAAAAATATTTTTATTGATTTTCATATAATAATTCCTTTACATTGTGTTTCATTCACATATATTATGTTTTTATACAATTCTTACATTTACATTGTGTGTCATACAGTCTTTCTAACCTGAAAGTTTTAAAAATAAATATGTACTTATTATAAAACATATGAAATTCAACTGAACATAAAATGAAGAAAAAAGTTTCGTGATGCCAACTAGTGATAAGAATGGTTGGACTTTTGTGTATTTCTTTTCTGTCTGCTTTAAAAATGAAAGGTTAGTGTACACTATTCATATCGTTTAAGGGGCTCTTGTGGCTTTGTGCTAATGAGTTGCACTGCCAACCCAAAGGCATGTGGTTCAAATCCTGGGCAGTTTTGACTCAGATGTGTATGACAGCAACAACCTTCATAATGTTTAAACCTTGCTTTTCCACTCAGAATAGCGCGACATATTTCTGTGCCTATGACCAACATCAGTTTTAGTGGTTATGTCATATGTCGTATCGCCTGCTTATGCTAATGTTGTGACTTGTTTATTGCTTTGATGCTGGACACTTTTCTACTGGCATTTCAAATACCAGGATAGTCCCCGAGGATGGTCAGTTTTCAGCCGAGCTTGTAAACCAAAAGAAGGTAGAAAAATCTGGAGCTGACGGTCAGTTTTTGAAAAAGTCACTAAACTCCTTAGAGATCACAACAGAACAACGTGGCCTCTGGCTCACTTGTTTTGGGCATCCCGTTTGGTGAAGTGGAGGGTTGACAAGAGCATAGGATACCATTTCCATACTGGCACAGCCACAACAGTGATGAACCCTAACATGCTGGTGATGGGAGCGATGTGGGAATGGACTATAGTCAGTTCTTGTTAGTGAGGTTGAGTGAGGGTGGACCGTATGCCATATGGTCGTTACACTGTAATTTGTATTTTAATATATTTACAAAGATATTAAAATATATTTATTTGCTATATTAATAGATATTTATAAATTCTTATGGATAGACACTTAGGGTTTTGTAGTTCTCTTTCCTCCCGTGTAGGCAATACTGTGCTGAATATTTGGGTATGTTCATTGTTGGAGTGGGTGTGGAGGATCAACTTAAAAAAATGAAGAAACAATCTAATGAGACTTTGTAAGTGGCTTTGTGATTTTCTGTTTGGAGATGTTCAGTTTAGTATTTAATGTGAAAAAATACAGAATAATATGGCTTAGTCTTGGGAGAAAGGTATTGTGCTTAATCACTATCACTGTTAACTGTTTAATATTTGTTGTGTTAAGAACTTAAAGTTATCTGCTAACATATCATTCATCTTCTCTCTTCTTTCTCAGAACCACTATCTTATTCTCATTTTTCCAGTTCAGAACAATTTCTTAACTTGTGATGATGCTTCATAGTCTTTTATTTAAAAAAAAAAATAGAAAATCAACCTTTTTTATTGTGGTTTGTGTGAAAGTTTACAGAGCAGATTGGTTTTGTGTTTTACCACTCATACACATTTTGTTTATGACATTAGTCCCTCCCCCCAGTCTTCTTTCCAATCTTCCTTCTAGAGTAGCCCTTCCATCCTTCTAAGTTCTGCTCCGGCCAAATGCTGCTCTTTTGATCTTGTTTGATGTATGTATGTATGTATGTATGTATGTATGTATGTATGTATGTATTTTCCAGAGTAAGTCACCCTTTGGTTTTAAGACTCTTTGGGCATTGCTTTATTTAGTAACTGTCATTGCAGCCATATGAAGTAGCTGGAATGGCAGTCTACATTTTAGAGATGAAGAAGAATCTTAGAAAGTCTGAGCTTAAAGGAATATCCCTGGAGAGGGCACTCGTGGATTGGGGATAGCATTCTCACCTTCCTCGTCAAAGACCTGGCTTTGATTCCGAGCCAATGCTTGTTTCTAGGGTGTGAAACAGAGCAGAGTTCCAGACCATGTTGGAATAGGTAGAAAGATTGATGATCTGTTTATGAAAATCTGCCACTGCAGATCACAACCGTTCTATCTACAACCCATCATGGGTTAAGGGGAGTGGTAGGTTTAGTCATTGATGTGGTTTCCATGAGTCAAGACCCAACACCAACTCAGCTAACATTGTGGCTGGGAAGGAGATGACGCCAAGACCTGGACAGAGTTTTCTGTCTGTAGAGCATGGGTGATCCAAGATTTCTCCAAGTCCATTGATTTCTCACAATTCATGGTCTGTGGGAGAGGCAGAGGAACAGATTCAGTATGAGACTGTAAATCAGTGAAGAAACCATAAACAGAGCAGCTGTCAGTGCTCTTTTATCCTTTGTTGGTAACACCGATGAATTTGAATGTTTTCCACTCTACTTTGACACATCTTGACTACTGGCAGGAACATACAATAGCAGTAACATGCTGTGAAATACAGGGTGAAAACTCCTAAATGAAATATTCTCAATTTGCTTACTTTTAAAAACTTTTTAATTTGGTTCTAACTTTGATATAGTTCCTGGGAAGCTATTAAATATTAAGCAAAACCAGTTTTTACATCTTGTGTATACACATATATAAACACACATATAGATCTGTATTCATTCTCTATTCATGTCAGATCAACAAAATTTATGACTTCTAATTTAGTTTTGAGGCATATCACTTCTTTGGTTTGAAAACACTGTTTTATTTGCTGAAACATGAGTTGATATCCCCTCAAGAAAAATTCAAGATGTAAAGCTTCAAACTAATGGCATGTTTTATTAACTTTTTAAAAAGATTAATCCAAATTAGTCTTTTAAAATTTCCTATACAAATTTCATTTTGACATTTGTACAGTGTTTTTTTCCTCAAAAGCAGTTTTAGAAAAGTAAGAAAGGGATTTTTTCTTTGTAACATTTTTTTTTGGTTTTTTTTTAGTTGAAATATAAAGAACTGTAGGGGAGCTCTGGAGGCCTAGTGGCAAGGAGCTGCAACTACAATCCCAGAGGTGCATGGTTCGAATCCACCAGATGCTCTGCCAGGGAAGGAGGGGCAATCTCCTCCTGTACCAGTCAGATCTGATTTGATGGTACACTCACACAAAAATAATAATAAAAAAAATCTATAAGGGGAAAAAAGAAATATAAAGAAATGTTATAGTGATAGAATAGCTTTCTAAATCCAAAAGGATTTTCTTTTTATTTTGTTCATAAATGACTGGTAAGGATAGTTATTTTATTCCTTTATGACTAGCATTATTTTATTATATATAGTAATAAAGATCATGCATCTAATATAGGCCATGGTCTTTGCAATCACATGTTATGCATCAAAGAGTTGGACAATGACTAGGGAGAATAGAAGGAGAATTGATTGATGCCTTTGCCCTGTGGTGCTGGAGAAGAGTATTGAATGTACCATGCACTGCCAAGAAAACAGATTCATCCTTGAGAGGGTTTAACCAAGCTGCTCCTTGGAGGCAGGGATTCTGGTGCTTCGTCTGACGTATTTTGGACATGTTGTAAGGAAGGACCAGTCCTTGGAGAAGGACATCACGCTTGGGAGGGTGGAGAGACAGCACAGGAGGGGAAGGCCCTCTATGAGGTGGGTTGATTCAATGACTGGGGTAATCGGGATGGGTGTATCAGAGACAGTGTAATTGGCATAGGACAGAGTAGAGTTTAGGGCTGTTGTACATAGGGTTGCTATGAGTCGCAAGCACCTCGATGGCACATAACAACAACAACAACAACAACAACCACCACCACCACCTAATAAAACGCTATTTGACTTTACTTCTTGGAATTTAAATTGCCTAACTTGATGTGACCCCAAAATTTCTTAGTATTTTTACTTATTCAGAATATTTTGGATTAAAGGAGATATGTATATCGTTTAAGTTTGCTGTTATGTGTTGTAGAGTCATAACAGACTCTTCACTGACCTTGTAGGAGGTTTTCAGAGGCTGTGAATGACACAGGAAATTAGGCTTCTTTCTTTTACAAAGTGTCAGGAAGATTCAAACTGCATGCTTTTGAGTTAGCACAGCTTGTTACCCTTAAACCATTACTGTCTTGTTTAAATATATTTGAAGATGTAAAAATATTTCCCTTTTGAGGTATGTACACATTACTTTCCATCTACTGTTTGACAGTTGAGTGTATAAAAATTAATAAAGCATTGTACCTGCACTTGAGAAACTTGTTGTTAAGTGAGAGTCACATGTGTGGATGAAAATTTGTAACAGAATTTTATCTAAATTGGTCTGGGAGCAGGCTGAACATGATTAAATGAATATTTTCAGGGAGAAGGGAAGGTAAAAAAAAAACCAAACGTGTGGTAGCTTCGGTTATAAAATCAAACAAGATTTTCCAGGTGGTGACTGATGATCTTAATATTTTGCTCTTTGAAATGAGATCTACTTTCCTTCTGAGATTTTCCCCTCCCATATCGGTCTTTTGTTTAGAATTTGCTGCCTATTGATTAATAAGGACCATTAGGAAAATGGGGGGTGAGGACAGGGGAAGGGATGGAGAGGGAGTGAAATATGCAACAATGAATGAATGAGAATTTATTTTTTCTGTAAACTTTCATTAAAATCACAATTAAAATAAAAAATTTATTAAAGAACTGTCTGAAAGAAATGTATGATTAGACATTACATGTAACAGCAATCTGGAACAAGGGGTGACTTGCAGGGTGAGCTGGGGTTGGAAGAAAATGTTCAACAATGAATAAAAGCAAAAGAAGAAAATAAAATTTTTATGGTAAAAAAAGAAAAGTCGGGTAAAAGAGTTAAGCCTGGAATGGACAATAAAACCAATTGTCTAGATTTGGCTCTATGGAAATTTTTTTATCCTTAGTCTTCTTTTTTTTATTATTTTTGTATGAGTGTACCATCAAATCAGATCTGACTGGTACAGGAGGAGATTGTCCCTCCTTTTCCCGGCAGAGCATCTGGTGGATTCAAACCATGCGCCTCTGGGATTTTAGTTGCAGCTCCTTGCCACTAGGCCACCAGAGCTCCCCTATCCTTAGTCTTCTTGAGACATGAGGATGCATTTGTCCCAAAAGAGCAATGGGTCTTTTTCCTCCCCCCACCCCCTGACTTCACAAAAGAGTCAATGTACTTGAGCTGGACTTTGAAAGAGGGGTAGGATTTTCCAAGTGTGGAAAACTTTTCTGGTCTGCTGTTATGCACATCAGAAAAGGAGTTAGAAATTAAGGAAGACTCAGGAGGTTGGTGGTTTGGTTTTGTTTTTTTTTGGTGTGTGTTTGTTTTTTTTATATGACCACATTATTTTGTGCTGTCAAGTTGGAACCAACTCATAGTTGACCTTCCAGCAGGTTTTCAGAGGCAAAGAATCTCATGGGAGTAGATTATCCATCCTTTTCCGGAAGAACAGCAGGTGTGTTTGGAATTGAGGTGGTACTTCTTACCTCTGGGCTACCATAGCTCCCTGTATGAGCATACCACTGCTGTCATTAAGTGCCTTCTGTTTGAGTACTACTTAGGGTGACTATGTGAACAATAGATCTGATTCTGTGCCATTCTTACCATCCTGAGTTCATTGCTGTAGCCACCTTCTCATTGAGGGTCTTTGCTCCTTCACTGACCCTTCTCACCTTTCCAAGCTTGATGTCCTTTTCCAAAAGAATAGCCTCTTTTAACAACATGCCCACAATATATGAGCCAAAGCTTCACTGTCTTTGTCTCTAAAGCACATTCTGATTGTACTTTTCCCCAGGCGTGTATCTGGTGGCCTAGAGGTGAGAAACTGGGCTGTGATCTCAAAGGCAGATGGTTCAAATCTGCCAGTTTCTCCATGTGAGAAAAATGAGCAGTCTCTTCCCATGCAATTTACTGCCTCTGAAAACCGACTGTGGGGGTCACTGATGGGTAAGTTCCTACTCTGTACACAACCTCCACCACAACATGAGATATTCAGAACTCTTCTCCAACACCACAGCTCAAATGCATGGATTCTCTCCTAGATCTATATTCATTGTCCAATCTCAGATGCATAGTAGGTGATTGGAAAGACTGTGACTTGAATCAGGTGAACCTTGGTCTTTAAACTGACATCATTGTTCTTCAGGACTTTGGAGAGATCCCTAATAGCAGACTTTCCCAATGCTATATGTCCCTCTATCTCGTTATTCTTGGTACCAGATTTTGACTGTGAATCCAAGCAAGGTGAAATTGTTCACAGTTTCAAACTTTTCTGTATCTATTGTGATGTTGCCTATTGGTCCCTTGGCGAGGATTCCCCCCCTTGATATTGAAATGTAATTAATCCATATGGCAGGCTTTAGTACTTTTGTTAGGATGCAAACTTAAAATAGAAATCAGAGAACAAGAAAGAAAGTTTAAAAGCAGCTTTATTAGGGGGGGGCTCTCAGCTGAGGTTCCTCATTCTGAAGATGCTGAAGGAAGAAATCACACTTTGAGCTTATTGGGGAGGGTTTTTGTAACAGGATCTTTAGAGAGGAAAGGAGAAACATTCCAGTGATTTATGGTTTATCTGTTAGTTCTGCTGGGTGACGAGGCCATTCACTGTCCTTGTTTATGTGTGTATTCTTTGAATTCTTTGTATTCCTGCTTGGCCCCCTGTGCGAACCTAACACCTTTATGCTCTGCAGGGAGTACTTCATGTCCTCATTTTCAGTGAGCAAAGTTCTGTCATCTGCATCATGCAGGTTGTTGGTGAGCCTTCCTCCAATCTTGATGCCACACTCTTCGTCATGAAGTCCAGCTTCTGGAATGATGTAGTCAATATACAGATTGAACAGGTTTGGGAAGAAGATAGAACCCTGATGTGCACCTTTCCTGATTTTAAGCCATGCATGTTTCCTTGCTCTGTTTGGACTACAGCTTCTTGGTATAGCTGTAGAGTTGTGTAAGCATAATTAGGTGTTCTAGAATTCACGTTATTCTCAAGGCTAGCAATAATTTGTTATTATCCACACAGTCAAATGTCTCTTCATAGTCATTAAACACAAGTAGACATTCTTGTATTCTTTGCTTTCAACCAAGATCCATCAGACATCAGTAATATCCCTAGTGCTGCAGCCTCTTCTAAACCCACCTTGAGCTGGAAAGTTCTCTGTCAAAGTACTGTTCAAACTATTTTTGGGTTATCTTCAATAACATTTTGCTTGTATGTAATATTAATAATATTGTTTGGTAATTGTTGGATCATCTCTCTTGGGAATGGGAACAAATAGGAATCTCTTCCAGTCAGTTGTCCAAATAGCTATCTTACAGATTTCCTCTCATAGTTTGGTGAGCGTAGCCAGGGCTTGCATCTGTTATTTGAAACATGTCACCTGGTGTCCCATCAAGTTCTGGGGCCTTAGGTTTTTCTAATGCCTTAGATACATCTTACACTACTTCCGTCATCACTGTTGGCTCTTTATTACATGCTGCTGCTTGAATTATTTCAGTATCGGTTACTTCTTTTTTGTGTGTACTTTAATGCTTTCTGTGTCATTTTAAGATTTTTTTCCATAGCATCTCTCAGTATTACAACTTGAGGATTAAATTTGCTTCCAGTTCTTTCAGCTTGAGAAATGTGAAATGAGTTCTTTTTTTATTCTCTATCTGCAGTTCATTGCACATTGCTTTATAATACTTTGCTTCATCTTCTTGAGCTGCCCTTTGAAATCTGCTCCACCATCTCTTCCCTTTTTTTTGGTCTTCTCAACACTCTAATGCAATTTCCAGAGTGTATTCTGACATATATTCTGTTTTTTTCTTTCTCCTCTATTTATGCAGTGACCTTTTTTACTGTCTTTATGATTGATATCTTTAATGCCAGTCCACAATCAATCTGGTAGTCGGTCCTTAATGTTCAATGCCTCAAACCTGTTCTTGAGGTGATTTTTAAATTCAGGTGGGATAGACTCAAGGTTGTATTTTGGCAATGGTAAATGGTTGTGCTGTTAACTGAGGAAGAGAATGTGGAAATTTATTTGAAAGTTTGGATAGGATGTGATTTCATTTATAGGCAACCATGAGCAACAGAAATAGATTAGAAAAAAATTCTTATCAAATCACCTCATGAGATCCAAATTAGGTCTTAAAGTAAGAGTTAACCAGATGGCAGAAAGGTGGAGAGAGGGGAGAACACTTCAGATAGAAGTATTAGCTTGTGGGACAAGTTGAAAAGTGTAAGAAAATAACTTGAGAGAATTAACATTTTGTGGCTGAGTGAAGATGGGTGGAGGTTTACAGAGCTTTGGGAGATTGCATGTGTCTTGATTTTTATCTTGAAGACATTAATGATAGTGTTGCTGGTAGAATGTTGATGAAGGATTTTAATGAGAAAATGATTTCTCACAAACAATTAGAAATATGTTTGAAGTATTTGACACCAATCATAAAGTTATGATTAGAGAATAAATTTACTTAGAAATTTTTAACAATGGATAAAATATGTCCCTTGCTTAGCTGTGAAGAAAACAGATAAACGAAAATTACCCATGTTAAGTGTGGTGGCATGAATTGTTAAGGGTTGATTATAGAGTGGGAGGAATCTACTCAGGACTATGACTTTTGGAGTTGTTGTTATGTGCCGTCGAGTCGCTTGCGACTCATAGTGACCTTATGTACAACAGCCCTAAACTCCGCTCTGTCCTGTGCTAATCGCACTGTCTCTGACACTCCCATCCCAGTTATCCCAGTCACTGAATCAATCCAGCTCATAGAAGGCCTTCCTCTCCTGCGCTGTCCCTCCACCCTCCCAAGCGTGATGTCCCTCTCTAAGGACTGGTCTCTCCTTACAACATGTCCAAAGTATGTTAGACAGAGCCTCAGAATCCTTGCCTCCAAGGAGCC
>NW_006399772.1:15276843-15282130 GCF_000299155.1 Elephantulus edwardii | reverse complement strand
GATGGGTGTGTCAGAGGCAGTGCGGTTGGCGCAGGATAGAGCAGGGTTTGGGCTGTTGTTCATAGGGTCGTTTTGAGTCGCAAACGACTCGATGGCACATAACAAGAACAACAACAACAACAACAACAACAACAACTATCAGGTTAATTCTGACTCACTGGAAACCTATAGGATGAAGTGGAATTCTTCTTTAGTATTTCTAAGGCCAACATATTTCTAGAAGTATATGACCTCATCTTTCTGCACGGAGCAGGTGATAGGTTGACTGCTGATCTTAGATTAGCATCCAAGTGTTTAATCACTGCATAACCAGGGATCCTTAATAATAAATATTAACTGTAACTTATTAAAATATACAAAAGATAAAGTCATCTTATGTTTTTTGCTGCTATTACAAAGTTGAGTTCTAGAATTTATTTGTTCCAGAGATATTTATTTAGGGTGCAATAGGGAAGGCCTTGTTAAAATGTCAGTGGTTGACATTCTAACAGTGTTAAATGATATGATCCTACCCTGTTGGAGCTAACAGTTCAGTTGAAAAGATAAGATCAATATAGTATATGGTGGTAGGTGCCTTTGAGTGGACTCCAACACCTAGGGACCCTACATGCCACAGAATGAAACCTTGTCTCATGTTGCTCCATCCTCAAGATCTCCACTCTGCTTAAGCCAGTTATTGCAGTTATGGTTCAGTCCACTGCATTGAAGGCCATCTTATCTTCCTCTGACCTTTCACCTTTCCAAGCAAGATATCCCCTTCCAAGGGACTGACCGTTCTTAAGAGCATGCCCAAAGTATGTGAGATGAAGTCTCACCAATCTTGTCCCTAAGGAGTCCTCTGGTTATATTTCCTTGAGGACAGATTTGTTTGTTTTGCCGCTCCATAATCCATACTCTTCTCTGACACTACTTTTCTCCAAATCAAAAGCATCAATTCCTCTTCTGTCATACTTATTCCTGGCACCACTTTCAGCTGCTTTGAAAGCGGTTGAGATATTGTGGCCTCAATAAAGCACACTTTAGTCTTTAAAATAACATCCTTGCTCCTGAGAACTTTGGAGAGGTACTTGTCAGCAGATTTCCCTAATGCAATATGTCTTCTGATTTCTGACTGCTGCCGCCATGAGTGTTGATTGTGTATCCAAGTAAAATTAAATACTTGTTAACTTCCGGTTTTCTCTCCATCATGATGTTGCTTATTGTTTCTGTGGTGAGAATTTTTGTTTCTTGATGTTGAGATGTAATCCGTATTGAAGACTGTAGTCTTTTATGTTTTTGAGTAAGTGGGTGAAGTCTTCTACACTCTTAGCAAGCAAGGTTATGTCTTGTGTATATAGTAGATTGTTAATGAGTCTTACCTTGTACTGATTCCAGATTCATTCATATAGTCCAGCTTTACAGATTATTTGCTCAGCATACAAATTGAATGGATATGGAGAAAAGATATGACCCTGAAGTACACTTTTCCTGATTGTAAGGAATGCAGTATCCTTTTGTTCAGTTTGAACAACTGCTTCTTGGTTCTGCATGAGCACAATTAAGTGTTTGCAATTCTCATTCTTCTCAATAGTTTCCATAATTTGTTATGATCCACACAGTCAGATGCCTTTACATAGTCAATAAAACACAAATAAAAATCCATCTTTCATCCTCTGCTTTTAGCCAAGGTCCATCTGATATAAGTAATAATCAGATAATCTTCATGCCACAGCCTCTTTAGACTCTAGCTTGAGTTTTTGGCAGTTTCCTGTCAATGTGCTGCTTCTCTTGATTTGGGATAATCATCAACAAGCTTTTACTTGTGATAGTAATGATATTGTTAGGTGCTGTCGAGTTGACTATGACTCAGAGCAATCCCATGAACAACAGATCTGAACTCTGCCCACTCCTGTGCTGTTTGCATCATCTCTATCACTCTTGGGCCCGTTGTTACAATGACTGTGTTAGCCCCTCTCATTGAAGGTCTTCCCTCCTTTGCTGACCCTCGACTTTTCCGAGCATGATGTCCTTTTCCAAGGCTTGGCCCCACCTAACAATGTGCCCAGTGTACGTGAGATGAAGTTTTGCCATCCTTCCCTCTGCGGAGACCCCCGAGACATTTATTTGTTCCTTTTGAGGTCTGTGCGCTATTTAATAATCTTCACCATCACCAGAACTCAAAGATACCAATTCTTCTTCTGTCATCTTTAATCACTCACATGCATAGCAAATAATTGAAAAGATCAGGGCTTGAACGATATTTTTAGATCACTCCCCCAATCTGTTGGATCACCTTCTTTTTGGAATGGACACAAAACAGATCCCTTTAAGTTGGTTGTTCAGGTAACTGTCTTCCAAATTCTTTGGCATAGACAAGTAAGCATGTCTGAGTTTCATCTATTTGTTAAATATAGCAATTAATATTCTCTCAATTCCTGAAGATTCCCTTCCCCCAAATGGATGCTAAACTTTTGTTTATGCGCTAAACTTTTGAGTTCTTCCTGCAGTACTTTGATTCTTGATGGTACACTATTCTCTGAAATTGTTCAGACTTGACTAGTTCTTTTTAGTACAGTGTGTCTGTGTATTCTTTTCATATATTTTTTAAATATTTCTTGCCGCCTCTGATATTTTGTCCATAGCATCCTTCAGCATTGCAAGTTGAGGCTTGAATTTGTTCTTCACTTTCTGTAGATTGAGAAATGCTGTGTATGCACTCTCCTTTTGGTTTTCTACCCCTCCAGGACCTTGTACATTTGATAATAATGAAATGCTTGTCATTTTACTTGTCATTTCACAAGTGAAATAATGTGCTTTTCTTCTTGAACTGCCCTTTGAAATATTCTATCCAACTGTTAACTGTTATTTTATTGTTTCTTCCTCTCCCTTTGGCTTCTCTCCATTCAAAACCAAAGTTTCACAAGCCCTCCTGATGTGTATGTCTCCCTCCGCTGTCTTTTTGTTATTTCTTTTTTCTATTGTTATACAGCAAGTTGCTGTATAAATAATGGCAATGCCATTATTGCTACCAATACATTATCGAGAAAGTGACTTTTTGGTACTGATAATGCTTGAGTATTAAGAAGGTGATGCGGAAATTGGATAGTGTTGATTTGTATACTTTTGACAACTGAAATTGAGGGGGCAAGAGGACTTTTGAAAATATAGTGAAAAACCAGGAGTGAGGCATGCTTCAAAATGCCTAGTGGGTTGAACCAGTGAATTAATAGACTAGGGAATGACACTTTAAAGGTCGCTTGGGCCTGGCTGTGGAGCAGTAGGAGTACACACGGCAGTTGCCATCTTCCTTCCTCTTACCTTCACTTGCTGTGTTTGAGTCTCGGCCACATCAGCTCTTAGTGAAGGCCAGCCTGGGTTCAGTGCCTTGATGACAACCCCAAAAGCTGCTGCTTCCTGTTGTGACACTAGTGTGATTAATACTTTTGTTTTCTGAGATATTGTCGTAGTCAACAGTAAACGAAACACTACTGCTCTTTTAACATTATCATTCTTCTGCCCCACTATTGTTATTGATGATTGCCTTTGAGTCAAGCACAACTCATAGTGACCCTATGAACAAAGGGCCTGAAGCCCCTCTACAACTACCAACATTTATCAAAGTTCATAGAGTTTCTGGAGGCATGCTTATTTCAAAAAATCACTTCTAATTTCAGATCTGTACCATGAGCTTTGGGGGAACCCTTTTCCAAGGGACAAATATGCTGGTCTCGCACAATTAAATTTTTATACTTGGTAGGTTTTTTTTTTTTTTTTAAAATTATCTGCTGTCAAGGACCTCTCAAAACACAATGTGAATAGAGGACTATGTGAAACACAGTGTATATAAAAGAAACACAAGGTTTACAAATTCTCAATGCAAACCAATAGAAAAGAAAAATGATAATGTTATTTGTCCCTTTGTGACTGAGCTATTTCACTAACTATAATGCCTTCTAGATTCATCCACATTATGTAGTGTTTTACAAGTTAATAATTCTTCATTGCTGCATAGTATTCTGCAATGTGAATGTATCATAGTTTCTCTATCAAATACCTTTTTTATGAGCACCTTAACTGTGTCCATCTTTCACTGTTCTGATTAATGTTGTGATAAACATGAGTGTGCATTTATCTGGTTGTGGGTACAGCTCTGATTTCTTTGGAATATATTCCTCAGAGTGGGATAGTCGGGTCAAATAGTATTTCTAAAAAAAAAATAGTATTTCTATTTACAACTTTCTGAGGACATGCCAGACTTCCCTCCATAATGATTGCACCATTTTATCTTCACACTTTCAGTGTGTAAGAGTTCCTATTTCTCCACATCCCAGCCAACATTTGTTGTTTGCTGCTCTGTGGAATATGCTGTTGCTGCTGCCTGGAGATGCTGTCTCATTGTTTTAATTTGCATCTTTCTAATAGCTAGCGATTTTGAGCATTTTTTTTCTTCATGTTTGCTGGCTATCTGATGGTCTTCTCTGGTGAAGCTTCTTTCCATTTTTTCTGCCCTTTTTGAGATTGAGTTCCTTGCCTGGTTGATGTGCTGGAATACTCTGTAGATTTGAGTTATGAGTCACTTAATTAGATATATCATTAGCAAATGCCCTTTTAAAGATGGGTGATCTCTTATCATTCAGTTTACAATCTTAGCAACCCAGTGAGGGGTCAGCTATGAATTGGTTCGAATTTGACAACACTGAATTTAATTTAGTAGGTTTCTTTGCCTTCAGATGAGTCTTCACACTAAATATTCTTCATTTCTGTCTCCTTCAATATTCTGATGATCTAAACTTGTCTGAATCCTAAGGTGAAAGCCACTTCTTAGTACATGATGATGTTGTTCTTATGTACTGTACCCATAGTTGTTGGAACCAACCCATAGTTGACCCTCCAGTCAGTTTTCAGAGGCAGTTAATTACACAGGAGGAGATTACCCACCATTCTCCTGTAGAGCAGCTGGTGAATTAGAACCAAGTGTCTTCAAGACTGCAGTGCAGTTTCTTGCTAGTAGGCCACCAAAGCTCAGTACTTATTGGGACCAGGAATGCATGTTCTCTGATAGAAAGAGATCTGGCTCAGAAGTGCCACTACTCCTTTTTTTCTCTCCAGTAGAAAAGTGATGTGAAATTCCTGTTAAGAGAGCTCTTACCTGAATCATCTGTTGTGAGATTCAACTCACTTTTTCTTTTATATATATTATATGTACACACACACACACACACATAAGTATACATATGTGTGTGTATATATATACACACACATATATGTATATATATATATGTGTATATATGTATATATGTATATGTAT
>NW_006399772.1:15275491-15276743 GCF_000299155.1 Elephantulus edwardii | reverse complement strand
ACTTTGGAGAGGTCCCTAACAGCAGACTTTCCCATGGCAATGCGTCTTTTAATTTCCTGGCTGCTGGTGCCAAGACTGTTGACTATGGAGCCAAGCATAGAAATATCTCATTTATATTCTTAGTTTCAGATATCACTCTTAGGATGAGTGATATCTGAAACTAAGAATATAAATGAGATATTTCTAGGGACCTAATTTGAAGGAAGAAGTGAAATGTAAAGGTCAAATTCTGAGGAAAGGCAACTTTTCTATAGGATAATATTTGAAGAGGAGTCATTGTTAAGGCTTGTTTGTAATACTGAGTATTGGAATTTTTATTGTTGTGTACTATCGAGTTGGTGCTGACCCTCCACCAGCTTTTAAGAGGAAGTAATTGTACAGGAGAAGATCACCCATTCTTCTCTCAAAACCAAACCACAAAACCCACCGAAACCCATTGTCCTTGAGTTGATTCCAACTTTCTCACTCATCTTAATCCTAGGTTTTCCTAGGCTGTAATTATAAAAGACCACTCCATCTTTCTACTCTGGAATAGTTGGTGGGTTTGAACTCTTGCTCACTTGATTAACAATGGAATACTTAATTCCTGTTAGACAGGGGCTCCTTTCCATCAGTGTATTAGGTGGTAAATAAATGTGGTGAATTAGAGGCAGCTTTTGAAAACATTAAAATATAAAAATATTGGGGTGCATAAAGATTAATATGATTTCTTCAGAATTTTGTTTTATATATATGTGTGTGCGTATGCATGTGTTGAATGCAGTGTAAAATGCATTTCTTATCAAGAGTCATGGTCACAAGCGTCTGAAAAACGCCAATAAAAGACTGAAAATGAGCAGTCAGAAATAATTAAATCAGTGTAGTTGCCATTATTATGATATGTCACATTTTATAACACTATTCCATTAGAAATATTCTTAGAATAATCTGATCAGAGATTGTTATTGTTCTTAAGTGCCGTCGAGTCGCAGGCAACTCATAGCAACCCTATGAAGGAGAGTCCTCAATGCTTGTGTGTCTCTCATCCTCTCTCCAGGCTCGCAGGGATTGCGGAGGCAAGCTATTACGGAAGGGGATGCTGCTCCTGCTTCCAATCAGAGACGCACGTGAAAAAATAACAATTTAAAAAATATATTTTAGTAAATATTTATAGACCGTCACTATCATAGAATGATTGAATTTTGTAAAATCAATGACTTATTCATTGCAAATACATTTTATAAGAGACACAAACGCAGGTTATACACATGGA
>NW_006399772.1:15256416-15268563 GCF_000299155.1 Elephantulus edwardii | reverse complement strand
ATATTTTAATGCATCTCACCTTTCCGTATCTCTTTGTTAGAGTTTGGTAAAGATTTAAATAACTAGCATGTTTTCCTTTCAAGTAAGTATTGGTTCCATTTGTTCCCCCTGGTTCATCTGTGAAGAATCCCAATGAGCCTTTTTGAAAACTCATCATTTGCGGTCACTTTAGAATGGCAATTTATTGCAATGTATTAAGAATGTTTTATTGCACTCCACTAAAGCCATGAAATGCAAGGGACCATGAAGATTGCAAAATACAAATGATAGATGTGTCTTTTTCCCTTTATTTTCTAGCCTTCGTTGAATCCTGGAGGGAGCCCATCATCTGACGTAGTGCTTCTGAACCACTGGAAAGTTAGGAATTTTGAAGTACGGCGTGGTGATATCGTGTCACTGGTGTAAGTGAATCAGAAACTTTCCGTGTTGTATATAAAGTTCTGTGTGCTTTTATTGGTATATTTGGTTAATGGACGCTTAGCATGATATTGTAAATTATTTAATTACTGGGTGTTTTTAAGAATCTATTCTAAAATATGACAAGGCTATAAAAATGAAGGAAAAATTCTTTAATATTTAAAATACATTAGTGGATTGACATTCTTATATTTGACAAAATGTGTTTCATGAAATAATGATTAGAAATTATGCTTAATATAAAAAATTGATACATGTTATATTCTTTTTTTGATCATTTTGAAAGTTTGAATCTTGGTAAGCAATTTTTAAGTGACACAAATTTTCTTAGTTTGTGGCACTGGAAATAATTCTATAGATAGTAAATCTATAGATTTCTATAGATGAAATTTAATGACATTGTTCTATATGGAGAGTTGTACTGAAAAGGGAAATTTGCAAGACTTGTAACATGAAGGCTTTTGTTTGAGGCCAAAAGGTGGCACTGTTTCTCTGTTAAAATATTGAGACTGGTGAGGAACAAGAATTCCATCCAGGTCGCCTTCACATAGAAAGGGAATGTCAAAGTGTGTATAACTGACAATGATATAATACATAGTCCTTGGATAATTTATGCTTGAATGGTTTAGCTTTGAGATGTGCTTTTTTTTCTTTATGTTAAAAGTATGTGCATACTAAGAGGGCGATGGAATTTGCCTAGTTTCTTTTGGTTTCAGCTACTTAAGGAAATATTTTAATTAGCTTCCTGGTTTTGCCTGTTACAACACAGAGGTAGCAGTTATCATAGTTTTAGTGTCGTTTGTTTTAATGATAGTAAGAACTGCTTGATGAGGACTTTTCCACGTGATGTTTCTAATTCTTGAATTGAGATGATTGTTTTCTTTCTGGGCAAAAATTTACTATTGTTTGGTTAAAAGCACTACATTTCTCATACTTCTAGCTAGTGTTTTGTAAAATAAATAGGTATGCTCCAAATGTATTTCGTTCTAGGCAGTTCTCCTAGGATTTATTTGGAACCAAATCTGGTTAAGAAACTAGCAAAATAAATGTAATTTGAGTGGAGTTTTGTATGGCAGACATTCAAAGATGGGGATTAAATAATTCCACAATCTTGAGAGCTTTCTCTAATATTAGCCTACTCTTTGGAGTATACTTTGATTTTTGTCATTCAGAGCTCTTTTTTCTTGCCTCCCTAAGAACCTGCTCCGTGCTGGCCCAGCCTGTGTGTGCTTGGGATTCTTTTGCCTTTGCTTTGGTTTGACAAGGTTACATTCTCACTTAGTTGGTGGCAGAAAGAACACTCACCCGAGTGGAAGAGGTCTCATTATATGCAGACATTTGTACAGTATTTGTGTGTCTGAATCATGCTGACTACTGATAAGTAAGTAAATTTGAATAGGTAATTGGAAAAAAAATAAAGGGTAACTTCTTAAAACAAGACTGTTTGTATAAGTCCTTAAAAGTACTCTAGTGTATCATGTTAAAAGAAGAGTAATATTAATTTATGTGTTTGTTAAAGTGATTGATAAAGAGCTCTGGTGGCCTAGTGGCGAGAAGGTGCACTACAGTCTCAAAGGGATGTGGTTCCAGGCCAACAGCTGTCGTGGGAGAAGGACATACAAGCTCCTCTTGTAGGATTCACTGCCTCTGGAAAACCGCCCAAGGGTCAGCTATGGGTCATTTCCAACTTGATTGTACACAACAGCAACAAAGTGATTGATAATTATGATATAAATCATTATAAAAAGAGTACATTAAAATTAGAATTGATAAAATAAATTGCAGCCATTTATGTTGAGCTGCATCTTTACTGAGTTGATGTTGGTTGGTTGCAGATTATTTATGTTAAAAATGCTTAGTGACAAGTACCATTATCTAACAACAAATAATCTTTAAGTGACAATTATTGCTTTTTTGAGACAACAGAAAAATCAGACATTATTTTTTAATTCTTCATTTGTATGACTTAATACTATAAAATTAAGTTACTTTAAGTGTTTTGACCAAAAATGCTTTATTGATGCATGCTGTCATACTTTTTACATTTTCTAGATTGTTTCATTTGAGAAGATTAATATTAGTTTGATAAACATTCATACTGGACATTTAACTCATGTTAAACCACACTGAATGTTTACTTCTCTTATAGATATGCCAGTCTGGTTTTAATATAGATACTTTTTATTCCATCATTGAAACAACATTTCTACTATTTGATAAGCATTTCAGAAAGAAACTCTACAGTTTGTAGCAGTCCATACTATAGTAGAAGCAAATCATCCTTGAAAAACAACAATTTCAGTAAGAATATTAGTACAATTTAAAATACATATTAATTTTCTATTTAATGAAGAAAGATTGGGGCAAACAGCATTTTGCCTTTTAAAAAAGGTGAGATCATACCTCATTGTGATTTTGATTTGCATGTCTTACTGGCAGTGATTTTGAGCATTTATTCACTTATCTGATTGTCTTCCTCTGCAAAAACTCTTTTGCCCATTTTATATCTAGGTTACCAGTCCTTCTCATGTGGAGGCCCTGTAGTACTCTGTAAACTCTTGTTATGAAGCCCTCCTCTGTGATGTCATTGCCATAATCCCGCTTAGATCAATGGTGATTTGTTTTGTAAAACACAAATTGGGAATGTTTATATGAAACACAATGTGAATGAAGGACTGTGTGAAACACAATATTCTGTGACACAATGTATATGGATTTTAAATGCAAACTAATATATATATATATATGACTGTATCCCTACATGGAGATCCTGACTGTAGAAGACATGGGTAGACCTCTTAAGGTACTAGGACAAAAGTGTTCAGTTGGTTTGAGTGGAAGAATCCTTAGACAGAAGAAAGATATGATTTGTTCACTTTGTCTTAAACTACTTGGTTGAATGTTTTTGGCTTTCTTAGTAATGAAAAAAAAAATTCTAAACAAGCTTGAAAGCAGGAGTGGCATCCACTTCTAAAATAGCTTGCCTCCAGAAACTGTATGGACTTGGAGAAATGATGAAAGTTATACAAGTGTTCAGGTCTTTTGTTCATAGGGTCACTATGAGTCGTCTACAACTCGACGGCACTTAACAAGAACAACAACTATATATATATAAATATGTAAAAGGTGTAGGTATCTTGATGGAAGGTGAGATAAGGGAGGGTGACGGTTGTTGGCATGCAACTATAAGGACATCATTGGAAGTTGCAGACAGAAAAGGTTGTGAACTTTGTACAGAATATTCTGGTATCAGAGTTGCATGCAGGTATGGAAACCATAAAATAAGGATCATTATTTCTTTAGAGTTTACATTTTTAAATAAAGACTGAGATCAACCATGTGATAAGCACTGAATTCTAAGAGACGATTAGAACAGAGTATAATACTGACTCTTCCCCTACATGCTCTTGTTAGTGTACTTGACCTTAAGTTGTTGTGATTAATGAAGCAAACATTAATGATTTGGGGAAAAATCACCTGCGAGCCAGTGTAGCTTCCACATTATGCAGAAATCCTTTTCCGGTTTACCCGTCTCTTGTGGACTAATTTATGTTGCAGAAACTCATGCTATAGACAAGAAACTGTTCCTTTTCTTGTAAGGGCTTTATTCACTTCATTGACTCAGACTCGTAAAAAGTCTGGAGAGAGAGTCAGGAGGTGGATGGATATTGTGATATATACTTACTTTCATTTTATTGTATCTTTTCTTTCTGTAAAAAATAATGATCACAGTGGAGCTATTATTTAAGCTTATTTTCTGTTAATGCTAATTCAGTAGCTCGATTTATCTAATAAGAATATTGGTCACACAAAACACCCCATGTGGTCACATCATGTGTTTATGCATGTGGCATCATACTCTCTTAGTGGATTTGGAAACTCATAGTAGTGATTAAGGGGGGATTTTCTGCACTTGGGGATTGAATTTTCATTAACCTGTCTGATGGCCTTAGTGCAATAGGCTTAACGTAAGTAGTACCATTTCACAGGGTTTTATCTATTAACAAGTTCATTGGGATAGACATTCCTTCATAAGCATGTTTTAAATGATCTCTTTAAAAAAGATTTCAACTTTTTATTGTGAAGTAAAATGAAAGAAAATTTGTAAAAATAGTATAGAGTACTCCTTTACACTCTTCACTGAGCTCCTTCTAATATTAACATTTTACGTAACCATAGTAAAATCTTTGAAACCAGGAAATTGCCAAAAGTATTTATACACCTATAGAACTTATTTGAACTACATGGGTTTCCCCAGAATTGTTCTCTTTTCCCTCTAAACTATGACCTAGGATCCCATATTTTCCTTTCCTTCTCCTCTGATGTGTCACCTTGTTTTTCTTGTCTTCCATGACCCTGGTACTTTTGAATGGTGAGAGGACAGTTATCTTGTGGAATGACCCTCAACCTCTCTTAAGTTGTGAGGTTTTAGTTTGTCTTGAAATAGAGACGCATTAAGGTTGATGGCAGTGTCTGTGCAGGTCCCATGGTGGTGGCAGTTGGTTGAGGGAGAAACAGTGACAATAGAGACAGCAGGGAGGTCGAGGAGACAGGGACAGAAGCCATCTCTCCTGTGATTCTTTGAGGAACAAATCCTTTTAGTTACTTGGGGTCATATTTTGAGCCATAACTTAAAGGGTCCATGTTATCTTGAAATTAGTTTCTAGCTGATAGGAAGCAAGGAGGTGGTGCAGGTGGAAGGGGGTGGAGGAAGGTTGCCATTTAAAGATTGAAGGAAAGGAAGCAAAGTCAACAATTTCATTGCAATGAGTCAGTGTTAAGTTCTAAAGCAGAGTGGGGAAGATACTGAACTTCTCTTTGATGACCTAGCATCTCTCTGTATCAGGTGTTACACAAGAGCCTTTTCTATGTCGTCTTTATTAACTAACAGTTTTAGGGGAACAGTTATTTTTAACTGAGGTCCAGAGCACATGAATGGCATGTAAATAGTAGAGACTTGTTTCAATTTAGGTTCATTTGACTCTAAACATGAATTGCTGCTCATTGAGTAGCCACTACCTCTCCAAGGCTTCAGAGCACTAGAAAGGTGGTTGTCACTTATTAAATGATAATGTTTTAGATATGCTTGGTCAAATAAAATATTGTATTAAGATAATTTTACCTGGTTTTCCTATGTTTTTGTATGGCAGGTGGTAATTTGTAATTACGTTGGTGACACCTACTGTATTTCCCTTGGACAATTCTGTGTCGGAATCTTGTTCTTTCTTGCAGTGCAGCTTCTCAAACGTCTGTCCAAGGTGAACTGAAATGACATCCCAACCTCTAATGTGGAGAAACTCAAAGCTAGTGGCAGGGAAGCAAAAGCAGATTCTAAAGAGCGGTAAACAATTA
Organism: Elephantulus edwardii; assembly: GCF_000299155.1. NCBI lineage: Eukaryota > Metazoa > Chordata > Mammalia > Macroscelidea > Macroscelididae > Elephantulus > Elephantulus edwardii. The sequence continues at coordinate 15,262,794 of NW_006399772.1, read as the reverse complement.
GAATTAAAAGTGTTGGGTGATGAAATCCCAAGACAAAGGGAGAAAGATATGTCATTTATGAAGAAGAAAAAGAACCACAATAATTTTTTTGTGTTTGTTAACTGCTTAGTATTTTTCAGTTGCTGGCCCAAGAGTTCTATATTTAGCTTTATGTAACCTTTATTAAAAAAGGAAAAGTAGGGCCTATGGCTGTCACAAGGGAGCTCTGGTGTTGTCCATAGCAAGTTTCTTGGTTAACTCATGGTCTGCGCATGTCTGGTGGTTTGAATCCATCTGCAGCCACAAGGGAGAAAGACGAGCCACTGTGTCTGGTTGTATTTGCAGCCTCAACACTGGTTTTAAAGAATTGTTTTGGATCTGAATCAACTCAATGAGTTTGAGTTTGTTTCTATCCTATTATGGTTCATGAGAACAGAGAACAGCTAACTAATTTGATAGTCAAAGTTGTTGTTGTTGTTATGTACCATTGAGTCACTTGTGACTCATAGGGACCCTATGTACAAGAGCCCTAAACCCTGCTCTGTCCTGTGCCAACCTCATTGTCTACAACACACCTGCTTAGAATAATGATTTAAACTTCCTCACTTCAAAGCCCATGTTCTCAGCTGTCACACTATGTATTCTCTCTGTTGGTGACAATTGGTTTGGTTGAAGTTCCATGTCTGTTCTCAGCTAAGTAGTTACGTGGGTCCTGACGAACTTGTCTTTATTGGGCGCGGTAGTGCTTTATTGTGAACATGCAGCATGCATACAGTCTTGACAGCTGGCTTGCGACATGCTAAGCTAATTGCTACTTTCTGACAGATGGCCACTGGGATGGCTGCATGTTTAGTAGTAAATAGGAGCAAAAAGTAGCAAAGATTTGAGCTAGGGAATTAGATAGAAATAGAATAGAACCTTGGAAAATCAAATGAAAGGTGCTAGTTTCTTTGTGTCCTGAGTGATTGTGAATCTTTAAAGGTCCTTTGACCCACCAGGGGAAATTAACTGACTTCTGCAAAAAAAGGAAATTCATGTTTTTAAACAAAGGCCCAGGGCAATGATAATATAGTTAAATCTGGTTAGCAGTTGAACTGTGATAACATAATTGTGTTTACTTCTGTCTTCTGTCTGTGCACATTGCAGATTTGTTGTTTATAGCCAAAGAGTTTTCTTCATTGTTCTTCGTATTGAACATTTTAGGAGCATATGTTTATAAAAATTGAATGGGTGGGACAAAGTACTTAGGCTTTTTATTTACTTAAGCTTTATAGTGAAATGTTGGGGAGTGAAAACCAGAATTGCAATTTATTTTGAAGAGAGATTTAGATTTTGCCACTTTCAATGATACATATTAATTTGAACTTGTTCATGAGTATTTTTAAAATGATATATTATAAAATTGTGTAAGTGTTACTGCTAAGATTTAACATCTAGTAAGTGGATTTTGTAAACAATTCACACATAAACAAGTTGGTGTATTTAAAGTAGTTCCTAGAAGAAATTTGTTTTCTTGAATAGAGTAAATGTATTTCACAATTTTTATGCATTTAATTATGTAATAAAATATTTTCTTAGTTCCAACACAAATTATGCTTTAGAAATGTTTCTGTGATCATAACTTCTAGTTTTGAATTATTGAGATTTTATGACAGCATAATTATTAGAGACATCAGTAGCTTCTGTTCAGCCCATTTCATAAATCTAATGTCCTTTGAGAGAAAGCCAGGTATCAAAGAAGTAAGTTATATAGGCACTATTCTATAAAATAGTAGGGCACTTGTCTGTGTAATTGTCTATGAGAACATTACTATTTTATTAAAAATTAAAAGTGTAAGACAGCATTTACAAAGAATAGTCTCTGAAATAAAAGTTTTATTTTGTATATTATATAAGCAGTAATATTGAGCTGTGAAGGAGAAGGATTTTGAATATAAATTTAAGTATTTCTGACAGAAATGTTTAAAATTTTAAAGATCCAAATAGTTCTAGCTTCAAGGCAGAAAATTGACACTGACAAATACACTATTAAATAAGGGTGCCACCTTATCTCAAATGACTCTGGAGCTGAAAATCTATAGATGCATGTATCGAGATAAATCAGTGGTGAACTTCCAGGCCCACCTTTGATGGATTAGCTTTTTCAAACCAAGCCCATCAGTTTAAAGAAAATGAACACGATGGTTGGAAAGTAAGTCACATTTCCTTATTGTTATATACATAGAACATGTCCTAAGAATAGGAGATAGCATTACTGTTCCCAATAATATTCCACATTGTAATGACTGAGGATATGATGACATATCATTTCAGGAATATTACATTGCACAGGACTTTGCTGTTGTTATTAGTTAGCTGACTTTAAAATAGATTAGCTATCTAGATGGACCAGATGTAATAACTTCACTAGCCCTAATGACAGAGGCAGATGAGGATGTTAAGTTTGATGTAGCAGCAGAAGAAATCAGACCCAAAGATGTAGCAGCAGAAGAAATCAGACCCAAAGGATGAGAAACAGAACAGGTGCTTTTGCTGATTTTGAAGGTGGAGGAATATGAACAAAGGAAAGTAGACAACCTTTAGAAGCAGAGAAACACTTCTGGCCAACATCTAGAGGGAAAACGAGGACCCCAGTTCTGTAATGGTGCAGAATTGGTGACTGCCAACAACCAGAATGCATCTGGAAATTGATTCTCCTTCTGAAGGTCCAGATAGGAGCCAACACCTTGACTGTGGCCTTATAAGACTCTAAGTAGCATACCCAGCTGAACCTGCCAAATCTCCAACTGAAGAGTTGTTTCAATTCCCCTAGTTTATTGTATTATATTACCACAACATAGAAAACCATGTTAAACAATAAAAAAGTAAATGTTAAAATTATCAGTTTAAATATATAAGGAAATGAACTTAAAAAATACTCCTTTAAGTTTTTGAAAAGCAATAAGTTAGTTTAAATAATCACTAAATAAAAATTGGATCACAACAAACTGTGGCTGACTCTGAGAAGAATGGGAATCCCAGAATATTTGATTGTGCTTATGCAAAACCTATACTTGGGCCAGGAGGCAGTCATCAGAACAGAGCAAGGAAACACTGCATAGTTCAAAATTGGGAAGGGTGTGTGTCAAGGATGTATCCTATCTCCATACCTTTTCAATCTATATGTGGTACACTATCCAGGAGGCTCGGCTCTATGAGAAATGTGGCATCAGGATTGGAGGTAGATTCATCAACAATCTGAGATCTGCAGATAACACAACCCTGCTTGCTGAAACTGAGGAGGACCTAAAGCGTTTGCTGCAGAAGGTCAAGGACTGCAGCCTTCAATATGGATTGAAGTGCAACATCAAGAAAACAAAGATTTTCACTACTGGGTCAACTGGCAGCATCATGATAGATGATGAAGAGATTGAGATTGTTAACAGCTTCAGTTTGCTTGACTCTACAATCAACACTCTTGGTACCAGCAGCCAGGAAACTAAAGACCAATTGCATTGGGAAAGTCTGCTGTCAGAGACCTATCCAGAAGAGCAACGATGTCAGTCTGGAGACTAAGGTGTGCCTGATACAGGCCATGGTTTTTGCAATTACTTGCTATGCATCGGAGAGTTGGCAATGACTTGGTATAATAGAAGGTGAATTGATGACTTTGAGCTGTGGCACTGCAGAAGAGTATTGAATATACCCTGGACTGCTAGGAAAACAAGTTCATTCTGGAGAGGGTAAAGCCGGTTTGCTCTTTGGAAGCAAGGATTTTGAGGCTTTATCTGACATATTTTGGACATGTTGCAAGGCAGGACCTTGGAGAGGGACATCATGGTGTGGGAGGGTGGAGGGACAGCACAGAAGCGGAAGAGCCTTTATGAGGTGGATTGATTCAGTCACTGGGATAATGAAGATCGGTGTGTTGGAGACGATGTTGTTGGCGGTTGGTGGAGGATTTTTTGGTGTTGTTGTTCGTGTGGTTCTTATTCGTCAGCGGCTCGTTGGTGGCTTATAACAATAACAATTTCTTTTCCACGAAACAAACTTGGAAATCTCTCATTTGCTATTGCTACTTCCAAGAATATGGCATTAGACAGGAGATCCTGCTTCTACTTTCACCTCCATTATCTGTTAATTGGCTGAGTGCCCTTGAACAGGTTATGTTAATTAATCTTAGGGTCCATTCTAACATGTACATAATGAGATACAGACTTGTCTGTCTTTAAGATTCTTTCCACTTTTAAAACTGCACAAAAATGGCTTTTAGAGATCAAGAGGGAATTGTTAGAGTACTGATCATAAGACTCAATCCCCAAGAACCAGAAAAATATGTTGCAAGCTTTCAAAATTGGAATCCAGATTGATTTAGACATTTTTAAAAGAAGTGGAGCTGGTACAGATAAGGACACTTTGAGCACCACAGTTTTATTGGTCAAGGGCAAAAAAGACACATTAAAGGAATATATGTTATTGAGAGTATGCCTTCGATTGGAATGATTGAAAATTGAAACTTTAAAGTTGGCAGGTAGATGTTTTATAGAAGGATGATAGAAAAATCCTTTCCTATTGCTTTAAAATTATTCAAACTAAGAAAGCTTGAGAAATCCTATTTCTTCACTGCTTGTAATTTATTCTGGCAGTAGAATTCTTAAGATTCTCAGGGCTAAGCTAATGTTCTGGTCTTCTCCTCCTCTTTTGTCCTCTTAAAATGCATTTCCTACCCATCAACAACCTGTCCACCTGTTCTTAGAAAAGATGAAGCTAGAAAAAGTGATGCATACTCTGTTTCATCGTTTAGCTTCTGGAAGAGCAAAATTAATCCCCAAACTAAACTTAAGCCCAGCTGTACTTGATCGAAGGTCAGTAGCTACCCTCCTGTTTTTCTGATTTTTTTAGAAAAGGCAAAAAAGGGGCACTGTTTTTTGGTGAGTGCAGGTGGCAGTTGCTAGGAAATGTGTCTGTGACTGATAAGAAAGGGAAAGGGCTTAAAGAATCATCAGCAAACTTTATCAGTGTTTTGGAGCTTAGGAAAACGTCCATGAAGGGAATAGGAATGTGTGTGTGTGTGTGTGTGTGTGTGTGTGTGTGTATGAATTATATATATATGTAGTATGTAATATATATTTATTTCCTTACTTTAATGAGAAGCCTCAGTAGCTCATATTACGAAAGGTCATTTCTTTGCATGATCCAGTGACAGGTATTACTCACATTCAGAGGTTACATTAATATTTACTGAAGGCATAAGTATATCTTTCACTTTATTAAAAATTGTATGGATGTTGAAATTGCTGACGGAATGCTGGCTCAGTTTGATTTGGCTATGGTGATTGTAATTATCATATGACTCCTGTGCTTTCTGAGGTCATAAGTTACCTGGCAGAGATTGGTGTGTGTGGATTGCTAGAAAGTTACTGTAAAGTATTATGATAATATAGTAGGAAACGTTTCAGAATGTATAGTATATGTCACATAAGCTTCACCACAGCATTAAGAACCATTAAAATATTCTTAATTTGGGGAGCTCAGGTAGCCTAGTGGCAAGGAGCTGCAACTACAATCCCAGAGGCGCATGGTTCGAATCCACCAGATGTTCTGCCGGGGAAGGAGGGACAATCTCCTCCTGTACCAGTCAGATCTGATTTGACGGTGCACGCACACAAAAATAAAATAAATAAATAAACCAGTCATTTAAAAAAATATTCTCAATTTATTTACAAAAATCATAGTTCTACTGGAGGTTCTTTAAAGAACAATAAAAACTTGAAGAAATAATAGGAAGGCTTTGGTAACAGTGAAAGAGTGTTAATTGAGCTGAAAGAAGTAAAAGAATGTATTCACAGAATGGATCCAAATTTGGTGGAAAAAAGGTTTGTAATAAATCAAGGGAAAAATCAGTTAATAAAGAAAGAGGCCAATTATCAGTGAAGGGAGGGTAGGGTGTATGTAATGGTTCTGAATGTCAGGTTAAACTACTTCAATGAATTTCAGCTTAACAAAAAAGGAGAAAAGCAATATGGATAATTAGACTGTAATAAGATCATATTAAAAAAAAATCAGAGAACTGCCTTAGGTGTTAAGGGGAGTAGTGGCTAGGGATGGGAGCCTTCTGCAATTATCTTTGGTTATTCCCATGTGATCTAGACAGAAGGAAGTTTTTGTTTTTTGTTTTTGGTGTGTTTTGTTGTTTTTTTAAATTGTGGATTGGGTGAAAAGTTTGTGGAGAAAAAGAGTTTTCCTTTCAAAATATATACACATTTTGTTGTGTTACTTAGTCCTCTCTCACTGTTCAAGCATTCTTCTCCCTTCTGGAGCGCCAAATATTCATTCTTCCTTTTCCCCTTAAAGATTGGTTTTTGGGCAGATGCTGCCTTTTTGTCTTCTTTTTTATTATTATTATTATTAAATTTTTTT
>NW_006399772.1:15248916-15249901 GCF_000299155.1 Elephantulus edwardii | reverse complement strand
AGCAGGGCTTAGGGCTGTTGTACATAGGGTCGCTATGAGTCGCAAATGACTCGATGGCACATAACAACAACAATAGTTGTCTCAGTGGCACCTAACAACAGGTCACACGCTGAGAGTATGAGATGTTCCATCTTACTCCCGTGTAGCTGTAGGGGTATTTGAACTTCCTGCCTTTCTGTTAGCAGCACAACTCCTATTCACTAGGCCACCAGAACTACCTGTTGACAGGTAAGTGGTTGTAAATTGTATTTTTAAGAGAAATCACCTATTGCAGAGAAAATATACTTAGAAGATTTACATACACAAAAAGATTTATCCTAAGTAGTGAAAAATACAAATTGTATTTATGCACATCTTAAAAAAAAATTTCTCAGTGGTTTCCATCATGGAGATTAGGCAAGTTAAAGTGATTTGAAAACAGAGAGAGAGGAAATGTGGGAAATTTAAATTTTAACTATTTGAGGTAAAATGGTTTTAATAGTTTAACTATGGAGAAGCTCAATGTTTTTCATGTTCTAGAAAATTTTATGTGTTTGCTTTAGGGAACAAATTAGTAACAGATACAGACTGTACAATAACTTTGTGGAAAGAACTAGGGCATTTGTAATGAGAAAAATGTAGTTTTACTGTGTACAAAAATGTATGGTATTGGTCAATAAAATAGAACAGTATCCTGTATACCTAGAAGGGCTACTGTGGAAATTTATTTGTATGGATCTCTTTTATCTTCAAAACCATCTAGTTTTAAAATGGTGCAGAGTCCTTAGTTAGTGTTCTTGAACCACTAAATCAAATTTCTTTTCCTTTCAACATGGAACATGAGAGAACATCATTTACGAACTAAAATTTAGTAGATAATCTGATTATCATTGATAAATATTTAGAATGCTGTTAGCTCTGTTTCAGACTTAGAGTGTTCTCCTGTATTAGAGAGAACTGTTCTTTTTTTTTTTTTTACTTTCTCATGGGTTTTATTTTTTTCTAT
>NW_006399772.1:15237239-15248816 GCF_000299155.1 Elephantulus edwardii | reverse complement strand
CATGTAATATTTGTCCTTTTGTGACTGGGATATTTCACTCAGCATAATGTTCTCCAGAGTCAACCATTTTGAATAATATTGCATGAGTTCCTTGAGCCTTTTTGTCTTCTATGGTGGTTCTGAGGATTCTCTTCCTCACAACGGTTTCCTCCCACCCCTAAAAGTGATCATTGGAGATGAGTTTAGTTCCAAACTTGAAGGATGTCTGTGGACTGTGCTTGTGGAAATTCCACCAGTTCCTAGACTCACCTGGTCTCATGGCTTTGAGGTGTGATCTCCATTTCTTTCTGACTCTGTCCAAGATCTTCTGTTCTCCCCATCAGAGCAATTGATGGTGGTGGTGGAGCGCGCCTAGAGTAGTGTCCCTCCCGTCTATATAGTAGTGGAGGTGCTTGTTTGAGCGTCTCTCATTTCTATAGACTCTGAGTTTCCTTGAGTTTTTCACGTATCCTTAAGGAGATATGATTCTCTTGCTCAATTTAGTCTGTTCTTTATTTTTAAGTAATAAACACTAAAAGGGAAAAATTTCTCAGAGGAAGAATATCTGTCACCTGTGTTTAGTTAAACATACTGAAATGCTAGCCAAATATATGGGGTTAGCATATCAGTATGTTTAACTCAAAGGTCTTGAATGGGAGCAGGAAAAGCGAGGGGGACAGAGGAAGCATGTGCCGAAACTTGGTTTTGAATGATACCTGGTTCTGTGATTTCTGGAAAGAAACAAAGTCAAGAATGGAATGAATTCTTTGTAGATGAGTGTACTAGTTCCAGTTAGGTGAAGAAACAGCATAAATAACAAAATGAAGAATACATGCAGGAAATAATTGAAAACTCTTCTTTTTTTTGAAAATGCTTTAACCCTGTGCATACTTGCCTCTGTCAGCTAGGAGAGCACCAGCCTCTTCCCACCTGATAAATTTAGATGATCAGGCATTCGCGAAGAGCAATCAGTTATGTTTTATTCCTATTACCCTCGGTAATGTAATTTATGAATTTCAATTGCAGTTTTATTCGTTAAAATAAACATAGCTTATATGTATATATACAGAATGAAATAAGCCTTCTCTCTAATCCAATAATCTTTATTCATTTTTAGCCACACGGCATTTTGCAGCAGTGTCTCCACAAAGGAAATAACTATTATGATGGCGGCATTTATTGGTTTCCGAAACTATCTCACAAAATCAAGCCCTATGTACAGTTTAGAGTAAATTTTACTTTCTAATTTCACATGAAAAATTAGCATGAAAAGAGAATTCCATTTCTACTTTAAAATAATTTTGCTTTTTCTGGCATGGAGAGTACAAAGGGATTTATAGTGGCTTGGTGTATTGAAAACATTGAAACCAAAGATTTTGGTTGCCAATATCATGGTGACTCTGAAGTTGTCGCTGACCTACATCATAATGGTTGACTGACTCTTTCAAGGTTTCGTGGACATAGTAGGACTTTAAATACTGCCAGAATTAGAAATGTCCTACATTCCTCATATAGTGTAGTTGTCTGTACTTTGGACTTTCGAAGTTTTTAACTTACGATGAGGATTACACTTAAGATGACAGTGATAGCTTTGTGAGTTTTAATTCTCAAATGGAGGATAATAATGCAACATTTGAGAAGTAATTTCTTTACCATTTTCAATGATTTTTTAAAAAACCTATTTTTTAAAAGAGATGGGTACTTGAACAGATAATGTTCTCTTTAATCTGAAATTAGTTTTAAAGAGAGTTGCGGCGCCATTGACAGTAAGCACAGGAGATCCTGCGAGGAGAGCGTAAGATCAGGCCGCTCATTCTGCTGTGAGGTGGTTGTGAGCTGGCGCCTCATCAATGGCAAATAACAGCAAGAACATCTGCTCCAAGGAAACCAAAACAAGTCATGAGTTGACAAGCATTAAAGTACTAGTTATGGTGCTGTGTGATGGATATAGAACACTTAACTGATATTATTATTTAAGGTGTTTCAAAGTTACGAGTTTGTTTAGCAAGCCATTTTACTAGTTGTGTCTTGCAACAAGACGTACTCAACAATTGAGCTAATATTATCTTCATTTACTTAAATTTTAAAATATCTACTGACACAATCGTGATCCTTTCACAAGGTAAAACAATAGAGATAATATCCCTGGATTTTTCTGCCCTGAATTTTACTTCTAACTGGTCAAATGACCTTGGATAAACTGCTTAGGAACTTAGTTTTTTCTTAAACTATGAAGTTCTGATGTTGTTTTGGGTGATGTCGTGGTAAATTTCTACCCTAATGTGGAGCTCTGTTGATCTCATGGGGCTGCAATCCCAAAGGCATGAGGTTCGAATCCACTAGCTCCTTCGAAGGAGAAGTGTGGGCATTTACCTCCTGTACAGTTTACTGCCTCTTTAAATCTACTAGAGGGTTGGTTCTGACTTGATGATACTCAAACAATAAAACAAGACAATGTGATACATAGGGCTTAACTCCTACTTCAAATAGACACTTTCATAGTCCTGTTCTTCCAGTGTAGCCCCCATTGTTCAGGGCAGTGCTTATCAAAGAAATAGAATGTGTTGCTTATCTTGTTTTAAATTGCCTAGTTGGCACATTAAAAATCAATTCAAGTGAATTTTATTTTAATATTTTATTTAAGCAAGTACATTAAAACTTTGTTAAGATATAATATTAAAAATGTCACTGAACTATTTTATATTTCTAAAATGCTAAGTAATGAAAATTCAGTATATTTAACTTAGTAGTAAGTTAGCCTTTAATATACTAATGAGTAATACATTTAGTATTAAGCACATCTCAATATGGTCTAGCCACATCATGTTTTGGTAGCTGTGTGTACCATATTGGACCATGCAGCGAGCTGAAGCCATTGATATTTCCATATCTGTATCTAGCAGTTAAATTTGGAAACCTTAGAGTAATTTTTAGTGACTTTGTTTTCTCCTTTCTTCTATTAGTGAAAGAGCCAGAGCCATTCTCCAGAAACTGTTCCGACTTTGAGCTAAGTTGTTACATTTTCTCTTACTTTCAAACTTCTAGAAAAGTAGTTTGCAAATCCTCTTTAATTATTTAATTCATTTACTCCCTTAACCTTTTGGAATCAAGTTTAGATCACTAACATTCTACATAAAACCCTTGGGAAAATTTCCAAACCTTCTCCTTGCCAATTTCAATAGTTATGACTGTTTCTTGATCTCTTATTCTTAGCCGCAGTGAACACTAAATTCTTCCTCCTGGGAACGTTTTTGTCTCTTGTCATCTATTCCTCCTCACTTTTTTGCCATCTTTTTAGTTCTGTTTTGCTGGTTCCTTTTTTTCAAACTACTTCCCCTTCTTTACCTACTGCCTGTAACTCCTTGTTCACCTGATTTCTTTTAGAATGGATTTTAGCTACGAAGAGTGTGTCTGATACAGGCTCCTCAAACCACGTGTACCTTCCACCATAAACCTGCAGGCTTCTTGATTTTGATCGTTGACATCACTATATCTGATCACAAACAAAAATTAAGGAATTTTATTGTGGTCTTTTCTTTGGTAAGAAAATAAGACATAGTCTTTTGGGGTCTTTTTGCAAAATACTTTCTATTGTCTCTGGAAGTGCTACAGTGAAGCCCACCATTACTCTCACAAAGGTCCGAAATTCTCTCTCTCAGTTTAAATCTTTTTTCTCGTACATTTTTGGCAATACTTCTAGAATTCTTTCCACCACAGTTTGGATAAAGCTTTGTTGCATAAAACTTCAGTTGCTCTGGTTCCTTCTCTTACTTTCCACGGGAGGCCTAATCTAACTTTGCATTCAGGATATTCTGTTCTTTGTCTCCTCCTCTAAAGCCTTTAAAAATTGGAAATAGTTCAAATGATAAAACGTTAGTTGTCTTAACAGTTAGAATAAGTGGTTATCAGGTGTGAATAAAGTAGCCTGCGCACATTACTCCTATCCATGTAATAAATGGTAAATATCAGGTGAGCTTATGATAACTGTAGCTATCTTAACAAACAGGTATCTCTGCAGAAGAATTCCTTTGTAGGTATTTCACTTCCACCACAGCATGAGTTCATTGTTAAGAGTAAGAATTAATGCTGCTTAATAGAGGGTCAACAAAAAAGAGGAAGACCCTTAAGGAGATGAATTGATACAGTAACTGCTGAAATCCACCCACACATAGCAGTGATTATTAGGAAGGGGCAGCACTGAGAATTGCTTCATTCTGTGGCATATATGGTCCCTTTGTGTCAGAACTGATTCAGTGTCACGTAACAGCAACAACAGTGAGTGATGCATGCTTTAATTAAAAGTATGCTTTCTATACTTGGAAAGTAATATAGGGAAATCTCTTAGTAAGCTGTGCAGCTCAGCTGACTTTTATGGGAAAAATAATAGATTCCCCCAGATGATACTAATGTAAGTAGAAAGTAATCCTGGAGTTAGGAGAGCTAGTTGAGGTGAGAAGGACTGACTTTGTTACATGTTTCCTAGTATTCTAAGATGGATTATATTCTGGCCTCCCCCCCAACACCACAATAGAATATTTTGGTTAAATGAGATGCTGCTTCATTATGCAAAAGTTTTCTCTCCCAGTCAAACCTTGTTATTGTCAACCTCGTATACCTTAGCTGGTAACGGGCTTCCCTTAAGCAGCATAGCGTAGTCATCATTGTTGTAAGGAGAAAGATAAATATTTATTAAAGTATATTTCTTCTTGGAGCCCTTTTTAAATATGCTGGGAGTGATTTTTGCTTATTCTTCATGAATGTTTGTTTAAAATCTAATTGCTTACGTTGAAAGAAAACTACAGATCAGAAACCACAATGAATAAATTGTCAACAGGAATATTTTTGCATATAGTAAGAATATTTTGCCCTTTTCTCAAAAGAAAAACAAAGTAATAGCCAATCCTCATATTCTGAATGTAATTAGCCTTATCATCTCTCTAATTCCAAAGAAGCTTAAACATGAATTTAGGATTTGGTGTATTGTTTTCAATGTAAACATCAGTGATCTTTGAAAATCTGTTCAGAAAAATCACTTGTATTTTGTTTAAGTGAATATGAACAGTGTGACTTGTATAAATAAGAGGGGAAAAAGCCAAAACTCTAACTGCAATAGGATACTTACTTAAAAAAAATAAGTGAATGCTTCTGATGATGCAAAATGTTAGTAGACTTGGCTGGTAACTGGAAGGTTGGCAGTTTGAGTCCCCCAAAGCTCTCACAGAGGAAAAACATGCATATTATATGCTATGAACCCCTGTAATGCTCATTGCAATAGGAATTTGAGAAACATACAATAGTTCCTACTAATAAAGTGATACTCTCTTAGAAACTTTACTATTACTGCTATGACTTTATTATTGTATTAAAGATGTTTTAGTGTTGGAAGTGTTCTCGGTTCAAATTTACCAGTTGCTCTCCGACTCAGAACCAGCCCTCCAGTATGTTTTAAGAAACAGTTAATCACATGGGAGGAGATTGATCTTTCTTCTCCTGCAGAGCAGCTGGTGGATTTGAACCATATACTTTTGGGATTACAGTACAGCTTCTTACCATTAAGCCACCAGAGCTCCCTCATGACTTTCATAGAAATTTTATTTAAGGCAGATTTAGGTGAGAACATCTTTATAATCTGGTCACTATGTCTATACAATGATGATGATCACACACTATCCAAATCACATATAGTGCTATTTTTAAATCCTATTTTGTAGAACTTATTGTTATAGTTGTTAGTTGCTATCAATCTACTAGTCAGTGGTACCCTTTAACAAAACTTTAAAACCTTGCCCTACCTGTGGCATCCTCAGAATCTGCGTTATAGTCAAGCCCATTCTTACAAACATGTGTTTGTCTTGTTGTCTTCCTTTCTTATGTTGACTCTCCACCATTCCCAGCATGCTGCCCTTTTCTAACGACTGGCTCCTTTTGACAACATGCTCAAATTATGTTTTGTTGTTGTTATGTACAGTTGAGTTACCTGCAACTCACAGCAACCCTGTGTACAACAGCTCTGAAGCCTGCCCCGTCCTCAGCAAGTCCCACTGACTCTGACACACCTACTCCCATTGCCCTAATTACTGTATCAGTCCATCTCCTCTGGAGTCTTCCTCTCATGTGCTGTCTCTCCATCTGTCTGAGCATGATGTCCTTTTCCAAGGATTAGTCCCTCCTGGCCACATGCCCAAAGTATGTGAGATGGAGCTTCAGAATCCTAGCTTCCGAGGAGAAACTTGGTTTCACCTTCTCCAAGACAGACCTATTTGTTTACTTGGTGGTTCATGGTATGTTCAAGGCTCTTCTCCAGCACCACAACTCAAAGGCATCAATTCTTCTTCTTTCATCCTTTAGTCTTTGTCCTGCTTGTTTATGCATATCAAGTAATTGTGAAGGCCATGGCCTGAACCAGGCACATGTATAGTGATCTCTGTAAGGATAAGTGTTTGTCATTTGTTTCTTTAATTAAAATGTTTGTCAGATGTTGTTTCTAGGCTAAGCATCCAAATTAAGACAGACTAGGAAGAAGGATTGGCCATCCACTTCTGAAATATAACTGTCCTTCAAAAACCCTATGTACAATAGGGCACAAATGTACAAATTATGTGAGACAAAGTGTTGCCATCCTTGCCTCTGAAGAGGACTCTAATACACTTCTTTCGAGACAGATTTGTTTGTTGTTTTGAGTGTGTGGTATTTTCAATACCACCACTATTCAAAGCATCGATTCTTCTTTGTTGTTTCTTAATCATTGTCTAATTTCAGCAAGCAATTGAAAATACTATGACTTTATGTAGTCTTTAAACTGACATACTTGCTCTTCAGCACTTTAGAGAAGTCTTTGAAAGTAGATTTGCCCAAATCAACAACTCAAATATTTTGATTCACATTGTTATGTGCCAAGAAGTTGCTTGTGACTCATAGGGACCCTGTGTACACTAGCTCTGAGTCCTGCCCTATCCTGAGTTAATCTTATCAGCTCTGATAGAACTAATCCCATTTCTTTATTCACTGAGTCAATCCATCTCATCCTTGGTCTTCCTCTCCTGCACTGTGCCTCCACCCTTCCAAGCATGATGTCCCTGTCCAAGGACTATTCTTTCCTGGCCTTGTGTCCAAAGTATGTCAGGTAGAGCTTCAAAATCCTTGCCTCCAGAGAACAGCCTGGTGTCACCCTCTCCAAGACAGACCTTTTTGTTCTCCTGGAAGCCACAGTATGTCCAACACTTCTCTAGCACCACAACACAAAGGCATCAATCCTTTTTTCTATCATCCCTATATATTGTCCAGCTCTTGAATGCATGGCAAGTAATTGCGAAGACAGTGGCCTAGATTAGGCACACCTTTACCTCCAGATTGATACTGTTATTCTTCGGTACTCTAGAGGGGTCCATGACAGCAGACTTTCCCAATGTAATTCGTCTTTTGATTTCTTGGCTGCTGATGCCAAGAGTGTTGAATGTGGAACGTGGAACCATACAAGCTGAAGTTACTAACAATCACAATCTTTTGTCTGTCATGAAACTGCTAGTTGGCCTAGTGGTGAGAATCTGTTTTCTTGATGTTGAACTTCAATCCATATTGAAGACTACAGCCTTGATCATCCGAAGCAAATGCATCATGTTCTTCTTAGTTTCAGCGAGCAAGGATGCGTCATCTGCTTAATGTAACTTGTTGATGAGTCTTTCCAAACCTGATGTCACACTCCTCTTCATAAAGTTCAGCATCCCGAAAGATCTGTTCTGCATATAGACTGAAAAGACTTCACATTAGTACAATTAAATATTCTGGGATTCCTAATCTTCTCAGTGTTAACCATAATTTACTATGAGCCACACAGTTGAATGTGTTTGTACAGTTAGTAAAACAGAAACATATTTTGGGTATTCCTTGCTTTTAATCAAAATCCATTTGGCATTAGTAGTAATATCCCTTGTTCCATGGCCTTTTCTGATTTCTCCTGGAATTTTTTACGATCTTCTGTAATGTATTATTCCAGCCATTTTTAACTAATCTTCAGCAGCATTTTACTTGTGTGTGATAGTTATAATGTTATTTGATAGTTTTTGCATTTGCTGGGTCATTTCTTTTTGAATGAGCACAAATAGAGTGTATATATAATTGTTTGAAACAATTTGTAGACACGGTATCCATTTGCCACTAGAAAAATCAAAGTTTTTGAGTTTGGTGCTGGAGAAGATTATTGAACAGACAATGGACTGCCAAAAGAATAAACAGGTCTGTCCTGAAGAGGGTGAAACCAAGTTGTCCCTTGGAGGCAAGGATTTTGAAACTCTTTCTGACATACTTTGGGTACATGGTCAGGAAGGACTTGTCCTTGGAGAAGGACATCATGATAGGAAGGGTAGAGGGACAGTACAACAGAGGAAGAGCCTGAATGAAATGAATTGCCACAGTAACAGGTGTAATAAGGATTGGCCTGGGATAGGGCAGAGTTCAGAGGTGTTGTGCATAGGGTCACCATGAGATGCAGCTGACATGAGTGCATATTACAACAGACTGGGGTCATAGGGATTGGCCTGGGATAGGGCAGGATTCAGAGTTATCGTACGTAGGGTCACTGTGAGTTGCAGTTGACTTGAGAGCATATTACAACATATTACAGTTAAACTCTTAGAAGTTTATTATGCTATAAATATTTATGGTGGCAGCTGTCACACCTTTTACAATTAAGCTCCTAGTGGGTTGAGCCACCAGCCTTTGTGTTAGTAGTCAAACACTTAACCACTGCACCACCAAAATGCTTTTATCACATTACTAAATAACCCTAATATCAGTGCATGCTACTGATGTACCTGGTCTGGCGTTGATGTGTGTACAATATTAGTGGAGATCTGGTGGCATAATCTATGAAGAGTTATGCTGCTGACTCACAATGACAAGTTATATTTTGGGAGTTATTTATTTGATCATTAAATATGTATATGTAGGTGGAGGAATGGTGAAAGAGTAAGACTCTCAATCATTGAACTGACACAGTGACTGCAGCAGTGTGCTTGTGTGTCAGGGAGTGTGAGATGGCTCAGGGTAGGACATGGTTCAGGGCTGTTGTTCATAGGGTCACTGAGTCATAGTAGACTTGATGGCACCTGATAACAACATATGTACACATGTACATACATACACACACTCATAAATTGCTGCTGTTATATGAGGAGGTTTCAGAACTGATTTGTAGCTGACCCTCCGGTGGGTTTTCAAGAGCAGTAAATTGCTTGGGAGGAGATTGCCCATCCTTTTCCCATGGAGCATCTGGTTGCTTTGAACATGTTAAACAAGTAAATTATACTTGTGTTATTTTTTGCCAAATAATTTTATCAACATATTAATACAACTTACATTTCAGTAGCAACTCCAAAAGTATCACCATCTATGCTTTAATCAATATAGTTTTAATTTTTACTGTGTATGTTTAAATGTGCAGTATATATAAAGTGGGATTATGCATGTGATGCTTTACAGCCTACTATAGAAAAAAAATGGCTATATACATTTTTACCATGTCAATAAATAAAATCTAAGAGTAGACTATACAATCCTTGAAAATGATCTAGGAAAAAATGATTTCTAATTTTTGCTAAACAACACTTTAGTAGACATATTTTTACCAAATATACAATATGATAAACATTCCTTTAGATAAATCATTGTATTCTCTAAGAAACCTCTTTTTCTGTGTGATTCGTGTTTGCATTATAACAGCATCATAAAAGCAATTTTCAATTCTCAGAATAACCTGAAAACTTAGAAAGCTAACTCAGAAGGAAAAACAGTGCTAAGTAGGAAAGGTGTGCTGTAGATAATATGTAAATAATGATCTGAAAGAAAGATTTAAGAATGCATTCACCATACACAGTAAGCTATATGTTAGAAGTAAAAAATGATTAGCATCTAGAGAAACAATTTGGCAATATGCAGCAAGAGCTTGATAAAACTTTTGTCTTTCCTAGACTATATATTCATTTTTATTTGTATATCTTTTTTAGGATGTTGTTTGCATTTTAGATAAGTATTTTGTATGTTTATATAATATAATTTTTTAATACAGTGTTAATTTTAAACACATACAATTTTGTTTTATCTGGACACTTAACCTTTTTCCACCCTGTATTTTTTTTTCTAGTAAATTACAGACATTATATTGTCAATTTCAATTATTTTTGACACATGATTTCAACTCTGTGGAATATATTCTAAAAGAAGTATTAAAATAGTATTTGTAAATACTTACTACGACATTCTAAAGAAGTATTGAAAGATTAAATACTTACTCTCCTGTGTGTTTTTAACAGAATTATTTGTAATGAGAGGAAAAAAATGGAAAACAACTATCCAGGTTTTAAAGCAGAATAAAAATTGTGGAATGTCCAATTGATTTAATAGTGGTTTTGAAGTTAAGGCTTAAAGAGTTTTTTTTTTTACTATGAGAAAAAGTTAATGGTTATGCTAAGGGAAAAAGAATCAAGAGGTTTACAAACATGTGGAGAGTGAAAGCAGCAAGAGAAAGTTTTGTTAGCTTGGAAATACAATGAGAAAGAAATACACCAAAACAGGATATTTTTAAATTAGCTGTCTCATAATGCTTTGGCTAAGTAATTTCTTTTTCTGAGACTCAGTGTATTCCATATTTTCTTTATTACATATTACTTAGTTCAAGATGGGGAAAGTGCAATAATTTTGAATAGTGACAGACACAGAAAATATAATGTTCATCAAAAATCATACATACTGGCTAATAATTTATGCTGATTGTTTTGGTTGGAAGACTGGTTAAAACTTAGGATTAAAAGTATTATTTTTTTCAATTTAAAAAGAATATTATTTTATTAATTTTAATGAGTGTTTGTTAGTCTTTCCCCAACCCCGATGATGTCGGTCCTGTTTTACAACAGTGGCACCATGCAGTATTTGTCCTTTTGTGACTGAGATACTTCACCCAGCATAACATCCTCCAGAGTCACCCATTTTGAATAATATTGCATGAGTTCCTTCTTTTTCAATGTTGTGTAGTTCCATTGTGTGAATATAACACAACTTCTCTATCCATTCATTTGTTGATGGGCAGTGGTAAAAACATGTATATAGAAGGTAAATAATAATGTTGTAATTACTGTTAGTACTTGCTGTGCATCAGAGAGCTTGACAGTGACTAGGTTTGACAGAAGAAAAATTGATAACTTTGAATTGTGGTGCTGGAGTATTGAACATACCATAGGCCACCAAGAGAACTAACAAGTCTGTCCTGGAGAAGGTGAACCAAGCTGCTTCTCAGAGGCAAGGATTTTGATACTCCCTCTCATATACTTTCGGGATGTAGCCAGGAGAGACGAGTCTTTGGATAAGGCCATTGTGCTTGCAAGGGTTGAGGGACAGTGAGAAGATGACTCCCGATGAGATGGATTGATAAAGTGATTGGGATCATGGGAATCGGTGTGTGAGAGACAGTGAGACGGGCTCAGGATAGAGTAGAGTTCAGAGTTATTGTACATAGGGTCTCTGAGTCTCAGGTATTTTTAGTAGCACATAATTTTGTGTATGTTTAAATATACACACACAAACATACTTGTAAAAATGTGTGTGTGT
>NW_006399772.1:15210496-15233728 GCF_000299155.1 Elephantulus edwardii | reverse complement strand
CTGATTCAAATACACCAGCTGCTCTGTGAGACTTTGATATGACAGTTTAAATATGTACAGCCTTGGAAACTCAATGGGACACTTTTACTCTGTCTTGCAGGTTGTTGTGCATCAGAATTGACTTGATAGCAAAGGATTTGGCCTTTGTTGTTTTGGTTGTTAATAATTCTAGAGAGACAGCGAGGCCTGGTCTTTTTCTCTATTTTTACTTCTCAGTGGCTTGAACTGCGAACTGTTAGGTTCATTGTCAAGAGTAAATCATTTCTGCCACGTCAGGACCTTTAAGGGAGCTCGGGGGAGGGGAAGTTTGAGTATTACACTCCTAACCCAAAGGCCACGAATGATGGGAAGTCCGCTCATACCGTCTTCTACAGCTGTAAAAGGAGTGATGGTGGCAGCCAATCTGTCTTCTACCTGCTGCATAAAAGAGAACTGTTCCAATCAATAATATCCATAGCAGCCAGCAGCTGCCAAGTCATACGTGCCTCCCCCATGCTCCTGTACCTAATCTCACCCGTCATTGGGTTAGATATTCATGGTTGACTCACAGCCTTTACTCACAGTCGTGGTATTGAGAGTGGGGTTTATTAGGGAAGCGAGTTGGAGAGTGAGTGAGGCAAAAAGTATCACTGAATGCAAGTTCAAGTTTTAACCTAGCAGTCCCAAGGAACAATTCCTCAACTAGTCCAGGCTCCAGTTTCAGTTCAGCAGTTAGCTTTTCCTTCCACCATCTGGCAAGAACAGCACAACCTTGAACTATAGTTTTTTTTCTTCTCAGAATTCCTCTGGTTACACCTTGTCACAGTTTCTCCACCATCACCGTCAGGGTCTCACTGTTGCTCCAGTCTCCCTCATGCCTTGCTACTCAATGTAGGAAGCACTCCCTCTGTTATTCCTCCACAGCTGTTCATGATTTGCAAGACCATGTGTCTGCAGTTTAGGTAGCTGGAGACTGGAGGGGGCCAATGTAATGGCTAGAAAAGCCAACTTTTAAGCTAACACTACAATAGCCTTAGAAAACCTGATAGAGGGTTGACATGAGTTGGAAATGATTCAGAAATAGTGAATTTGACTTAGAGATCTTTTGTTTTCAATTAGGCAAGGACTTTAGAGATAATATACACTGTACTTTGTTTTTGCAGATTAAAAAAAATGGAAAATAGGAAAATTGCATATTCTGGCTATCGTACAAAGGAACACTTGTGGTGAAGTCTGTGTGGATTTTGCTCTACCAGCTCCAGAATTGTGCCTCTCTGACTGCTTGAATTCACCAGTGGCTGCACTAGAGGAAGATGGGTAATCTCCCCAGTGCAACTTATAGCCTCTTGAAAATCGCAAGCAAGTGCACTATGAGTTGATTTAGGCTGGAACACAAATCAGTGAGTGAATGTTTCTCTTACTGGAATCTGAATGTCAAGATTAGTATTTCTGGATCTGATCTGCTGTCCCTAATTTCACAGTATCCACTTGAAATCCATATGTTACCAGATAATTCAATTATTAATAATTATTGACTCACTCTTCATGTGGTCTTAGTGACTCAGCAGGTTAGACTTCTGAGACAAATACATTTTGTGGATGAGGAAGAGGAGGAAGAAAAAGCTCTAAGGAACAAGAGCTCTTCGCTGTTGTCAGAAGAATTCCTGATTAAGAGGTTAGAGTGTCTGGCATTCAGTTTGGATAGTACCAGTTATTACCTGTGTGGCATAGTCCTCAACATTCTAAACATCAGTTTATGTATTAACTGATGATACTTAATAGGTTATGATAATAATAAGACTATGATAAGAAAGATTCAAGTTCAGGTTTTTGTTGCTATAGGTACCATTGAGTCAGTTCTAACTCAAGTCAAGTTTATCAGCATTTATTGTGACCTCTGGTGGCCTAGTTGCCAGCTGTACTCTGTCAACCCAAAGGTATACCCTATACCAGCCCACTCAGTTTCTTCCTCCATGGTGTTCAGAGAACTCAGATTGTCTTGCAGAAAGCAAGTTACTTTGAACGATTTGTAAAATAACTTCAAACTTGTCTCTATCCAATGCTGTCTGATCACTGTTGGATCTCTACAACACAACAAAATTGTCTCCTACGTTATATTCTGGAATCACCATTTCTGGTTTCATTACCTTTGTAATGAAGGATATTGAAACATAAACTTCCACCGTTATTGTAAAAGTAGAAGGATAACTAGTAAGATATATGTGAAAGTCCAAAAGAGGGAGGTGGAAAGGAGATGAAGGGTTGGAAAGGGAGGAAATACTGTGATGACAGTGTTTGGTGGGCGAAGGAGGGAGGGAAGGAATGAGGAAAGATCTAATGGGGATTTGAAAAGATGGGGTAATAGGCCTAGATCAGTTGTGATTAATTTTATAAAATACAATGCATATGAATGGTACGAAACATAATGTCAATGAAGGTATGTATTAAACACAATGTATATGAATAAAACACAAGGTAACAAGCTTGGAAACAGGAGTGGCATCCACTTCAGAAATAGCTTGCCTCCAGAAACTGTATGAACTTGGAGAAACGATAAAAGTTATATAAGTGTTCAGGTCTTTGGTTCATAGGGTCGCTGTGAGTCGTCTACGACTTGACAGCACTTAATAAGAACAAGATCAAGAGCAACAACTATAAGTTTTTATGCAAACCAATATAAACCAAAGCAAACTCAAAAAGAACCCTCTAAAACCCAAACGGAACCTATGCTATTATGTGTTATTTATTTGCCAATTTTTTTTCAAGTTTGTGTTGTTTTTTCTACAACAACAACAAGAAGAAAAGAAATATTAGGATATCCAAAGTATTTGTAAAGCTGATGTGCATATGGGAGATTCTAGATGGTCCATTAAGGGAGTTCTGGTGGCTTAGTGGTGAGCTGTGCTGTGAACCTGATTAAGCAGATGAGGGAGAGAACTGTATAAAAGGAATATATGATTAGGTATTATTGGCAAGACAAGTACAGACTAAGAGTTGCATAGTAAAGTGGTCCAGGGGTGGGGACTGTGTAACAGTGAAATAACTTTTTTTCCAAAGAAAAATAATGAACTGGGGGTAGGGGGAACAGGGAGGAAAATGTGCAACAATGAATGAATGGAAATCCAGTTCTTTCTAAACTTTCATTAAAATCTAAACAAAAAAACCAACCAAGTGGTTTGAATCTACTAGCTGCTCTATGCTAGAAAGGTGTGAGGCTTCTTATGAGAGGCACAGCCTCCGAAAACCAACTGGAGTGTCAGCTATGAGTTGATTCTGACTCAAAGACACACAACAGTAAGATGGTCGGTTAAGGTCCTTGTTTCAGTTTAATGGCCTAAGCCTCTGTATCACACCAACAAGCCTTTTGTTCTAGCATATTTGTGTAATAGTACTTATAACCAGGGCTGGCTCAACCCAGACTTTGGAATTTGCAAGGCATGTTAGTGCTGCTGCAGTTAACTATATGGGAATTTTAATATCAAAGATTACCTATCTTGTTAGGATTTACAGAAGACCTTTTGGAATATAATTTTAGGAATTTCTGTGTTGAGCATTCTAAGTTTCATCTGCTCTATTGATTGTGCCCTGTCCCAGTTTATCTGTCCCTGATATTTTTGTTGGTAGTTGGCCATGGTTCTTTATCTGTCCCTGATATTTTTGTTGGTAGTTGGCCATGGTTCACAGCAGCTGCACAGACACATAGCCACCACCCCCTGGGCCTTCCCATTAGCAGAGACCATTTCCGGAGGTGAGAGATGGACCTACAGCCGTCCTGAGGCTGATGGCTGGCTCGAGGGTTATTTCATCCAATATCCAGACATCGATGAAAGTTTATATTGGGAGCAGAGGGTCATTACAGGGCTAAAATCCAGTATTTGGAAGGTCCAGGAAATCAGTCAACTGTGAATGATGAAGTCTAGTTCTCAAATAGATGTCTGTGTAGTTTCCAATGATAGAAACCAATTTTGACAAGAAAAAAAAATCATTTGTCTTTAACTTTCTATAGGGAAAACTAAGATGATTTTAGAATTGATTTGTGGTTATGATAGCTGCCTCTCAAAAGGAAGCTCTTCCTTGCAGTGATCACTCAAATGTGTGATTTTGCACATGTCTGGGATGAATAGGCCTGATGCGTTTCTGATGCATAACTCCCAGGCTGTTTTTACAATACCTTCTTGCCTAGTTATTTGTCTTTCTCCCTCCTCTTTAATTATCTTTTGATATTTTTGTTGCAATTGGGTGGAAGTTTACAGAGAAAATGATAGTTTTCCATTCCACAATTTGTTTTTCGACCCCGATTAAAGTGCCTGCCCTCAGTGTGACAGCTCTCTTCCCACTTGCACCTGGTTCTCCTGCTTCCATTTGCCCGGCTTTCCTACTCTCCAGCCTTGTGAGCTTTACTGTGGGGCACATGCTGCCCTTTGGGTTTAAATGGTTGATTGTATGAAGGCGCATTTTTCTCCCTGGCTCTGTTACTCGCCGTGTAGTCCTGTAGAGTGTTTGGCTCAAAGTCCGTGTAATTGTCCTTAGCTGATAATGTGCGTCAGCCCAGGTTATTCCCTGCCTCCGCCCAGATCCTCTATGATAGGAGGGCAGTTTTTAAAAGGTGACAGAGTTCCTGAGAGGGATTGAATGCTTCGTTTGATGATACTGGAGTTGGAGATGGAGAACTGAATGGGTGGCCCGAGAAGAGGCTCTTCAGAGGTGCAGAGACAGAGTGTTTATAGAATATCTCTACAAGGGAGTAGGAGACAGGTTCTAGGGGGTAGTAATTCCCTAGGAAGATGAATGAGTACTTAGGATAACTGGAAACAGCGAAACTCAATGCTGTTGAATCAGAACTGACTCAGAGATGACCTTGGGGTTTCTGAGGCTGCCGCAGGGGAGAACGTTGCCCATCTTCCTCTTGGGGAGCAGCTGGTGGGTTCAAACGAACAGGGAGACATGGCCGTGGGTTAGCAGTCTACCTTCTATGGACTAGACCACCAGCGATGAGTCCTGGTCTAACGGTGCATGGCCTTATGTATGTTGAGTTGCTAAACAAAAGGTTGGTGGTTCAAATCTACCAGCCAATCCGTGAGCTTTGGAAACCCTATGGAAGGTCATTATGAATTGAAACCAATTCAAAAGCAGTAAGGTCTTTGGGGTCTAGACAGAGGAGGACTGATTCTGCCCTTGCCCTGGTTGGACCTTGTATCCATTCCCCCTTCTTGTTAAGTAATGGCCTCATCTGAATCTTAATGACAAGTCATGTTTCCTAACCATTTTAAATTCTGTTAGTGTCTTGCCTGTATAGATACTGAGATAAAAATTTGTTGTATTTCTTTTATATTGGTGACAATATGGGTACTTTCTCTCAAGACACCTACCAAGTCTGGGGAATCTCTTGTGGCTGTTTTGTAACCGACCGATAGCTGACCCTCCAGTGGGTTTTCAGAGGCAGTTAATTGCACGGGAGGAGATTGTTCATCTTTCTGCCTTGGAGCAGCTGGTGGATATGAACTGCCTGCTTTTGGGTTGGCAGTGCAACTCCTTACCTACTAGGCCACTCAGAGCTACTTAGAGTACTCCTACTTAGAGCTCTGTTAGAGAAGTTGTGATTTAATTTTTCTGGTAGGTGGGATGAGGATGCAAATGAGAATGTTATTATTTATATCTGATCATGTTACTGGTCAACATGTCTTCCATGGAGAAGAATGGCTAATGGCCTTGGCCAGCTTGTCCTTTCTTTGGTATTTTGGCCTTATCCAGATAATAAATGGCCTAGATGAGAAAAGGATTATATTCCATCTTCGTTTCCACATTTGTTATAGAAAACCACACTTTTATGTAAATGGGACAATCTCAAGTAAAGGAGAAATTGTTTACCTTGAATTATAAACAGCTTAGCTCTAATGTCAATTAAAATTGTAATTTGGGTTCTCTAGAGAATTGTCAGGAATTTTGCAAAAAAAAACCTGTTTGGAAACAATGTATATGAGACTCCTGACTAGAATAATACTTTGAACTTAAATCCCATTATTTTTAAGAAGCAGAGATGGCAGTTTATTAAAAAAAACACAGTTCTGTAATTTTCAATATTTTTGAAGAACTCCTGTGCTTAAAATTCTAATGGATTTTTGTCATAGTTGACTTTTCATACATGTGTGATATATACATAACAATATTCTTTGACACTATTAGGAAGTTATTTTAAAAATAAGTAATATATGCCCACCAGTAAACAATTTATTATTTCTTATTTGAAAAATACTTTAAAAATTTAGTGCCATCATAATTCATTTTGAATGGCTTTTAATAAAGAACTCTACAAGATTATGATTTGCCTTAGGAATATTTTGTTCTTAGGACTTTCATGGGATAAGAAAGCACAAATAATTCATTCATGCTCATTTAAAAGAATGTTAAAGAAAATTGATAAATTAAAAATGCTGAACTGCTTTAGCTGACATGCGTGCTTGCAATGAGGTTACATTATATTTATGGACATGGCATCTTCAGTATTTATTTCCTGATGATATGTAAGAAAGTGCATTATTCATGAGCAGGCCTGCCGTCTTCAGTAGTGAAGGCTGTATACTGTGGCTGTAGTGATGTACCCTTCACACATACATACAACCTGCATGTTTGCATCTGGGTCCGCTAGGGTGAATACTACAGACAGATGTGTGTGAATAAGATAGATGTGTGTGAATAATCTCCAAGAGATTACATTCAAATGAACAAATAATAAACAAGTGTGTAAAAAAAAAAGTAGAAATGATATTAGGTAAAAAGAAATACTATAAAAGTCATTACAGCTAAGGAAATTGGAAGGATCTTTTGTGAAAAACAATGTATTCAAACTGTAAATAGATCAGAGTAATATAAAAAATGTAAAAAAAAACCCTGATGTGATAAGTCACATGGTTAAATTGGGTGGTGGTTAGAAAAAAATAATAAAATGAAAGAAATGTTAGTATAAAGAGAAAATGTCTTTGAGAAGTAGCACAGTTAAAATTGTTTTATATTCACATTTTTTTAGACTGCCATTTCTGTGCTTTTATTACTGGAGACACTGAACCTTACACAGCTCTTTGTTTTTAGTCTGGCTTCTTACAAACTGTTACAGCAGTGGGATGTGTTTTTTTTTTAAGGTCTGTTTTGGCTGATTTCTCAAAAAAGTTTTATGTAATAGTTTATATTCTTTGAGTTCTAGTCTGAGACAAGACTCAAAGTACAGTAATACATATAAAATGTAACATTTTTAAATGGCTTTATTTGGATTTTTATACAATGAAAAACTCTTTTAAAAATATTCAGTGATATCTAACTATAGAAGGAAGGGGCTGCAATGGCAAAGGAGTCTACTAAACTTTAAAAATTCATCTTTACTCAATTCCACTTTCCCAGTTTGTTATAAATGAATTATGCCCAGTTTTGGTTTTATTTTCTAAAAATTACTCCTTTTAAAAAGATTATTAATTTCTTTTCTCCTTCTTTTTTTTGTTTGTTTTTTTTGCAAAGTATTGCCATGTTGCCTGTTGATTTTTTTATGACCATTATTTTAAATGACTACAGAATAGAAGATCAAGTCGATATGGCTCAATATGACTCCCCTATTTTATTAATTTGTTGTTGTTGACAAAGTTTTACTAATAGAAATAATTCTGTGGTCAATGTTTTGTAGCGCATGGCTCTTTCCCCTGTATTTTACAATGTTCTTTTAAAGTAAATTTTCCAAATTTAAATTTCTAAGTGTCAATTCCTTTATCATACAAAGAATCTAAACATTTAAAACTAGAAATTAGGCAAGTTTTTATTTTCATCATGATTTCAAATTATTATTATTATACTAAGAAATTATTTAAAAAACGAAACAAAATATAGTTACTTATGAAAGAGAAACAATACCTCTGGGAAGATTTTTTTAAAAATTAAAACGAGTTTTTGGTAAAGTTTACTGGAGAAAAATCTGTTGAATACGGTGTATACATAAAGCTTGGAAATACTTATATTTACTAAAAAACAAACACACAACCAACCAAACCTAATAGTAAACCCGCTCCTGACATGACTTTTTAGACAAACAATAGAAGGTCTATACAGTGAACAATGACGCCCTTGAAGAATGTGCACCCCAGCATAGTCAACCACATGAGATCAAAAAGGAAAGTATATGACACAAACTAGAGTTCATAGTAAAGATGGGTACAATACATTCAATACATTCAGTACAATTGTATTCAATACAATACACACAGTACATTCACATCTGTGATATTGAAACCAATGTCACATAACAAAGTCTACAAATTTGATAGTGGAAAACATTTACATTGTAAACATTCACCCAAACCACAACAAAATATCAAGAGAAAAAAATTAAGGGAGATGAGGAAGGGAAGGGGGAGGAAGAAGAATAGAAAGAAAACAACAAAAGTGAGATGATGTGTGTGTCATAGAATCAGTTCTTATTTATGGGGACCCTGTGTTGCTGTTGCAATGTTCTGTCAAGTCAGAAACAACTCATAGATGGATGGCCCTCCGTTGGGTTTTCAGAAGCTGTCAATCACAAGGGACAAGACTGCCCATCTCTCTCCCTCAGAGCAGGTGGTGGGGTCAAACCTCTTGCCTTGATGTTGGCAGTGCCGCTCCTTACTCACAAGACCACTGAAGCTCCCTCCAGGGTCTTGCTGTTGTTTGTTATATACACTGATGAGTCTGAACCAGCTCATAGCTGACCCTCCAGCGGGTTTTCAGAGGCCAGATGTCATTCAGGAGGAGGTTGCCCATCTTTCTCCCATGGAGCAGCTGGTGCATTTGGATTGCATGCCTTTGGGCTGGCAGAACAGCTTCTTACCATTGTGCCAAAACATTCCATAGAGCATTCTAGGCTATATTCTTTGAAGAAGTAGATCTTCTCAGATCTCAGTTTTTGCCTTGGAGCATTCTCTATGAAAGCTTAGTGTTTTACTTATATAAAAAAGAAATTCAGATAATTTTTCAATTTACCCATCAACTTACTAACCAAAACCCCAAACCAGTTACTATCTCGTTGATTTCCTTTCATGGCAGCCACAGGGCTTTGAGGCCATAAGGTCCTTCAGAAGCTGTTGATAGGCTGTCTTTCCAAAATGCCTCTGGGTTAGCTTGAACCACCAGACTTTGGAGGTAATAGTTGAGTGCGTAAGTATTTGCACACCAACCAAAACCCTTAGGAGTATTCACCTTTGCTTCTGCACGAGCATTCTCGTCACTGTACTACGTTGTTCAACTTTCCATGTCACTTTGATTCTTGGATCTACATTTCTCAGAGTGCAGACCACGTCCAATTAAAATTCTGAAATTATTTTGTCACTATGATAAATATTTGTGGAAATCTCAGAGGATTCCTGGGAGTGGATTCCTTTCTCTCTAACTCTATTGTGGTTAAAAGGCAGAATTTAGCTGTTGAAGTCTCAATTGAAGAATATGAATGTTTTCATCTGGTGGAGTTTACTTAGATGTAAATCTTAATTCTTTCTATAATCTTCTGAGCTGTTGAGAAAAGATGATGTCTGATGGGTAAGAATCAGGGGTAATATGTTGACTTTTTTTTTTAAACTCCTCCCAAGCTAACTCTCAGTTCTATTATCATGTAGCTACAATAGGCTTATGAACTAGTGAGTGGGCTGGCCTTCTGTGGACAGTTTGCTAGTCCAGCTGAAAAATCAGAGGCAATTTCTTACTGTTGACTGAGTTCTTGGTAGTACTTGGGGTTTTTTTTTGTTTGTTTGTTTGTTTTTTTAAATGATAGATGGAAAAACTCTGGCAAAATAGATTTAAAAGACCAGTTAGACAGTTGCACTTGGGTTGATTTTGCCTCATGGAGACACTTTGTATGTCAGGGAAGGACTGCGTGTCACTGGATTTTCAGTAACTGATTTTTTTTTTTAAAGTAGATCGGTAATCCTTTCATCTGAGGTGTTTCTAGATAGCCTTGACTTTCTAACCTATTAGCAGCCAGTCATGTTAACTATTCATGCCGTTCAGAGCAGGATCCTTGTTCCTGAAGATCATGCACAGGAGCCCTTCTTGTTGTGAATTTTACTATGGAGTGTTATAATCCTGTTCTTCTACCTGTTGTAGGGCTCAGGCTTGGTACTAATCATATTTCCTTCCCCACAGCTGAATGCTAATTAAAAAAAAAAGTATATCCGATTAAAAGTAAGCTTCGAGAACTTTCATTATCCCTTTAGGCTTTTAATTTCATTTAGCAAAGAAATGAATTATGGGCTAACCAATTTGTAACCTCTTTAAGGTTGCTAAGTGCTCTGTTGTGAATCGAATGTCCTGAGTCTATAATAGTTTTCTGATTGCTCCCCAGGTTCACGAAAGCTACGTGGTATGACCCCAACCATCCCACCAACACACCAGCCATTCAGTTGTTAGTAAGTTGATTTTGACTTGTGCACCAGAAAAGAACTGTGCTCCATAGGATTAACTATTTATGCAAGTAAATTGTTAAACCTTTCTCCTGAAGCACCTCTAGCTGGACTGAAACCTCGATCTCTTGGTTCACAGCTGAGCACCTTAAACTGTTTGCACTGTCAAGGAACCAAAGGATTACAGTGTTGTTTATTAGGTGTCATTGAGTCACCAGAATCTTACAGCAACCCAGTGTATGTACACCCAAACAATGCACGGCCCAATCCTGCACCATCTTCACAAGTACTGCTGTTGGTAAGCCCTTTGTAACAGGCACTGTGTCAGTCTTTTTCTTTAAGGTTCTTCATTTTTATTGGTGACTATTTTACCAAGCTTGATGTCTGTCTCCAGGCACTGGGCCTCCTGAAGCCATGCTCGGTGTGTGAGATGCAGTCAGTCTGTTGTTGTTATGTGCCATCGAGTCTCTTGTGACTCATAGCGACCCTATAGCTTCCTAGTTTATAGGGATCACTCTGGCTTCACTTCTTCCAAGATGTATTTGTTATTTTGACAGCCCATGATATCTTCAATATTTTTTGCTGAGCCTGAAATTCAAAGGATACCTTTCCTCTTATGTCATCTTTATTCCTTGTTCAATTTTCACATGCATACGTGGTGATTGAAAATACCATGGCTTGAGTTAGCTACACCTCATTCTTCAAAGTGACATCCTTGCTCTTCAACACTTGAAAGAGGTTCTTTGTAGTAGATGTGCCCAGTGTAGTACATCTTTTGATGAATTTGTTTTGTTTTGTTTTTGGACTGCTGTTTACGTGAATGTTGGTTGTGAAAGCAAAATAAAATCTTTGACAAATCTATTTTTGTGTTCCTCATAATATTGTTTATTGGTCCAGTGTGAAGACTTTTGTTTTCTTTGTGTTGAAGTGTAATCCATCCTGAAAGCTATAATATACTTCTTCAGTAAATGCTTCGAGTGTTCTTTGACTTTGGTAAGCAAAGTTATGTCATCTACATATTGCTAGTTGTTCACAAGTAATCTTTTGATTTTGATGCTGTGTTGTTCATCATATAGTCCAACTTCTCAGATGAATTACTCAGCATGCAGATTGAATAAGTATGGTGGGAAGATAGAACCCAGATGCACACCGTTCCTGATTTCAAACTACACAACATTGTCTTCTTTTTCAGAAGAATTCTTTTTCAGTTATTCAGAATAATAACTGCTTCTTCAACAATTTGCCAATTGTAAATGAACAGAATTAAGTATTGGAAGTTCCTTTTATTTGCAATGGTATCTATAATATATTAAGATCTAGTCAAATGCTTTTGCACAGTCAATAAAACATAGGTAAACATCATTCCGATATTTTCTTTTCGTCATGATTCATCTAACATCAGCAATGATACATTACCACCCCAACATCTTCTGAATTCTGCTTGAATTTCTGACAATTCCATGTCCATTTACAACTGTTTTTGTGGTCCTTAACCTTTATCAAGCTATTAAGTGCCTTAGAATGAAATACATCCATAAATTTCTACATACATACCACATTCTGTCTGTTCTGCACTTCTGTATTTAACCTTATACATACAAATTCCTCTTCCAGTTCTTGGAGATATATGAACTCCCTCCTGTATTTCATCTGCTCACTGTCTATAAGAATTTGAACCATAGATGAAGAACTTCTGTTAACTGTGTTAATCTAAATGAAAAAAAGAAAGAATGGTTACATACTCTTTTCTGAAATAGAAAGTATCATATTTTTTCATTCACTTCCTCCCTGGTGTCTGTTTATCCTTGTCTATTTATCCATTTACCCACTTCCTCAACCACACACTTGTCCATCCATTTATTTGTTAATCAAACATTTCCTGTTATGTGTTTTGTTTTTACACTTTTGTGTCTGAGGCATTGAGCCAGGTCAAACTCAGAGGGGCTCTTTTTCTTTCTGAAGTCAGGAACTATATGGATTTGCATATACTTGAAGAAAAGGAAAGATTGAGTCATCACAACTGTACAGTGTTTACATAGGGGAAATGTATGTATTTGTATTTGGTTGTGCAAGAGTATCTTTTTAAGCTTTTAACAGATTTGAAAAAGTAGTGTAAATAGTCCATTTATTTGTAACTTTGGTTTTATAGCCTATTTGTTAGTATATTGGTACGTTTACCTTTGAACTTTTTCTATTTCTCTAGTTTTGGGTTTTTTTGTTTGTTTGTTTGGTTTTTTTGGTTTGTTTTTTGTTTTTTGTTTTTGTTTTAGTAAAGAACATTGTCTGTAAAGCAGACTAGAATTTTCTTTGCTGAAAATAAAATTGTATGGCATTAGGTTCTTTAGAAAGGTATTCTTTATTTTTATTTTAAAATTTTAAATGCATTTTTCCTTTTTTAATTAGGAAATTTAATTTTCTCTTCCTGAATTGATATATTCAGTATCTAATCATCTTACAAAGCTTCCTAGGACCATAGTGATTCACTGAAATATGGACTTTCTGATTTTTTAACACAAAATTCTCTTGTTTTATTATTTTAAAACTTGTTATTGAAACTTCTATTACTTTTAACATTTATAGTATTCATATTTTTCTGCTGTTTTATGTCTTAGATAAGTGGCATATATATACACATTTACATACACACACACTATATATATGTATGTGAGTGCGTGTGCGCGTGTATATATACAAGAAAATGTGACATATTTGCTAAGATCTTAATTGCTCTGTCATTTAAGAGTGAATACAAATCTGTTGTTGGTGTTAAGTGCCCTAGTTGGTTCCTATTCATAGTGACCTGATCTAAAACAGAACAGAGTATTGCCTGATCTGTGCCATCCTCATTGTCTTTACTATGCTTGAGTCTGTTATTTAATTGATCTTGAGGGTCTTTCGCTTTTTTTTTTTTTGGTCTTTCGCTTTTCTAATGACCTTCTGCTTCATCAGCCATGATGTCCTTCTCAAGAGACTAGTTAACCTGATTAACATGCCCAAAAGAGAGAAAGTAAATCTCAACACTCCACTTATTTTTTTTTCTCTCCTCCTTTTAAAATTGTGATTTTTAGCAAAAGTTTACAGAAAAGGTGGATTTTCATTCATTCACTGTTGCACATTTACCTCCCTAGTCCACTCAAGTTCACTTAAAACAATCCTTCCTTGCATAATTTTCTTCCTCCTTTCCTTCTCCCAGTCCACTTTGCTCTGCACCTCTCATTCTGGACTGCTGTCATACAAACAATGCTTAGTTATGTATTCCTTTTAAACAATTCTTTCCTTTGTCCATTCCAATGCAGAGTTCATTATTTATCCCCTCTTTTCTTAGTTTTCCCCAACCTTCATGTCAGTCCTGTTTTATAACAGTAGTGTTATAAAAAAGTTTAAAATTTCTTTAGTCCTTTCAGCGTGAGAAATGCCAAGTGTGTTCCGTGTTGGTTTTCTGCACACAGGCCTTTGCCCATGTCTTGATAATGCTTTGTCTTCTCAAGCTGCCCTTTGACATTTTTTTTTTCAGTTCTTTTAGCATTCCTTTCTTTGGCATTAGATGTGCTTTGTCCAAGGGCAAATCTTCTGATACTCGTTTTGAGTTTTTCTTTCCTTCTCCTTTTAGAAATTGAACTTTTCTGATAAGAATTTGCTTTCTTCAGATATGATATCCTTTATTTCATCCACAATTAATTTAGTCTGTGGTCATTAGTGCTCAATGCATCATATTCTTGAGTTAGTTTCTAAATCAGACAAGATATACTCAAGGGCACACTTTGGCTTTCATGTACTTGTTTTCAATTTCTTCAGCTTCATTTTGAACTTGCGTATAAGTGACTGGTATTCTTTTCTGTATTTGGTCACTGGCCTTATTTGTCTCCATTGTCTCTGACTTCTGTGAATTCCATATGGCTAGATAAATGTGAATGGCATGGCTGCCATTTATGTTATTAAGAAAAGTATATTTTTTCCAAAGAGTTCATTGGTCTTTAAAAATTGTGTTATGTGATCTTTGCCATCATGTTATCAACACCACTTCCAACTGCACATCCTTCTTTGTTGACACTTTTTACCTTCCAAAAATCATTAATTATCAGTATCTTGATTACATGTTTTGACTAATTTCAGATTACTGAAGTTGGTACAAATCAACCTCCCTCAAACAGAAACCTCAACAACATGAAGGTACAAATGTGTCCAGTTTGGACCTGCGTGTTGACAGGACTCAGGACTTAGCTAGTGAAGAATGAAGTGTGAATGAAATTGATGCACTGACTATACTCCTGTCAAGAGCATATAGTGAAAGATAAAAAGTGAGAATCAGTACTAATTGCATTCAGATTTTAAAATGAGCATAACTATACCTTTTAGACAAATAAAATTTGTACCTATTCCTTAAAATCAACATGTGTCCTGAGAAGAAACTCTTACTCTACACAGTTTCAGGTGAGTCTTTTTTTTTGTTTGTTTTTGTCTTCTGTCTTTGTTAATTTTTTTTTTTATTGGGAAAAACATATTGGGGGTACAAGGAGGTGAGGGTTGGGGGCAGAAGGGTGAGGATGGTCCAGGATGCAGTTGCAGAGCGCACAGTTTGGTCGGTGGGGGGAGCAGGTGAAGGAAATGATGAGGGTCCAGAGGGGACCAGATACTACAGAGGAATGACAAGCATTTTCCAATGGTAATTAAACCAACTGTCTTATTGATTTGGGAATTGGATGCCGACTCTCTGGCTTCTTCATGCTGAACAGGGGCGTAGATGTAAAGGGGGGAAGGGAGTATGCTTTATTACCTTACTGGTGGTCTTGGGTTAAAGCTGCTTGCCTTCTTGTTCTGTTAGAAGATATTTTCCTGTCATTTGCTCCCCTCTGGACTGCAAAGTGTTTTCCCAGGTGGGTCCAGTGGGGATGGCTGGTTGAATCCAGAGGCTCCATCCTCCTTTGCTTCCTTAGCTGTCAGTTGTATTTCCTTTTTGTCACTGGCACTGGGTTCAGGGTCAATTCTGGAGTAAAACTCAGAGTTAAGGTTACCTATAGGAAAGGGAGCAAACCTAGAGAGAACAAACTTGTGAGTTACAAATAGAAGGGCTTTGAGGGTGTTGCTTTCAGGTTTACTGGGGGGAGGGAGGGTGGCAGAAGGTGGCCTAGGTAACATTGGATACCCTAGGCATTCTTTTTTTTTTTCTCCTTCCCCACCCAGGGGTCAATCTGGGGACAATGGCACAATCTGGGGACTGAGGAGCTCACCGAGGGCCACAACGGCTCACCCCGAGCCGAGGGCCGAGGGCAGCCCACCCCAGGCAGAGGGCCAAGGGAAGCCCACCCCAGGCAGAGGGCCATGACGGCTCGCCCCGAGCTGGGGGCCAAGGGCAGTCTGCCCTGGGTAGAGGGCCGCGACTGCTCGCCCTGAGCCGGGGGCCAAGGGCAGTCCAGGTGAGTCTTAATCTCTATATTTAGTCTTGGCCCATTAAAGCTCATAGTTTTAATTTCCAATAAAGCAAAACTAACTTAGAGATGACCTTCTAGTATGTTTTTGAGAGGTTATAAATTACATGAGGGAAGATTACCCATTTTTCTGCTGGAGAGCATCTGGTAAATTCGAACCACCAACGTTTGGGTTAGCTGTGCAACTTCCTAACCACTAGGCCACTAAATGACCTTTCCAGGCCATTTAGAAAGTTATTTCTTTTTTCTATTAAAATGTCTTTAGGGTACCTTCCTTTGTTAGGTCTACATTTATAATTTAATATCTTATTTAAATTTTGTTTTTTTGTTTTTTGCATATTAGAGACTTAGAGCCATGACATGGGGTTAATAAGCTGGTGTGCAGAGCTGATTTTGAAAGATGGTTCTTAAATGTACAAGACTCTTCTGGCATTTTGCGTAGAACTGCCACTTTCTCTTCAGGTTTATTGACTTGATTCTCTTGGTTGCAATGTCAGATGCCCGTTCTTTCTGTCTCAGAGTGATAATGTAGTTTTCTGTTTAAATAGTAGCAGTCTTTATCTACTCTTACATGAAAGCATATTTTCTATTTAAATTATTTTGTAGTAGAAATTTCTGTTCTCAGAACTCTGGGTGTTCATCATCATCTTTTTAATGCGTTGTGTAGTCTCAAGAACTCCGCTAATATTAACTTTCCTAATGGACTCTTTCAAAATCCCTCCAAGCACAACATCTTATTTAGTCTCTGGAGCATTTGAAAAGACCTGCAGAAAATGGCTTGAAACAAATTACAAAGTATCTTGAGTCTGAACCTCTGGCCCATCTCAGTCACTGGGAATTTTTTTTAGAGGATTATTTGAGGTGAAGGTCCAGTGATATTTCTATTCTCAGTCACTAACAGATAAATGATAAAAGAATTGTAAGGTCTTTGTTAGTGAACTCTGTAAAGAGTGCTAGTCTTAGGTGAGCAGTGGAGTAAGGAGTTTAGATCTGAAAGAAAGCAAATGAAAAACTATCATGACACTGAAGTGGTCACTAATGCAATGAACCTAAGAGTTAGGCTTTGTAACAAAACTCAGATGAAAAAAGTGAATTTGGCTTGCGTTTTTCCTTTCAGCTCATAGTTTAGTTTAAGAAGCATCGAACTATGCAATTGCATTGTATACATTTTTATTAGTAAGGTTGCTATTTGTTGGAGATCAAGCACTGACTATTCTTCAAGAAAAACTAAAATGAAACCTCAGTCAATCCTTAAAATGAGCATATAAGATATATTCTGCAGGGGATGAAAAGATAGACCAAAGTAAATCTACAGAGCTGAATTTTGTTTAAGTTGTTTGGAAAAGCAAACTATTTGCCAAAGGAAAGGCGATAATCTCCATGATTTATATGGAATACATAAAACATTAATAGTACTGAAGTTTAATTCGATCATTTGCGTAATGCTTTGATATTTGTCCTTTGTGAATTTTGTACAGAGTTCTGTTAATGTACAAGGAATTTGCACATTCTAGTTACAGAATGATCTAGGAAACCTTCGAAAACCTGAGTAGTCATGCTTGTGATTTCAAGACCATAGATCATTATTTCCCAAAGTGTCAGATTAAAACTTGTTAAGGGAAAAATCCTCAGGAGGTTATAAAATCAAAGTGAACATGCCTTTAATTATTAAAAGTGAAACCCATGCAGCTGGGCTCATTGTGACCAAGGGACACCTCAATTATATTGTCAGAATATAAGATTGCATATAAGTTAGTAAAATAAATTATATGTTACATACACATTTCTTTTTCGTATTTTGAAATATTTAAGAAGTAATACATAGTTAGGGAGCTTTGATGGCCTGGTGTCAAGAAGCTGCAGTGCAATCCAGAAGGCATGTGGTTTGAGGCCACCAGCTGTTCTATGGGAGAAGGATGGGCAGTTCCCTCCTGTGAGATTAGCTGCCTCTGAAAACCTGCCAGAGTCAGTTCCAGGTTGGTCTCACCTCTGTGGTTCACAGCAACAACATATATAATTTACTTTTTAGCTATAACATTTTTTATTAATTTTTTTTCAATTATAAGCTTACTCATGAGTTTTTATACAACTGGAATTAGCTTTCTTTCTTACTCTCTATCTGGCAAAATCTTATTCGCCTTTCATGGTCCAGAAAGTGTCTTGTCAGCTATAGTCTTGCAACACTTAATATAAATCATGTTATAATTAAGTTGTCTGTCTTCCTCAGCACTTAGAATCATTTGCTATACAGAAAGAATTTGACAAGTATTTGTGAAATTAATGAAGGAGTGACTAAATATGCATTTAATTGATAGGATAAGAATTTTATCCAATTTTAACTAGTTTGGCCATTTTTTATATAAACCTTAAATGATAAAGCACTGGGATGTTGGTTGGGATCTCTTAATAATTCCTTTTCCTTTACTAGATGAATCTTAAAGTTAAAAGCATGTGAAGAAACAAGCTATTAAATGAAAAAATATATTATGGCTGTTTCCAATCATAATGAAACAGAATTTTACATGAGACACTACTATATCTACCATACTCATATTTTACCATAACATTTTAAAATTCTGTATCATAGTTACATTATTTATCCATAACCTACTTCTCTTTCTTTATACATTTCAAAGTAAAATGCAGATAAGTCTTCTAACAATGCTGACATGCGTATGAATAACCAACTCCTAGCTGACCCTCCACAGGATTTCTGAGGCTGTCAATCGAAGGGTAATAGATTGCCCAGCTTGCCACTAGGCCACAGGAACTCCCTGAGGGCTCCCAAGAGTGGGATGGCCGCAGTCTCAATGACAAACAGTCCAAATCCACTAGCTGCTCCATGGGAGAAGAATCGGCAGTCTCCTCCTTCATGATTTACTGTCTTTGAAAACCTGCTGGAGGGTCCGCTATGGTTCAGCTCCAAAGCAATAGCATCCACCATCACCACAACAAGGTTGCCCAGCTCAGGGAGCACTGGTGGCTTGGGAGTAAGGAATTTGTGTTATCAGTGCAAAGGTATGCAGTTCAAGTGTACCAGCTGCTCTGCAGGAGACAGAGGAGCAGTCTCCTCCTGTGCTACTTACTGCCTTTGAAAACGCACTGGAGGGTCAGCTCTGAGCTGGTTTCAGTTCGATGGTACACAACAACAGGAAAGTTGCCTATCTTTATGAAGAGATAGCACTTTACCATTGATAGCTCTGGTGGCTTAGTAGTAAGGAATTGTGCTGCCAATGCAAAAGTACATTGTTCAACTATTACCAGCTGCTCTGCAGCAGAAAGATGAACAGTCCCCTCCCATGCAATGCACTGCCCCTGAAAATCCACTGGAGGGTCAGCTGTGGGTTGATTTGACCCTACAATACTTAACACCAGCAACAACTCCACAGTAGGACATTATCATCACCAGACAAAGTTGCCTCATAACCCTTCCAAGTCAGCTATGACCCCTGTCTTACCAGGACAGCCATTTTTCTCCATGACAGATAAGTTTTGCCAAATGTGACATCATTAAGGAATCAAAGTATGTAAATGTTGTAGTGGAAAGGAAGGTGAAAAATTGCTGTGTGAAATTAACTTTAAAAATGACAAATGGAAAACCTGAAAGGGCAGTTGATGAAAGAACGTTAAAGTGACTTCAGAAATGACTAATGACTTAAATTTAGAGAGATGCCATGGTTCCACAGGGCTAGCATTCCATTAAGCCCAGTAATTGTTTCTAATGGCATCACACTGCGTAAACCTGGAAGTCACTCCGCAGAGACTTTTGCCTGGCATAACATCACGGTCAGCAAAAATGACAGCCTTGTGACCTCAGAAGGCACATATTTTTATGGAGGTTATAATGTCAAAATATAGCAACAATTTCAAGCCTTTTGCTTTTCATAATAGAATTGCTTAGTATTTGTCTTTATTTATTCTTTGACTCTTGTTTAATGCCAGAATATGTTAATCTCTCCTTTTTTACTGTTGTGAATAATATTGTTAACAACACCACCACTGCTGTGGCATCAAAGATGACTCACAGTAACACTTCTGAGCCTGTAAATCCTTATGGGAGGAGACTGCCCACCTTTCTCCTGTGGAGCACCATTGACCCTTTGATTAGCAACCCAGCATGTCACACACACAGTGCCCTGGATGTTTGCCAATTCAGAATTGGTCACTTGGGCAATGTAGTGAAGTTGTTATATGATGAAAAGTATTTTGGAGTATATGCAGTTACTTTGTATTAGGACGGTCTATTTAAAAAATAAATATAGCCCAAGACATCTCAGACTGCTGCCTGAGAACTTGGAGCCAGATCTACCAGCCGCTCTGAGTGAGAAAGGTGGGCAGTTCCTCTCATAAAGATTTACAGCCTCAGAAACAGATGGGTGGTTGCTTTGAGTCAGACAGCAGTTTTGGGTTTAGGTATTAATAGTATTACTGATGTAATGAATTCCCGATGTTATTCAGTTACTTTGAAAGATATCACTAATATACTTAAATAGTGAATTTTAGGTGGTAGAGAAATAAGTCAGCAGTGAAATCTACAGTATAACACAGCTTAATCTGGACTGCCCTTGCTGTGTGTTCTCTATTTAATGACATCTAACCCGTACTAATTGTCTTTCTATGCCTATTAAACCTAAATGCAAAGTACTAGCTGATAGGCTACAAGAATCCACATAACTCACACCCCCTTCTTTCCTCTCTCTGTACTAATTGAACAAATACTACTTGCACACCTATGATGCAGCAGCCTGTTAGATTCTGGGAAGAATACAGTGAATAGAAAGGACTTTAATGGAGAGCAGACTGTAAATGCTACCTACGGTTATAAACATTACCTTCTAATGAGGTTCACTTTGGAGAAAATCATGTGAGAATGCATGTGTCATAGAACAGAATTTTAAAAAATTGACTGAGTGTACATGCTGTTAGGGAGCTCTGGTGGCTTAATGGTAAGGAATTATGCTGTTGACACAAAGGTACCTCGTTCAAATCCACTACCTGTTGCTCGGGAGAAAGATGGGCCGCCTTCTCCTGTGAAATTTACAGCCTCTGAAAACCCACTGGAGGGTCACCAACAGGTCAGTTCTGTCTTGACAGTAAAAGTAGCTTGCATACATGCTATTGGTTTATTTTCATTATTATTGCAACTAAAAACAACTGGATCTACTTTACTACTTGATCTTGCTTAGTCTTAGTTACCTGACTTTGAGTTGATTCCATCATCAGTTTAGTCTTAATGCATATATAGCTCTCTGTGTGTGTGTGTGTGTGTTATTTTAAATAAGACTCTTACTTTATTTGTACTTGTAGACATAGCTTTTAATTTAAGTAACTGTGTTCAGAGACCTTTGAAATTATGTGAATAGTCTATAGGAATTTTATTTCATATAATAGTATAAGCAAATGTTTATATAGTAAGGAGTCATGAAATAGATTTTTTTTCTTAATAACTATGATTTTGAATGACCATTTTAAATACTTAGTTTTTATTTGCATTAGAGTACTTTCAAGTTGAATCCAAGAAGAGGCATAAAATATAAAGATTTTTAAAAAGTATAAAGTATAAAAAGATTTAACTATAAATTCCTTACAATGACTGCATCTGCCTGTGTTGGTTGCCATTATGATCAACCCTTCAGTGGATTTTCAGAGGCAGCAAATCATACAAGAGGAGCTTGCCCATCCTTCTCCTGCAGAACATCTGGTGGATTCGAACCACATGCCTTTGACATTGCTGTGCAGTGTGTGCCTGTAAGGTGGTAAATTCACTCTCTACTCCCAATTCTTTCTATAACAAAGACTTTCCCTTTTCTCTTTTTTATTTACTAAGTGTATTTAGAAACCTGGTGAGATAGTGTGTATTGCATCAGTCTGCTAACTAGGTAAGCTGGCACTTTGAATCTGCAGGAAACAGATGGGTAACTTCAGAAACCTTATAGAAGGAAGTGAGAGACAACTCACTGGTAGTGTGTTCAAGTGGATTAGTCAGGATTAATCATAAAACAACATTGCTATAATGCATGTTTTAAGTCTAATTCAGTGATTTAATTTTTTAATATCTGTTTTTAAATATTTTAATTCATGGCTGGAAGATTTTTGCATGTGGACTTCCAAGATATCATTCATATACTGGACTAACATTATCCTATGGGTACAGAGGGCAGCAACAAAACCACTTCAGAATGGGTGGATCCAGGCAGTTGTCAAAAGGAAATTCAGTTAGAGCTTCAGCCAATTATGTGAAATTATCTATCTTATTTGGTTTCCACCTTATAACTATAACTTTCAGAAATTTGATTTACAATGCATTTGGTGTAGTTCATAAACTAATTTCAGCCCAAGAATAGCATTTCAATAAAATAATGAGAACTTAGGTTATTTGACATATCTCTAATGATGTGTAGAGGATGTGAAATGAAATATAAGTAAAACATAACTTAGGGAATATTTGCATAAGTGACATTTAGTTATTGGCCATTTCTATATTTATATTGTATGTGT
The DNA here is from genome assembly GCF_000299155.1 of Elephantulus edwardii. Classification (NCBI taxonomy): domain Eukaryota; kingdom Metazoa; phylum Chordata; class Mammalia; order Macroscelidea; family Macroscelididae; genus Elephantulus; species Elephantulus edwardii. The sequence continues at coordinate 15,211,419 of NW_006399772.1, read as the reverse complement.
ATTTTTTTAAACACATAACTGTAACATTACAAATATATCATTCCTAACGTTATTTTAAATGTAATTAAGTGACTACATATTTTGTTTGCTTAGTTTTTATTTTTGTAAATGAGTGGGAATGGTCAGGCCAGCATTTGATCATTGTTTACTGAAAGCAAAAGCCTTGATTGGTTGAATAGCCATAACTGTAATTTACATTAGCAGCATGAAGCACAAAGGCACTCAATGGAACCTAATTACCAACAACCACATTTGTGTTAGTGCAAGTGAGATGTGAGTTGTTTTCCATGGAAGGTTGAAGAGATATTAGATAAGGTCCAGAATGAGCTAAAGGGATGCATTTTATATTAACTCTTAAAATCTGAGACTCAGTGACAGTGATGTGGGTTTTTGAATGCTGTAGTGCATACAGAATGAACAAAACAAAGTGCAAAGATTAACAGTTAGCAAATATGTGTTTAGTCAAGACATCAGTGGCATTAGAGTTTGTGGAGTTGTTTTGTTTTTGTTTTTGTTTTTTTTAGGGACTCAAGTCTTAGATAATTTGAGGGATGATCTGAAGCAAAACTTTACAAAATTACAAATACCAATCAACATATAAAGATCATTGTTTATATTAAAATTTTTGTTTTAATCTGAAGTTTAGTGCTTATTTAGAATTAATAAATCACACAATGTTGATCAGTAACACAGCCACCACAATTTTTAAACAAATGTCAGATCATAACTTTTCACTTACCTTTTCTTTTTACTATTGCATAAATCCTTATTCATTTTGTCAGGATCCAGCTGTTGTTGTCAGAATAATCAGCGAGGGGTGCTGGGTACCATCTAGTTCTGGTCTTACTGAACATGAGACCCTGGTTATTATAGATAGTCCTGTTGTTGTTATGTGCCATCGAGTCACATAGAAAGTCCTATAA
>NW_006399772.1:15201062-15210051 GCF_000299155.1 Elephantulus edwardii | reverse complement strand
ATTGCTGATTGCCTTCGAGTTGAGCACGACTCATAGCGACCCTATGAACAAAGGCCTGAAGCCCCTCGACAACTATCAACATTTTTCAAAGTTCATAGTTTCTGGAGGCATGTTAATTTAGGAAGTGGATGCCACTCCTGCTTTGAAAGCTATATGAGTATATCCTTATTAAATATATGAGCTGAACTGTTGATCTGAAGGCATACTGTTTGAATATCTGCTTCAGAGAGAAGGATGGGCAGTCCACTTTCATGCCTCTGAAAATCCTCTGCAGGGGCACCTATGGTTTGGTTCCAATTTGACGGTACATAACAAAAAAACAGCAGTTATGAGAAGTGACTTTAACTACTTACGAATTGAAATTGCCATTCTTGATAGCTCTGCCTCACTGTTTAGCTAGTTTAAATGCTGATATTCTGAATTACAGATTATATCACTTATCAGTTATCCAAGTATGTATTCTATATCTCAATTCTCTTAGAGGTTTTAGAAAGTATAGTATTTACAAATGCCTTATTAAGTATTGTTTTTTAATTGCTGAGAATACTCAGAGACAAAGCTCATTTCCTCCCCCCCCCCCCGTAGTAGCCTGCTCATTCCCTGATTAAAACAAGATTGCAAGGAGGAGTGGCATCCACTTCCGTAATAGCTTGCCTCTGGAAACCCTATGAACCTGGAGAGAGGATGAAAGGCACCCGAGTGTGGAGGACTCTCCTTCATAGGGTCGCTAGGAGTCGCCTGCGACTCGATGGCACTTAACAACAACAACAACAACAACATTGCATGAATAGTCTTTTATCACCTCTTCATATGATATTGCTTTCATAATATAATTTTCCACAGAGAAATTAGAAAAGTTAGTCCTTCTTCTCCCCTATCAAAAATTTGCTTTTATTACTGAATTTGAGATATTTAGAGCATGCAAGTTAATTTAAAAACATATGTTGTATTTGCACAACTGTTACAGGCTTGTGCACAAAATCATTGGGTCAGAGTGAAGTATTCTTTTATGTGAGTCCCATAAAAGAGAATCCGTATGGAACATTTATAATTATACTTAATTTATTATGATAGACTTCATCCATGATGGGAGAGAGCTTCTGGTTTACCTGTTGCTAGCAGTCATCAGATTGGCTCTGGCTCACAGTAACCTCTTGGGTATGACAGTAGTTGCTGTTCTACAGGGTTTACTGGCAGCGAAACTTAGGAAGCAGAGAACCAGACATGTCTTCAGAGGTACTTGAGTGGGTACCTTCTTAGTGGGTTTGATAAGTATCAATATTTGGGCTAACAGCCTTTTGCTTAACTATTTATTTTGTTGTTGTTATGTGTCATCAAGTTGGAACCAGCAGGTTTTCAGATGCAGTAAATTTCATGCGAGGAGACTGCCCATCCTTCTCCCATGTAACTATTTATACCATGCTGGAATTCCTCTGGTTTAACTAGATGTTATTTGAAAATGAAATTGCCTGTTATCATGATAGGAGGATTTTCCTACAGACCACTCTCTTGCTGTCTATATTTCAGTTTTTGTTTCTTCTCTTCTTACCACATTTGTCTAGGTCTAGAAACCATGGGATGCATGCCCACCTCCATAGAATTCCGACTCTACACTTTAATAGCATGACCCTAGGTGACAGTGCATTTGGAAAAAGCCTTGTTCCTCCAAGCCAATCCCACTTTATAACAAATAGATAATGTCATATTAAATGAAGAAGTGATTGAAGTTGTTATGATTTCATTTTACTTGGACTCACAGTCAACACTAATGTTACCAACAGTCAAGAAATAAAGCCCCGAACCCCATATTGCATTGGGCTTATTTACTCTCAAGTGGTAACGAGCAAAAATTCTTACTTAAAAACCAAATGTGCCTCACTCAGCCTATGGTATCTTAAATTGCTTTATGGAATATACATGTAGAAGTTAGTGAGAACCAATGAAGAGCTGATGGCTTTGAATTGTGTTGTTGGCAAAGGTGTTGTTATGTGCCATCCAATCATACTGCCTCACTGCTGACCTTTCAGTAGGTTTTCAGAGGATGTGACTCTCATGGAAGATTACGTATCTTTTCCTATGGAGCAGCTGGTGAATTCTAACTCCACTCTTCAATCAACTTTGGGTTGATAGGACAAATCTGTCTTGGGAGAAGAGCAGCTCAGCTAGTCCTTAGAGGGGAGAATGATGAGATTTTGTCTACATCTTGGCCATCTTATCTGAAGGTGTCGGTCCTTGAAAAAGGACAACATGCTTGGAAAAGTAGAGGATTAATGCATGCATAATTCATTCGCTAAGATTAGTAGTAGACCAGTTACAAAAAGGAGGAAGTCAAGTTAACAGTGTCCCAATTTTTAAAAAGTTTTCTTTTTATTAGTTTAAAAAAATTTTTGGTTTTTACTAATACCTTAAAGTTTATGGAAAACTTGGATTTCCATCCCTTCATTGTTGCACATTTTCCTCCCTACCCCCCACCATTCACTTTTCTCTTTAAAAAGATTCCTTCATTGTTTCACACATTCCTCTCTCCTCCTTACTACTCCTACTCCACTTTGCTGTGCACCTCTTATTCTGGACTGTTGTCATGCAACTAATAACTAACCATATATTTCTTTTAAACACAGCTCCATGATTTTCAAGGTAAGCTGTTCCTCTTTCATTCAGTTCTCCCACTCCTGTATATCTTTTGGGTTTGGAGGTTCCCCTGGGAGGTCTCACAGAAGCTCAGACCCATCACGGGAAGGACTGCGTGACTGTGGTATTGCAGGCCTGTGTTGAAGACACTCATGAGTGATGCCGACTCTCAGTTGTGGTGCAGCTGGACGCTGTGTCCCAGGAGATGGAGTTACCTAAAAGAGAGAGCATTGAGCTACTGTGAGCTTATATAGAACTCTAGTAGGTTGGGGCTTGTATCCTAATGATATATCCTCAAAACAATAAATACTTCATCACAAAATGTACAGTTAATCAATGGATATCAAAGACATTTGGAACAATAAACCTTTGACACCACAATCAGCAAAGGAAAGGAAGACTTCAAGGAAATGGATTCACACAGGGACTACAACGGTGTGTGTGTGTGTGTGTGTGTGTGTGTGTGAGAACATGCTGAAGATTTTAAGGATGATTCAGAATGGGGCAAAGTTTTGATCTGTCTTTCATAGGTTTGCTTTTAATCAAGTGTCAACTCACTAGCACCTAACAACAATTATATGGGCAAATGCATCTCAGTTATTTTGGAAAACAAAAAAAGAAATCTGGACTACCAGGAGAACAAACAGGTATGTCTTGGAGAGGGTGAAACCAGTTTGCTCCTTAGAGGCAAGGATTTTGAGTCTCTGTCTCACATGCTTTAGGCATGTGGCCAGGAGGGACCAATCCTTGGAGAGGGACATTATGCTTGGATGGGTGGAGAGACAGTGCAGGAGAGGAAGACCCAGGATGACATGGATTGACTACGTGACTTGAGCAATGGGATTAGGTCTGTTGGAGATGATATTGGCTCAGCATAGGGAAGAATTCAGAACTAATGTACACGGTGGCTATGAGTTGCAGGTGACTTGGCTCATAACAACAACTGGTTGGAATATTTTTACTATTTTGAATCAATCACCTTGATTAATCTCAAATTATGAATTCATATATGTCTTTTTATAAGTCAATCAGGACCTGACAGGTAGGCCTTTGTGTTTAAGAGTTGGTTGGGGCCTGACTAAGTGTCCAGTTTAGAGTCTCTTGTGTGAAACAGTTGCATTATGGAGGGTAGGTTCTCTTGATTTAGTTGAAAGTCAGGTGTAAACTGGTTATTTTATTTTGTGGACAATCGTGTGTAAGCTACTTGGTTGTCTGGGTTTGGTTAACAATCAGCTGTGGGCTGCAAGCCTTTTGTCAATCAGAACCTGGTGGGTGGGTCGACCTAAAAGTTGGTGCAGCCATTCCTAACCGTGCGTGTGAAGACCATTGTTCTAAATGGTACAGCATTAGTCTGTCAGTTTGCTGTACTGAGATAACTTTGGATTGCTGTGATACTGAACATTGTACTACTGGTATGTCAAATGCCATCATGGTTACCGATGGTGGACATGGTTTGGTAGAGCTCACAGATTAAGACAGGCTTGGAAGCAGGACTGGCATCCACTTCTTAAACAACAGGCCTTTGGAAACTTTATGAACAGTAGAGAAATGATAGTTATAGAACAGGGTTCATATCTTTTGTTCATAGAATTAGTATGAGTCATACTTGACTTGATGGCACTTAACAACAACCACAGTTTAATATATGTATTTTTCAAAGCAAGTTATTTAAACTTTTGATAAGTTTTTTAAAATTTTTTCCTTGTTGTTGCTATGTACTGTTAAGTCACATGTGAACCACAGTGACACAGCACACAATATAGCTCCTCTAAAGCCTTCCCTGTCCTGAGCCAGTCTCATTGAATCCGAAACACCAACCTATATTTCCCTAGTTACTGTATCAATCCATTTCAGCCAGGGTCTTCCTCTCCTGTGCTGTCCCTCTACCCTTCCGAGAATGATGTCCTTCTTCAAAGACCTGTCTCTCCTGGCCACATTCCCAGAGTCTATAAGATGGAGCTTCAAAATCCTAGCCTTCAAGGAGAAACTTGGTATCACCCTAAGTCAAACCTTGATCGACCTTTATCATTGATATCACGTGCAAACAAAATACTGCTGAAGATCATTAAAAAATGGCTACTACTTAGATAAGGAACTGCCAGAAATTTAAGCAGGATTTAGAAGAGGCCGTGGCACCAGGGATATTATTCCTGATATAAGATGGATCCTTGCTGACTGTAAGGAATACCAGCCTGTTTGTGCTTTATTGATTATTCAAAGGCATTTGACTGTGGATCATGACAAGTTGTGGCTGACACTGAAAAGAATGGGAATCCAGAGCCCTTGATTTTGCTCTTGTGGAACCTATACCTGGATCAGGAAGCTGTTGTGCAAAAGGAGCAGAGGAGCACTGCATGGGTTGGGATTGGGAAAGGAGTGCGCCAGGTTTATGTTCTCTCTCCATACATATTGAATTTGTGTGCTGAGCAAATTATCCTAGAGGCTGGATACTATGAGGAGGAGTGTGGAATCAGTATTGCATGATTCACGTGACACAAACTTGCTTGCTGAAAGTGAGGATGGCTTGAAGCACGTGTTGCAGAAGATCAAGGAATGCAGCCTTTGGTGTGGATTGCATCTCCATGTCAGGAAAACAAAGATTCTTACCACTGGACCAATAGGCAGCATCATGGTGGAGAGATTGAAACTGTTAACAGCTTCATCTTGCTTGGATCCACAATTAATATCCTTAGTAACAGAAGTCAAGAAATAACAAGATACATTGCCCTGAGAAAATCTGAAGCTAGGGACCTTTCCAAATTATTGAGGAATAGTGACATCAGTTTGAGGACTAAGGTGCATCTGATTCGAGGCATAGTCTTTTCGATTACCAGCTATGCATCTGAGAGCTGGGCAATGAAAAAGAATTGGTGCCTTTGAGCTATGGTGTTACAGAAGAGCATTGAATGTCCCATGGACGGCAATGAGAATGAACAGATATGTTTTGGAGAAGGTGCAGCCAGAGTGCTCTTTGGAGACAAGAGTGATGAGGCTTCGCCTCACATACTTTGGACATATTGCTAGAAGGTGCTATTCCTTGGAGAGGGACATGATGTTGGAAGGGTAGAGGGTTAGTGGAGAAGGTGCTCCGAAGCAGGTGGATTGACACGGTGACTGCTGCAATGGGCTCTTGTGTGTTGGAAAGTGTGAGGAGGTGCAGGATAGAATAGGGGTCAGATCTTTTGTTCATAGGGTCACCATAAGTCATGCTCGACTCAGTAGCACCTAACAACAACAAGACTTTCTTGGCAGTCTGTGGTATGTTCAAGACTCTTCTTCAGCACCATGATTCAAAGGCATCGATGATTCTTCTGTCATCCTTAGTCATTGTCCAGCTCTGTGATGCATAGCAAGTAATTGCGAAGACCCTGGCCTGGGTTAGGCACACCGTGGTCTCTAGACTGACATTGTTGTTTTTCAGTACTCCAGAGGGCTCCTAACAGCAAATTTTCCCAATGCAATTCGTCTTTTGATTTCCTGACTGCTGTTTCCAAGAGTGTAGATTGTAGAGTTGAGCAAGCTTTAATTGTTAACAACTACAAACTCTTCTCCATCTATCACTGTGCTTCCATTGGCTCAGTGGAGAGAATCCTTAGGGAATTTAAAGCAAGACATTTACAGAGGACAAAGTGGATTATTTAGTTGGTATGCTTAAAATATTATTTGCTTGTTTAGTTTGCTAAATCAAACAGGCTACTTCTAATTAGAAGTAAATGTTACTTTGACATGGCATTGACAATAGTTTATGAATATTTAATTCAAGAAAAGGAGGATATATACTGTTTCATATGATTGTGTGAACTGCCAAAATTGTATATTTTACATAAAATTTTCTGTAAGACTGAAGATTTTGTTCATTATATGCTTAACACAGGGTAGACATTTCTCATTGTTAATGCAATGAACAGATGACCTTTCAAGCATTATGTATAAAGTTTCAACATGTACTTTAATGGGATACTTAATGATTTTCTGTTCATGTGCTATTGATTTTTATTTGCAGTTTAGTGTTGACAGAAACTGGGAATAGAAGTTCTCTCTACATGTACATGTAATAAATGTATTTAATATTTAGCCTGACTTGATTACTTTTTCATTAATATGAAATTCACATGGTGTAAAATTAATCATTTTACGGGAGAAAAAACATCCAGTGCTGTTTAGTCCTTTTGTGAAGTGGTACAACCTTCCCCTGTACTTTCTTTTTTTAAATTTTTATTACTTTTTATGTGTGTACCATCAAATTGGATCTGACTGGTACAGGAGAAGATTGTCCCTCCTTCTTCAGCATAGCTTCTGATGGATTTGAACCACATACCTCTGGGATTGCAGTGCAGCTTCTTGCCTCTAGGCCACCAGAGCTCACCCCCTGTACTTTCTTATAAAACATTTGTGTCATATCCTCTTGTGTCATTTCCCTTTTCTGGCCCACCGTTCCAGATACTGCCACTAATCTGGTTTCTGTTTCTGTGGATTTACCTATCCTCAGTATGTCATGTAAAAATAATTATACAATATTTATAGGTAATCATAATCACCAACTTAGAATATAAAGTTGAAAGGCTAAGTATAGATCTTGGGTTCCCCCCAATTCATCTATTGTATTTTTAAAAAAATCAATAAAAAATAATAAATGGTACTTTAAAAATCCATTTTATTGAGATGTAATTTATATACAGGAAAATTTAACCAGTTTTTGTGTACAACTAGAGTTTTGGTAAATGTGTCCACATGTTCAATCCCTGGCAAGCCCAAGATGTGGAATGTTGCTATCACTCTATAAAGTTTTTATTTTGTATTGATTTGCACCCATCTGTAAAATTTCTTCCACCTTTTCCCATCTCAGACTAACCCAATCAACCAAGTTTTTCCTGCAATCATGCTTTAGTTTTTTATTTGTTTGTTTTCAAAAAATTCTGTAATACTGAGAAGCAATGATATCAGCCTTAGGACTAAGGTGTGCTTGTTCCAAACCATGGTCTTCACAGTTATTTGCTATGCAGCAGAGAACGGGACAATGATTGAGGATGACAGAAGAAGAATCAATGCCTTTGAGTTGTAGTATTGGAGAAGAGTCTTGAACATACCAGGGTCTAAGAAAAGAAACAGGTCTTTCTTAAAGAAGGTGAAACCAGGTTTATCCTTGGAGGCTAGGATTTTGAAGCTCCATCTCACATACATTGAGCACGTGGCCAGAAGAGACCAGTCCTTGGAGAATGACATTATTCTCAGAAGGGTAGAGGGGACAGCACAGGAGAGAAAGACCCTGGAAGAGATGGATTAATTCAGTAACTGGGGTATTAGGCATAGGAGTGTTGGAGTCAGTGAGACTGGCTCAGGAGGGCAGGGTTCAGAGCTGTTGTACAGTAGGGGTCGCAATGAATGACAGGCGACTGAATGGCACGTAACAGTTTCATATCCTACAATATATACTCTTTGTGCCATATTTTTTTCCTCACAGCATAATGGTTTTTAGATTTGTTTCTATCTCAATAGTTTGCTTTTTTTCCTTGCTGAGTATTTTGTTGTCCAAGCAGTATGCTACAATTTGTTCTTTCATCTAGTGTTTATGGGTGCTTTGTAGATTGTGAATGAAGAATACAGTGTCTGTGAGCACACGTGTACAAGCCCTTGCATGCACATATGCTTCATTGTCCTGGGTTAATTGATAGGAATTGTGTAAAACTAGCACTGCCGGCATGTGGGACAGTGGAATCTGACCTCCACTAACTATACAAGAAGGTATAGACTCTAAAACCTCAGAAGTACAAAACTGATACCCAGGAAGTCTGACATGAATCCACGCTTCTTCACATACACAGAAGCCATCCTGCCATGGGCTATCGAGGTTCTGCCTTGAGCCTGCTAATCAACTGCAATGGCATCATAGAACTCACAGACAATATTACTGTGTGTTTTAGGGAGTAACAGACTGGAAATAGGATATACTTCCTCAGTCAGGACAGCTTGTCGGATGTGCCTGTGTATCCGATGATCTTTAGCTTCGAGGCTCTGAGCTCATATTATACAGCTTTTAGTCAAGCATATCAGGCTGCTTGTGGGGGTGAGACAGAAACTCTCTTAAGGAATGTCATCATGATGCACGTCTATGCTCTTGGTGGTCATAAGAGCAAGATGAGGATGGTGCATATTAGTACTAGAAGTGAAAACCCCTTCTTTCCACATGTTCCTTTAGCGTCCTCTACTGACAAAACTTCACATCATGTCAGTTAGGGAAGAAAAATAAATTCTATAGCTATACTATAAAACATTCCTCTGGTATTCCCTGCTTTCAGCCAAGATCCATCTAACATCAGCTACAATATCTCTAGTACCACGACCCCTTCTGAAACCAGCC
>NW_006399772.1:15175011-15199157 GCF_000299155.1 Elephantulus edwardii | reverse complement strand
CTATGAGTCGGAGGCGACTTGACCGCACATAACAACAACATACTATAAAACAAACAGGCAACAAGGGATTGATGTGGAGTTGATGAGTATAAATCAGTAACCGGCATGCTTTCTTTTTCTATTGATTAGTTACAGTTGAGTGTTGAACTTTGTCGAAGGTTTTATCTGCAAGTATTGAGATATGGAAACTCTATGAACTTTGAGAAATGATAGTTACAGAAAGACTTTTGTTCATAGGGTTGTTATGTGTCATGCTCGACTTGATGGCAATTGACAACAACAACAACATGGAGATCTGGGTGGATTAGTTCTTTACTCTGTTATTTATGATGAATGATATTTGAATCTTAAACTAGTTTTGCGTTCCTGCATGAACCAGGATGGCCACAATATATTATTCCTTTTAAAGTTTTGTTAGATTTGCTTGGCTAATATTTTATTGATGACCTATACATTTATATTTATGAGGTGTGCTGGTCAGTTATTTTCTTTTTCTTTAATGTCTGTCTGGTTTTGGTGGTTGGGTTGCTTTCATAAAATAAGGAGGACATTCTCCTTCTTCCTCTGTTTTTGAAAAAAAATTCTGAAGGATATCTCTAATTCCCCCCCCCCCCTTAAATGTTTGGTAGAATTTGCCAGTGAAGCCATCTGGTATGGAAATTTTCTTTGTGAGAAGGCTCTTAATTATGAATTCAATTTGTTGCGATTAATGATAGACTTCTTGTTGATTCAGTTTTATAATTTGTGTCTTTCAAGCAATTTATCTGAATATTTGAAGTTATCCAAGTTACTGGTATAAAATTGTTTATAATAATCTCTTAATTTTGTTCTACTATCACAGCATCTTTATAGGCTGCCTTCTCTTTCATGATTTGTGATTTAAGACACGTCTGTTTTTTTCCTTTAGCTAGAAGTTTATTGTTAACAATGACAGCAAAATTAACAAACACAACTGTTGCTTTGTCATTTTAAAATTTGATTGTTTATTCTTATTTTTACTATTCTTTTTATTGTATGCACTTCGCAAGGGACTCTGGTGGCCTAGTGAGTAGGAAGGTGCACAACTAACACAAAGATAGGTGGTTCAAATCCACCAGCTGCTCCAAAAAAAAAAAAAAAGAAGACGAAGACAGTTTACTCCTCTGTGATTTACAGCCTCAAAAAAATCCATCAGAGGGTCAGCTATGGAATGGTTCTGACTATACAGGTATGAGTTTGTTAGTCATACATTTTAATATTAACTTGCTTTTCTTTTTCTGTTTCTCAAGCATATGGACCCTGCTCTTGATCCAAATGTGTTTTAAATTCTGACTCCTCTATGTGCGGTTGATAAGTGTTTTTCTGATCCTGATGCTAAATTTCTTTTCATAGTGTCCAGCTTTATGAATGATTTTCTCAGCATACAGATTGAATAGGTATGAAGAAAGGCTACCTCCCTGACATACACCATTCCTGATTTTAAACCATGTAGTGTTCCCTTGCTCTGTTTGCACAGTTACCTCTTCGTCTAGGTATTGGATTTGCATGAGCACATTTGAGTGTTCTGGGATTCCCATTCTTCTTAAAGTTAGCTACAGTTTGTTATGATCCACACAATCAAATGCCTTTGCAAAGATAATAAAATACAAGTAGACATTCTTCTGATATTATCTGCTTTCAGCCAGGATCCATCTGACATCCACAGTGGTATCACTTGTGTCATGGCTTCTAAAAATCTAGCTTGAACTTCTGGCCGTTCCCTGTCAATGTACTGTTCTTGCCATTTCTGGATGATCTTCAGCAATATTTTGCTTGCATATGATATTAATGACATTGTTTGATATTTTTCACATTCTTATGGGCTACCTTTCTTGGGAAAGGGAACAAATGTGGATCTCTTCCAATTATTCAAACCAGGCAGCTTTCTGCCAAATTTCTTGGCATAGACTGTTGAGTATGCTCTGGGCTGAATCCATTAGTTAAAACATGTTAATTCATATCCACTTAATTCTTGGGGCCTTCTTCTTTTGCCCATGCCTTCAGTGCAGTTTAAACTTCTTTTTTATTAAATTTTTTTAATTTTTATTTTATTATTTGTTTGTGTGCATGTACCGTCAAATCAGATCTGACTGGTACAGGAGGAGATTGTCCCTCCTTTCCTGGCAGAGCATCTGGTGGATTCGAACCGTGTGCCTCTGGGATTACAGTGCAGCTTCTTGCCCCTAGGCCACCAGAGCTCCCCTTAAACTTCTTTCTTCATTGCTATTGGCTCTCAGTACTTCCAGAAATATTTCATTGTTGGCCATTCATTTTAGTGCAGTGATTCTGTGTATTTCCGTCTTCTTTTGACGTTTCCCCACAGCATCTCTAACTATTGAAACTGGAGGCTTGAATTTGGTTTCGTTTTCTTTATCTTGAGAAATACTGAAGTGAGTTCTTCCCTTCTTATACTCTTGACTACAGCTCTTCTTTATCTTTTTGAGCTGCTTTTTGATATCTTCATTCATCTTTTTTATTTCAGTATCTTTTACCTTTGTTTTGACTTCTTAGTGCTTTAATGCAATTTTTTTAGTCTCTTCTGACATCTATTTTGGCTTTTGGCTTCTTTTCTGTCTTTATAATGACCTTTTGCTCTTTCATGGGTGATACCCTTGATGACATTCCACAGTTCCTCTGGTCTCTAATTATTGGTGTTCAGTGCCTCAAATGTGTACATGTGATAATTCTTCTTTTAAATTTTTAATTATTATTATTAATTTCAGTGAACATCTACAGAGATTTTTGGAGATAATTCTTAATTCTTCGAACTCACCACCAACCTAAGTTGTGCAGGTGACACAACCTTGCTTGCTGAAAGTAAGGAGGACTTGAAATACTTGCTGCAGAAGATCAAGGACTACAGCCTTCTGTATGGATGATATCTAAACATCAAGGAAACAATGCTCCTCACCACTGGACCAGTTGGCAACATCATGGAGAAAAGATTGAAGTTGCCGATAATTTAATCTTGCTTGGGCAAGAAGCTGCACTGCAATCCCAGAATGAGTGGTTGAAATCCACCAGATGCTCTGCTGGAGAAGGGACAATTTCCTCCTGTACCAGTCAGATCTGATTTGATGGTACACACACACACACACACACACACACACACACGAAACCTTAAAAAAATTAATCTTACTTGGACAATAATCCCAATTAGTATCCCTTGGTATCGGCAGTCAGGAGATCAGGAGATGTCTGCTGTCAGGGTCCTCTCCAAATTCCTGAAGATACATGATGTCATTTTGAAGACTAAGATGTGCCTGACTCAGGCCATGGTGTTTTTAAGCTCTTGCTACTCATCTGAGAACTGGATAGTGGATAATGGTGACTGAAGAAGAATTGATGCCTTTGAGCTGTGATGTTGGAGAAGAGTACTGAGTACCCCGTGGACTGCCAAAAGAACAAACAAATAATTCTGAGAGTAAGCACATCCAAAGTGCTCCTCGGAGCCAAAGCTGGGGAATCTTTATCTCTTATACTTTGGGTATGTTGGTAGGAGAGGCTATTTCTTGGAAAAGGGACATCATGGTTGCAAGACAGAGGGTCAGAGAAAAGAAGACGACTCCTAAAGAAATATATTGACACAGTGACTGCAGCAATGAACTCAAGTGTGTCATAGATTATGAGGATGCCAGAAGATGGGAAAGGATTCAGGTTTGTTGTTCATATGGTTACTATGAGTGTACTTAGCTAAAGGACACCTAGCAACAACAACAATATAGATGTGGTTATAATTTTATTTGGGAATAAACTTTCTTTGATGTGTTTATGAAGCAGTAAGGGACTCTGGTGGCCTAGTAAGTAGGAAGTTGCACAACTAACACAAAGATAGGTGGGATATGCTTAAGTCAATCTTTTCTTGAGATATAAAGAGAACAAATTAAGCAAGAATGCACAGTTGTTGTTATTATGTGCTATTGAATCAACTTTGACTTATAGCAACCCTATGCAAAATAGCTCTGAACTCTGCCCTATCCTGAGCCCGTCTCTCTGTCTCTGACAGCTACTCTTATTACCCTGTTACTGTGTCATTGCTTTTCGTTGAGGACCTTCCTCTTCTGTGCTCTCCCTCCACCCTTCCAAGCATGATCTCCTTTTCCGAAAACAGGTCCCTCCTGGCAACATTCCCGAAGTGTGTGAGACGGAGCCTCAAAATCCTTGCCTCTAAAGTGCATGTTGGTTTCATCCTCTTCAAGATATATCTATTAGTTCTCTTGGCAGTCCATGGTACGTTCAGTACTCTTCTTCAGCAATACAATTCAAAAGCATCAATTCTTCTGTCATCTTTTTCATTCATTATCTAGTTTTCTGATGCATAGCAAATAATTGAGAAGACAGTGGGCGGCATCAGGTGCACCTTAGTCTGTAGAATGACATTGTTGTTCTTCAGCACTCTGGGAAGGTCCCTGACAGCAGATTTTCCTAATACAATTTGTTTTTTTATTTCTTAACTGCTGGTACAAAAGTGTTAATTGTGGAACTGACCAAGCGGAAATTGTTAAGCCTGTCTTTTCTCCATTCATCAAGGTACTGCCAGTTGACTCAGTGGTGAGAATCTTTGTTTCTTGATGTTGAGCTTCAATCCGTTTTGCAGACTATAAGCCTTGACCTTTGGCAGCAAATATTTCAGGCCCTCTTCAGTTTCAGCAAGCATGGGTGTGTCATCTGCATAATGTAGGTTGTTAAGGAATCTTCCTTCCATCCTGGTGCCATATTCCTCTTCCTAAAGTCCAGCCTCTCAGATGATCTGTTCTGCATACAAATTGAAAAGGTATGGAGACAGGACATTTATCTGACACACTCATTACCTGATTTTGACCTATGCAGTTTTCAAATGTTCAGTTAGGGGAATATATACACCATGCCACTTGTGAATGTCTAGTAACCACAAAACAAACGAAAAGAGACAGGGACTTTATACTAGAGCCAATAGAGAACTTTTTTTATACAGCTGGAGCTCTAAGTTCAAACCTTTAGCTTCCAATAATACATTCAGATGGTGCCACTCATTTGTAGGATTTCAGCTACAGGAACATAGAAGCGTCTATGTTTGAAGGTTGCTTTTCCTCTAGTACAATGGCTCTCCAATTTTGTTACACATTGGAATTACTTGTGGGTCTTTGAAAAATGTGAATGTTTTCCTTCCATTCCTGTGGTTTCAGTTTAATTCATTAAATTTGTATGGGCATAAGAAGAATCTTTAAAATGCTATGTGATTTTAATCTGGATCACATTTTCTGGATTGCTTTTGTCTTCCTCCAAAAATATTGATATCCTCTGCTTTTATTTTTGTTTACTCCAAGATGATTTAGATTGCTTTCCATGTGGCTTCTTCCTTTTCTTTATTCATTTCTTAGAAGAATATTGCTTGATTTTTCCAGAAATTACAGGGATTTTTTTTTGTTCTCTCTCTTCTTCTTCTTTTAAGTTTAATCTTCTTTTGCTCAGAGAAAGCACTCGATGCGGTTTAGTTACTTTTTACAGTTATTAAGACTTTGTGAAAAATGGTTCAGCATAGGATTTAGCTTGGTTAATTTCTCATGTGAATAGAATGTGTTTAGTGGAGTGTTCTATAATGTCAATTCTTTTTGAATTTTCAGTTTTGTTGATAATAGTCTTGCCCCTGATGATTTCTTACTTTGTTCTATCAGTTGCTAAGGATGGACTGTTGGAACCTCTGACCTATAATTGCATGTTTTTTCTCCTTTCAGTATTGTCATTTTTTTGTTCAATGTGTGTTGTAGCTCTGTTACTCAGTGAGTAAATACTTGGTACTGTCATGTCTTTGAAATGAGAGGACACTTTTGTCCAAATAAAATGGCAGTTTTATCCTGGGCGATCTTCTTTTCTGTGAAACTTAATGATGGCATATTCAAAATGTACTTGCTCTGAATTAATCATTTAATATCCTAAAAGATTTGTGTTTATTTAGTATATTTTCTGTTTATTTGATCTTGTTCAGGTTTATTTCTTTTTCATTCTTCTCTATAACTAAGATAGGTATGTCCACTTACATCTAGCACTAGTAACCATCTTTTTTCACATAGCTTATGAAACAATAACACTAGTAGGAATTATTTATTTAGTCTTAGGCTAAAAGCTATATATTATAGATCTGTTAAGCTAAATGTCTTTAAGGTATTCCTAAGTGCAGAATCTTGTGTTTGATGTTTGATTTAGGAAAAAAATGTGTGTGTGTATGTCTGTATTTGCTGTGTGTATATTTGCCTATCACTGTCATTTTTTGGGTGAGTTCATTCTTCTTCTCCAAATGACTTATACAAGTCTTTTTAGTTGAGAATGGGATAAGAAACAACATGATTTTCTTTAATTTCTTTTTTTAATGTTGTGTCTGCTTTTAAGTGGTTGCTCCAGACATGAATATTAAATCTCGTTACTCCTGTATCTTTATGTTTCTGTATGTTTTTATATTCAGAGATTTCAAAGAATATTTTTAATATAGAAACTAGGAGATATTTTTTTTAAATCAAAGCTCTACTATATGCTTTCAAGAACAAACAAAAAAACCAAAAATAAAAACAGGTTTTTTTCAGAAATGTAAACTTTACATGATAAGTTTTTTATATATAATGTGATGGTTTCATTCCTTACACTGATAGTATGTACAGCTGCTTTTAAAAATGGACTTGGAACCAAAAGTGACCACTTGAGCCTATAATGGCTCTTAAAGCAATGTTTGTCAAATTAGTGAGGTTACTTACCGTTATATTCCCCAGGAGAACTATTGAATGTGCCTGGTTGTATAGATCTGCACACTTTTTTGACTGTTAAATTATAAATTTATTACTGAAGTATTGGTTTTTATGCATACATGTTGTACTTTAAGATAATTAAGGATGGTAATTACTTTTCTGTTATGAAATTGTTTCTTCATATTTAAATGTATGTTTCAAGTATACATTTTACTAGCTTGTAGAATCAATACAAAAAAGTTCTTTAATTATTAGTTTGGGACATAGGTTAATTATGAAGCTCCTAGTAAAAGTACTAGAGGAAATATTTAGAGAAAAATATTTTCTACATCAAAGCAATTTAACTTACAGAGTTTTCAACACATAGAAACATTTGTTTTCAGTTATAAATGGCATTTTTTCTGACTACTGTTCTTAGTCTAGGTTTGTATCAATTAATCATTTAGACAGAAAGTGCTGACTTGGGGTTTTCAGTGTTAGGCTGCAAAGCATTGATGGTGAATGTGATTCTTGTTATACATCTTGCTTTTTCTAAAAATCTAGGTATTTTAGATGACTCCTTCAAAAACAGTGCTGTCAACTCATATCCTAGATTTTAACTTATATTAGCGGCCCTAGTTTTCTTTGATATCAACAAGATGGTTGATTTATCAGTTCCCTTATCTAGAGTTGAGTCTAAATTCTAGTTTATACTATGAGTTACACACGTTAGTGCCTCCTCGACTTTCCCCATTTATATTGGTGCACTGCCATGTGTATGTTTTGAACTAACATTCATATTAGAAAGATAAAACATACTGTCATCCTATCTTGTCCTGTCGTGCTTTTCAGTTATAAGAGTAATGATTTGTCTGCAGTTTTGTGGCATGTTGCACTAAAACAATCTTTATTATAGAAAATGTGTGACACACAGAGAGCGAGTGTGTGTGTGTGTGTGTGTGTGTGTGTGTATGAATGATTCTGGGAGAATCTAGTGAGATTTCTCTACCTATGTTTGTATGAACTTAGGCCTTTTAATTAGGATGTCTTTAAAGAGAATGGACTTCCAAAAGAACAAATGCATTTGTCTTGGAATAGTGCAGCCAGGGCACTCCTTAGAGGCAAGGTGACGAGACCTTAACCTCACCTACACTTTGAGCATGTTGTCAGGAGGGCAGTTCCTGGAAAATGGTGCCATGTGTGGAAAAAAGTGAGGGTCAAAGGAGGAGAGGCATGATCCTCAGAGAGATGGATTGACACAGTGACTGCAGAAAACACTTGAACACAGTGGAGGTTGTTAAAGACAGCACAGGATCAGGCAAAGTTTAGATCTCTTGCACCTAGATTCACTATGAGTCACGACACAATGGCACCTAACAAGAAAAACAGCCATGTGTAAACACATGTTACTTTTTACACCAACGGAATCTCTGAGTGACTGTATTTTAGATAACAGGAGAGCGCCTACCAGCTGGGTGATTCTTAAATTAGTGGCTTAGTGATAAGGAAAGAGGAACATGAGATTCAAATACGCCAGCTGCTCCCCAGGGGAAGGATGGAGAGTCTTCTCCCAAATGATTATAGCTTCTGAAAACTTGGTGGAGGCTCAGTCCTGAGCAGCACATAACAACAGCAATGGTTATGATAATGGTAGTGCCTTGGTTATCTTGTGGTGGTATAACAGAAATACTACAAGTGGATGGCTCTAACAGGCAGCAATTTATTCTCTCATAGTTCAGGAGGGTAGGATCTAAATTCAGACCACCAGCTCCAGGCCAAGTCTTGGCATCAATCTTCATTTGAGCCTAGGAAGTTCTTAGTGCAAGGACGCTAGGTCCAAAGGAAATCCTTTTGTTTCTTAATGGTCTTGAGGTTGGTCCCTTCTTTGCTTGTTTATTGGGACTCTTTTATATCACAAAAGAGATTAACTAAAAAAAAAATCCAGCAATTAACTCCAGATACAACTTAATCCTGAAGATTCCCTCCCCATCAACATGACTTCTTCTAATTTTGCCTCATTAACATCACAGAAGTTAGGAATGACAGTTGTTTTTGTTGTTTTGTACCCCAGAGTAAACTAAAACCCATAGTAACCCTATACTCAATAGCTTTGAACTCTGCTCTGTCCTGCACCAATCTCACCATCTCTGACACTACTACCATTGGATTATTGTATCAGCTCATCAAATGGAGAGTAACTGTGTAATACTGGGACATGTGTCCTAGTCAATTTCTCATATGTTTCTAGGAGACATGATTAAGCTCATACAAGAGAACTAATGATCACTGAGAGTTGACTGTATACCTTCCAACAAATCTGCCTGGGAAGGAGTACAACCAGAGTACCCATTAAAAGGGAAGATGGTAGGATTTTGTTTTACGTGCTTTGGACATGTTATGAGAAGGGATATTATCAGGAGGGAGCAGGACCTGGAGAAGGACCCTGTGCTTGGTCAAGTCAAGGGAAAGAAAGGACCCTTAGTGAGATAGGTTGACAGGGACGCCAGCAAGTGTCTGAGATGATTGTGAGGAAGGTGGTGCATGGCCTATTGAACATTAGTCAGAAGCAACCTGAATCGCACCCAGAAGTAAATATCGATTTGTTATTGACCATAATGTCTTGAAATTAGAAGCTTTATACCTGTCAAAACACATTCTCATTCTGGTTTCCAATGGCTAGTAGAAGAGAAACAAAGGAGTTACATCTCCACTCTTAAACACAATAAAGAAGTCCTTTATATATAATTATTATTGTTGTTGTTGTGTCCCATTGAGTCAGTACCAACCCATAGCTGACCCTCTGGTGGGTTATCAGAGGCAGTCAATTGCATGGGAGGAGATTGTCTATCCTTCTCCTGAGGAGCAGCTGGTGGTCTTGATCTGCGTACCTTTGGGATTGCAACTCAGCTTCTTGCCAGTAGGCTACCAAAGCTTCCTGTATATTATAATAGCCTATAAAAAGCTCAGAACTCTTTATTCGTTTGTGGTTGAAGATCTGCTCATAATTTTTTGTGGATAGATTCAGATGTGCTTTTTGTTTTTTATTTACTATACTATGTGGAATTGTTAGATAATATAGGAGCTTTATTCCCTGAGTTTTATGCTGGCTTTCTTTGGCGGGAGAGCACGGATTTACTCTGGAAAATTAAAGCAGATGAAGAGAATTTGGAAATAATAGGAAAACCCTTTAAATTTGAGCATTTTCATTTCTTAAGACCTTTTAAATCTCAGTAAGAGAATCTCATTGCACATTTTCTATTAAGTAACTAAAGAATGAGCTGTGTAAGCACATGTAAAACGCACTAAGCCATGGTTGGTAAAAGTTAGGAATTTCACAGGCTGTTAGTGACTAAGGTCAGAAAGAAGACTCGTTAGATATCACCTAAAGTCTTGGCTGAAACGTTGTAGTTCTAGAAAGCAATACCTGCTGCAGTATTTTTTTACCTCTTTGTCATTGCTGTAAGCAAAGATACAAGGTGAAGTAAGAATTAAGGAAATATTTTAGATTTAGCTTTTCCTCTTCATTTTGGAGTTTAGACAGCAAGAGTGACTTTTGAATCTTATTATTGTCTGCTGACAGATATTATATATAAAGAACTTGTATTATTGTGGGTCACTGCATTAATTTAGCAGTACCACTTGACACCATTTCTTTAGGGGATTGTGGTCTGATATTATTATCTGTGCCAAATATGAAAATTTATAATGAATTTTACTTTCAATGTGTTGGAACCTTAAGAATAATGGAATGCCCTCTTCAAATTTAATCTCTTTTCCTTACTGAATCAAAGTGGTGTTTATAGACATTTCCCTGATTCTCTTTACTATACATTTAACTTAGTGCTTAAGATTTCCATGGATGTTTGTATGTCACTGTTTAATTCAAAACAAACCATTATAAAATTTTCAGAGCTTTATTCCAAAGCAATTTTTAAAATTTTGGGGCCCAAACCCAAATTCACTAGTGTTGTTTGTTCTAGTTCTGAACCACTCTCTCTCCATTGTTCAAGGTAAATAGTGAAACAGTATCTAATATACTTTGGACATATTCTTAGAAAGGACAAGTCCTTGGACAAGAACATTGTACTTGGAAAGGTGAAGCATCAGTAAAGGAGTGAAAGACCCCCAACAAGATGGATTAACAACATAGTGGCTGTAACGGTGAACCCCAGTGTGTGAGAGAGCGTTAGGAAGGCACACTATAGGGAAGGATTCAGATCCACTGTTCATAGGGTCACTGTGTAAACTCAGCAGCACTTAACAACTACAACAACAACAACAACATATCTTTGCAGGGGGGGACTGCTCATCTTTCTTCCTCAGTGACTGGTGGATTCAAACTGCCTACCTTTTGTTAGCAAGTGGCCTAATAGGTTTATGCACTTTTCATAATTGGTATCCCTTGTTTGCCTATAGGGAGCTCTGATCGCTTGGTGGTAAGGAGTTACACTGCAACCGGAAGGTGCAAATCTACCAGCTGCTTAGTGGGAGAAATACGATCTCTTCTTGTGCGATTTACTGCCTCTGAAAATCTGATGGCGGGTCAGCTATGAATCAGTTCTAACCTGATGGCACATAACTAAATATGCTTATATGTTCTAGTGTCGTTTTCAGTTTCTGAAGGCTTCTATTTTGGTCTTTTCATTCTCTCTGACTTTGTAATGATCCTTAGCTTTACTCATGGATGGTATTCTTGATTTCATCTGGTCCTTGGTTCATTGGCGTTCAGTGTATCAAACAAATTCTCAAGATGGTTTGGTTCAACCTCTATCCTTGTTTGTATCACCAAGTCTATATTTACCAAGTACTGTGGGTTGGTTATGACTCAGTGGTACTCAGCAACAACAGTCCTCCTTATTTTCCACTTTTGCACTTTACATTTATTATTAATGCACCTTGGGGGTGTGTGTGTGTGTGTTTGTGATCAGTATCCCTAGAACATAAAGAGGCAAAACCAAAGACATAAAATTTTAATTGTTGCTATAACCTTTGGGTGACTTCTGTTTGTTAAGTGATTTTCAGTCATTATACTTAGCACATCTACTATTTTAAGTCTTTGTTGTTGTTGTGTAGTGTCAACTTGGCACCGACCTATACCTAACCTGCCAACTGGTTTTCAGATGCAGTAAGTCTCCATGGAAGGAGATTGAGCATCTCTGTCCTGGTGAATTAGAACTATGTACCTTTGTGTTGGCAGCACGCTTTCTTTTTTCTTTTTTTTTTTTTAATAGAACATTATCATTTATTTCACATGCAAGCAAGATTTTACTGAAGATTATCCAAAAATGACTGGAACAGCACATCAGCAGAGAACTTCCAGAAGTCCAGGCTGGGTACTAGGGATATTGTAGCTAATGTTAGATTGATCTTAGTTGAAAGCAGGGAATACCAGAGGAATGTATATCTGTGTTTCATTGACTATGCAAAGGCGTTTGACTGTGTGGATCATAACAAACTGTGGCTGACTCTGAGAAGAATGGGAATCCCAGAACACTTGATCGTGCTAATGAAAAACCTATACTTGGACCAGGAGGCAGTCATCAGAACAAAGCAAGGACACACTGCATGGTTCAAAATTGGGAAAGGTGTACTCCAGGATTGTGTCCTGTCTCCATACCTATTCAATCTGTATGCAGAACAGATTATCCAGGAGGCTGGGCTCTATGAGGAGAAATGTGGGGTCAAGATTGGTGGAAGATCTATCAACAATCATGACACAATCCTGCTTGCTGAAACTGAGGAGGACCTGAAGCACTTGCTGCAGAGGGTCAAGGACTGCAGCCTTCAGTATGGACTGAGGCTCAATGTCAAGAAGACAAAGATTCTCACCACTGGACCTATCGGCAGCATCAGGATGGATGGTGAAGGGATTGAGGTTGTTCACAGCTTTAGTTTGCTTGGCTCCATAGTCAACACTCTTGGCACCAGTAGCCAGGAAATTAAAAGGCACATTGCCATGGGAAAGTCTGCTGTTAGGGACCTCTCCAAAGTACTGAAGAGCAATGGTGTCTCTCTGGAGACTAAGGTGCATCTGATAGGCAGCAAGCTTTCTTACTGCTCCATTTGTAAGCCACCAAAGCTCTCTGTAGTGACCATTTTTAATTGTATCACAATTAGTCAGATTCTTTGCTATGCTGATTCTCCTTCCTAGATGGCTTTATGCCCTTTACACTCCAAAATATTATTAAAAGATAGATTGACTTACAAATTTATATGGCCACATAGGTCAAGTACCAAAAGTAGTTTTTGTTTATGCAATCTTGTTAGATGCCGTTGGGTTATGTGCTACTCATAAGAACACCATTCCTAACCGAACAAAACTTTACCCAATCCGACACTACCCTGACAATATCTGCTCTACTTACATCCACTATTCCTGCCACTCTCAGTCTATCTCATTGAGAAGCTAGGGCAGTATTAAATATTAAATATGATAGATGCCCTTTGAACTTCCATAGTGTGAAATAGGATAGTCTGGTCAAGCTTTCATGGAAAACTGTGTGTATCATCCTACATAATTTCTTACTAAATAGTATGTGTGTTTGAGTTTGTTCCAGGTATGTCTGTTACATTAGTAACATGTTGTTCTTGTGGACTGTCGGGCCAGAATAAACTCATAGCTGAGCCTCTGAGCAGATCTTTAGAGGCTGTAAATTGCACAGGAGATTGCCTACCCTTCTCCCATAGAGCAGCTGTTGGATTCAAACTGTATGTCTTTG
This sequence comes from Elephantulus edwardii, assembly GCF_000299155.1. Taxonomy (NCBI): domain Eukaryota; kingdom Metazoa; phylum Chordata; class Mammalia; order Macroscelidea; family Macroscelididae; genus Elephantulus; species Elephantulus edwardii. The sequence continues at coordinate 15,185,725 of NW_006399772.1, read as the reverse complement.
GTATTGCAGCACAAAGTCTTACACATATTTAGTAAATAACTAAAGTCTTGGTCACAAATTCCTCTCTCATGTCCTATAAATGATAATTGCAGCATTAATTTCAAATGACATTATTATTCTCCAATATAAACCTATCATTGATGCCTTTGAGTTGTGGTGCAGGAAAATAGTATTAAACATACCATGTACTGCTAAAGAACGAATATTTTTGTCTAAGGGAGGGTAAAATCAGTTTGTTCTCTGGAGGCAAGGATTTTGAAGCTCCATCTCATATACTTTGAGCACGTTTCTAGAAGCCAGTCCTCGGAGAAGAACATCATACTTGGAAGGGTGGAAGGAAAATGCAGGAGAGGAAGTCCCTGGATGAGATGGATTGACACAGTGACTAGGGTAATAGGGGCTGGTGTGTTGGAGACAATGAGATTGGCTCAGGATAAGACAGAGTTCAGAATTGTTGTGCATAAGGTTGCTGTGAGTTGCAGTTGATTTGATGGTACATAACACCACCAACTACCACCAACCTGATCCACCCGGTCAAATGTCTTTTCATAGCCAATAAAACACAAATAGAAATTCTTCTGGTATTCTCTGCTTCAGCCAGGATCCATTTGAAATCTGCAGTGCTGTTCCTGGTTTTATTGCCTCTTCTAAATCCCACTTAAACTTCTGGCAGTTCCCTGTTAACTACTATAGTAACCATTTTTTTTATGATGTTGAACAGAATTTTGCTTGTATGCAGTATTACTGATATTGTTCTATTATTTCCACATTCTGTTGAATCACCTTTCTTGGGAATGGCAATAGAGATGGATCTATACCACTCAGGTCGGCAGGAATCTATTCTCTAAATTTCCTGACGTAGACTGATGAGCATGTCCTGGGTTACATCTGTTATTTGAAACATGTCAATTGGTATCCCATCAATTCCTTTGATCTTATTCCATGCCAGTCTGAACTTCTTCCTTGATTACAGTTGGCTCTTATCATAAGGTGTTTCCTAAAGATTTCCAACTTTAACCAGTTATTTTTGGTACAATAACTCTGCATAGTCCCTCCATATTCTTTTTAAGTTTCCAGGATCGTTCAAGATTTTGTGCCTATAGAATCTCTAAGTATTACAACTCAAGGCTTAAATTTTCTTTCAGTTCTTCACTTGTCAAATGCTGAGTTTCTTCCTTTTTTATTCTGACTCCAACTCTGTGCACATTCCATTATGATACTTTGCTTTATCTCTTGAGCTTCCCTTTGTTCAGCTCTTTTTCTTCAACATCTCTTCCTTCTTTTTTTGGCTTTTCATTGATTGCTCTAGTGCAATTTTCAGAGTCTCCTCTTACATCTGTTTTGTTTTTTTCTTTGTCCACTGTCTTTGTAATAACCTTTTGCTCACTTAATGAATAATGTCCTTGGTGTCATTGCACGACTCACCTGATTGTCTCTCTGGTGTTCACTGGTGTTCAGTGACTCAGACATATTCTTAAGATATTTTTTTAATTGATGTGGGATAGACTCAAGGTCATATTTTAGTTCTTGTAGACTTTTTCATGTTTTTAATCTTCAATTTTAACTTCACATTAATAGTTGATAGTCTGTTCACAGCCCCTGACTTTAATTTAATTACTGATATTGAGCTTCACCAATGATTCCTTCCACAGATATTGTTACCTGATTCCTATGTAGTCCATTAGGTGAGGTCCATGTATAAAGTTACTATTTGTGTTTTTTTAAAAAGTGTTTGAGATAAATCACTGAACCTACAAAATTTATTGAATATCTGTCCTAATTTTTGTTACCAAGTCCATGCTTTCTGTCATTCCTTCTTCAAACTTTGACATTTCAGCCCCAGTTATCATTAATATACATGTATTGATTGAATGTTTGGTTAATTCCTCGCTGCAAAATTTGGTAAAAGTCTTCAGCTTCTTCCTCCTTTGTATTAACTATTATTTTCTTCTTTTTTAGCTTTGGCCACTTTGAATCAGACAGTTACATGATATACTATGCTGGGAATGAAACACACAGTGATAGTGGTGTTGCATTCATTAGTTTAAAAGACAATTAGACAATTTCAGGTTCTATCCTGAAGTACAATGTTGTGAGTGATAGGATACTATCCATATGCATAAGAAGACTTGTAAATAATGTGGCTCTTATTCAAATATACACACCAACAGCTAGAAACAAAGAGGAAGAAATTGAAGCAGCATTTCATAGTCTGAAGGAAGTAGAGTTTGGCCACAAACTATGTGTGATTTGAGTTTACTTATGAATTTTTCTCTCTCTTCATGTACTAAAATATTATATACTCTAGATACTTTGAACAGTATATCTACTTTGACAATCTACTATTCATCAAGTGATTTTCTAGATATCTTAAGCACAAAATGCGTAAAAGATAAGCTATCAGTTTTATTGTCTTGTGTCTTTGTGATCTTAAAATGATAAAATCTTTTTTTGAAAATTAAAACTCCTGTAATAATTTTTTTAAAATGAGTTATTTTTGAAGGTTTGAAAAGCAATTCAGATTTCCAATCAGTAATTTCTACACAACTATTTCAATTCTGGTTTCAAGATAGATGAGACCATAGTTTTTGTAGACTATTTTTCTTGTGACTACTTTGTCGAGTCTTGTTTCATCTTTCTTTTTTGCTCTGAATGAGCAGAAAACAATAGTTGTTCTTTAAAAGACTAATGACATGGTCTTCGCAATCACTTGTTATGCATCAGAGAGTTGGACAATGACCAAGGAGGATAGAAGGAGAATGGATGCCTTTGAGCTGTGGTGCTGGAGAAGAGTATTGAGAATACCATGGACTGCCAGGAAAACAAACAGATTTGTCCTGGAAAGGGTTAAACCGGGTGGCTCCTTGGAGGCAAGGATTCTGAGGCTCTGTCTAACTTACTTTGGACATGTTGTGAGGAGAGACCGGTCCTTGGAGAGGGACATCATGCTTGGGAGGGTGGAGGGACAGCGCAGGAGAGGAAGGCCCTCTATGAGGTGGATTGATTCAGTGACTGCGATAATTGAGATGGGAGTGTCAGAGACAGTGCGATTGGCACAGGACAGAGCGGAGTTAAGGGTCGCTATGAGTCGCAAGCGACTCGACGGCACATAACAACAACAACAACAACAATGACAAATATTTAAATCTCTAGATATTTCTCACTGAAATAGGATGTAAAAGATAATTTATCGTGTAACTGAAGTGTCCACTAGACATTATCTTTCGGTGGTTGTTTTGTGCCATCAAAGTGGAACTGATCCACAGCTGACCCTCCAGTGCTTTTCAGAGACAGTTACTCACATCAGAGAAGATTATACATCTTTCGTTCACGGAGCAGCTGGAGGATTCCAACCATGTGCCTTTGGATTTGTAGCACAGCTCCTTACCTAATTAGATGCCCGGATTTCCATTAGCTGCCCAGTTAGATGTCTTCTGTTAGAGGCTCAGAATTGCAGAATTGTTAACAATATTTCTCTTGATTTCTTAAGTTTATATTTTCGAGGATGGATGGCACATTGTATCTGACTAAGCCATTATCTTTGACCTCATGTCCTGTTTATTTTTTTTTTAAATAAAATATTATTATATTGTGATTTCGGCAAACATTTGCAGAGTAGTTAGATTTTCTTTCTTTCTCTCTCTCCTCTCTCTCTCCCTCCCTCCCTCCCTCCCTGCCTTCCTTCCTTCCCTCCCTCCCTCCCTCACTCCCTCCCTCTATGGAAGCCTTATGGACAGTTCTACTTAGTCCTGTAGGTTCTCTATGTATTTATACAAGTAACCTGCCCTACTATATTGATCTACACTTAAAGAAAACAGTATGATGTATCAAAGTCAATAATCAGAGTAGTACTTCAGACAAATTTGTTGAATAACACAGGTGAGTATTTAGAGTGAATCAATGTATAATAGTTTTTCTTTGAGAAGAGTATAAAATAATGTGATTATATTGTTTATGCATATTTTTAGGACACCAATGATAAAATGATTATTTGGGTCATAATTAAATAGAAATGAGACAAAGAATAGTAATAATAAAGAAACATTTTTATGTAAAATATTTAACTGCTGCATTTTTAATCAGATGATTGATAATTTTTATATTTACCCATTCATTTAGAAGCAGTAAAAGAGGGCTGCTAAAATGACTATATCACTTAATATATAATATAAATGAATACAAGCAGTAATAGAGAAAATTGAGCAAAAAGTTTTCTTTGAAATGCTCTTTAATGGAATCAAAAGAGAATTTCATGTTATTGCTTATGATTATAGAGAAAACAGTGAGGGGTAAGAGAGATGTGGAAGAAAAATACTTTCATCATTTGAAAGTATAAGTTGGTGTCTTTATTTTTTTAATTTTTAAATTTTTTTATTCTTTGTTTGTGTACCATCAAATCAGATCTGACTGGCACAGGAGGAAATTGTCCTTCCTTTTTCAGCAGAGCATCTGGTGGATTTGAACTGTGTACTTCTGGGATTATAGTGCAGCTTCTTTCCACTCGGCCATCAGAGCTCCCTAAGTTGGTGTCTTTTTTTTTAAAAAAAGCAATTATTTCCAAAATGTCTTAGCCATGGAATTATTCTACAGATTCTTTTCTAGTTAATCTTTTGATGCTTTTGTTTGGTAGCAAGTTATCAGATTGTATATTTAAAATCTTTGGAGTAAACATGGTGTTTTGTCTTGAATACTCTGATGGAAGAATACTGCCTTTATCAATTATCTCTTTAAACAATTTATTGTGTTCTACTTGAGGACAAATAAAAAATTTGAAATTAGGTCAAAAGGGAGAGGAAAAGACATAAAAAATTACTCAGAAAAGGAAAATAAGAAAATTGAGTAAAACTCTCACATGATTTGACTTTTTAGAAAACTCTGTTTTTAGCTACACAATGACAAGACATCAATGCCTATAATAGCTAAAATGTATTGAACACTTATCATCTTGAAATGCTCAAATATGGCAATATAGCAGTGTTCTGTAGTGTCAGTAAGTTTAGTTTTTACCCTGAGTCTCTTGACTTTCCTTGTGCTATGCTAATGGTACAAGTTAAGTTCTTAGTTGCTAAACAACGTGTTGGCAGTGACTCTGTTGGAGAAGGAAGTAGAATTCTCCTCCCATAAATGTTATAGCGTAAAAAGCCCTCCGAGAGGAGTTCAATGATGTTACATGGAATTGCTGAGTTGAAAGTGACTTGATGTAAAGAAGAAAACAATCAGGAACCCATTCGGAGGTTCCTTTCTGTCATTAGTGAGGTAAAGCATTCCTTTTTTCTAGTTTTAGGTTACAAAGTATTATTATTGGTGGTGAAGTATGTTGGATGTGAAGATTTTATGAGTGAAACAGAAAAGAAAATTAGAAAATAACTCTGTTGTTTCTATCTGTGTTCCTGTGTTCACTACTCTCTTCTCAACACTGACTCTCTAAGCCATTACATTCTACATAAAAATGTAAGGAGTAAAATAAGTAACTCTTGCTAGTGTGTGGAATTCATAGACAGCTGACACTGCCTGATCAAGGGAGAGAGTGGAGCAAATCTGAAGTTAAAGCTGCATCACTAAATTTTGCCCATTATCTGGTGCAAACCTGGTGAGAAAGATGAAAGAAAAGAAAGCAGAAAAAGACAAGATGTCATAGAATGGCCTAGATCACAGTAGGGAAATATTAGTCGGAGCATAAGCATCAATTCCACTTCCATTGAGTCAAGTAGGGCTCAAGAATCCCCTTATTTCTGAGGCTGTAGGTCTTTAAGGGAGGAGAGTCCCATCTACTTCCTTTAGTTCACGGACTGACCTTTTATTAGCACTGTGACCATCATTCCCCATGCCACTAGAGCCACTTACTTATTGACTGTTGTTATGTGACATCAAGTTGAGTTCAGCACATAGCAATGCTCTGTAAAACCGTGCACAATTCTGCACAGCGCTTAGAATCCCTACCATGCTTAGTCCCATTGGGATGGACATTGTGCGAGTCTATTATCCTGGAACTTCCTCACCTTTGTTGACCCTGTACTTTTTTCATAATGATGTCTACTAGTGCCTACTGATGTCATGCCCAAAGCATGGAAATGAAAATTCACTTTTTATTTCCTTGTAAGGAGTACCTTTGTTGTACTTTTTCCAATATATAGACTTGTTTGTTCTTTTGACAGTCCATGGGCTATTCAAAGTCTCCAACTCTCCAATTGCAAAGCATTGATATTTCTATTATCCTTATTTCTTATCTAACTTCTTGATGCATTGAAAAACAATTGAAAATATCACGGCTCAGAACAGGCACCACTTAGTCTTTAAACTGACACCTTTGCTCTTGAATACTTTAAAGCGTTTCTCGACAGTAGATTTTCCTAATACCATACATCTTTTGCCTTCTTAGACTGTTGCTACTATTGGTATTGATTGTGGACTCAAGTAAAATGAAATCATTAAGAACTTTAATCTTCTCTCCATCTACCCTGATGTTAACTATTGAAATATCAGAGGTATTCAAGTTTTTGTTTCCTAGTTAGTGATGTATTATCCGTACTGAAGTCTGCAGTGTTTAGTCTTGGTGCCAAACGGAGATGGTAAAGCCTTCTTAGGTAAAGCACCTGTACAAGGCCAAAGATCCTGGAGGGTGGATATGAGGAAGGAGATAATAGGCAAATGAAAGTGAGGGCAGTAGCCAAGGATGGTGAGACAATAGAGTTAAGTAGAAATAGTTATATCACATTCTTTAGGGTCCAAATATATGCATTTGCCTGTCTGAAGCAAGCACATTTGCTTGTATGAAGTGACTTGATCATTAAAATGTATCTAGAGTTGTCTGGTTAAGACTTTAACTGGTTAGAGAGAGATAGATATTGGGAAGAACATTCAAGGAGTTGGAAATAAGATTCTTAGACTCCTTCATACAGGGTGCTGTATGTGGGCATCAGTGTAACTGGTTCAGTCAGTGTGTGTAGTTCACACTGGGGAGACAGAGTAACTCCTTTTTATCAATCAAGAGACTTGTCACCATCAATCAAGATATTGTGCTCATAAGTCCTCCAGTTCCTCTGCTCCTATGCTTTATTGATAGATCTGAGTTATTTTGAAACATTTTCATTTATGCATTAGTTGAAAGTCATATTTCTAAATAGTATTAAAAATGAAAACAGTAAACTATATATTGGTAACTGGAAGTGACAATGGAGTAGACAGTAAGCTTTAAAAAGAAAGTCTGTGAAAATTCTTAATGTAAAAAGTGAACTATATCTCCCCCAGCCCATACACCTTTTGTGATAGCCGAATTAATTTACTGTTTATAATAGAGCGGGTATTAGATTATGTAGATCTTTGTCTTTTAAATTCATTCTACAATAGAGATTACTCTTAATGGCTGTTTAGTGTGTGCATATGTGTGCCTGCATTTTCTGTTTATATTTTCTTGTTTTGAAAAGTGATCCTAAAAATACACAATGTGGAAAACGAAATTTCGCCCCACCACAGTCCTGTAATCACCTTTCATTTTGCTCTGTTGCTAAATCAGAAATTCCCATTTACTAGATTATTATCTATTGCCATGGAAATCGTTTTGTTATATTTCAATTTCACTACAGGAACAAACAGCAGGAGCTAATGGACCATAAGAGGGAAATTTGTTGTTTAAACAATGATTATCTTTTATATCTGGCTAACATGAAAAGGGGAAAGTATTATTCCTCCATCACACAGCATGAGAAGGTAAATGGTTGAGAGTCAGAGACAGAATTCACCTTAAAGAAATGTACAACTGTCTGGTGAATCTGAAAGCAAAAGTATCCACTCGTAAGACAAAGCATAAAATGTGCCTATATCGAGTTATGTTTTATCAAATAACAAAAGTGGCCCTCGTCATTGGCTACACTTTATAGAAGCAGATCCATAATACTCAGCTCTGTTTTCAAGTTGTGCTATTATTTTATTTCTGTTGTGCAGAAAATTAAGCATTCAGTTACTAGCTGAATGTTTGGCAGTTCAGACCCACCTAGAACTGTCTTAGTGGACAGACCTCAGAATCTGCTTCTGAAAACTGATGACTTGAAACTCAGTAAAGGAGTTATACTCAGTGCACATGCAGTTATCATGAGTCTTTATCAAGTTGATGGCAACTAACAGAAACATCAGAGTCCTCATTGTCTACACATTTCAGCAGATGTTCCAGCTGATGACAGAGTGCAAATAAAAATCCAGCAATCAGTTTTTAGAAATTAACTAGTGAAACCCTCTGCCAGTCTGAAAAGCCCAGGTCTTTATTGCCCTTCCATACAGACTTTGTCCTAGAATGTGTGCTGACTTAGCTACACAAGTCTTATGTTATGACTATCAGAGAGTTGCTAGAGGTTTATAGTATACTATTTAAAATTTCCATTATTTATCACATTTAATTATCCAAGTGCTTGATAAGAGTGGTTTCCATTTTTTAGACATACTAATATTAAAATTTTGGATAGGTTCCTAAAAGCAGACTTTCCCAAGCAGTATGTCTTTTAATTTCCTGGCTGCTGGTGCCAAGAGTGTTGACTGTGGAGCCAAGCAAACTAAAGCTGTGAACAATCTCAATCTCTTCACCATCCATTCTGATGCTGTCAGTTGGTCCTGTGGTGATAATCTTTGTCTTTTTGCTAGTGAGCCTCAATCCATATTGAAGGCTGCAGTCCTTGACCCTCAGTGGCAAGCGCTTCAGGTCCACCTCAGTTTCAGCAAGCAGGGTTGTGTCATCTGCATAACGCAGATTGTTGATGGATCTTTCACCAATCCTGATGCCACACTTCTCCTCATAGAGCCCAACCTCCTGGATAATTTGTTCTGCATATAGGTTGAAAAGGTATGGAAATAGGACACATCACTGGCTACACCCTTCCCAATTTTGAACCATGTAGTGTTTCCTTGCTCTGTTCTGATGACTGCCTCTTGGTCCAAGTATAAGTTTCCCATTAGCATGATTAAGTGTTCTGGGATTCTTTTTCTTCTCAGAGTCAGCCACAGTTTGTTATGATCCACACAGTCAAATACCTTTGCATAATCAATGAAACACAGATAGACATTCCTCTGGTATTCCCTGTTTTCAGCTAAGATCCATGTAACTTTAGCTGTAATATTCCTAGAACCATGATCCCTTCTAAATCCAGGCTGAACTTCTGGCAGTTCTCTGCTGATGTGCTGTTCCAGTCGTTTTTGGATAATCTTCAGCAGAATCTTGCTTGCATGTGAAATCAATGATATTGTTCTATAATTTCCACACTCTGTTTGGAATGGGAACAAATATAGATCACTTCCAGTAAAATATAGATCTCTTCTCAGCTGTTAGGGACCTCTCCAAAGTGTTGAAGAGCAAAGGTGTCACTTTAGAAACTAAGGTGTGCCTGATACAGGCCATGGTCTTTGCAATCACTTATTATGTGTCAGAGAGTTCGACAATGACTAGGGAGGATAGAAGGAGAATTGAGGCCTTTGAGCTGTGGTGCTGGAGTAGTGAATGTACCAGGGACTGCTAAGAAACAGGTTCATCCTGGAGAGGGTTAAACAGGGCTGTTCCTTGGAGGCCAGGATTCTGAGGCTTCATCTGACATACTTCGGACATGTTGTAAGGAAGGACCAGTCCTTGGAGAGGGACATCATGCTTGGGAGGGTGGAGGGACAGCGCAGGAGGGGAAGAGCCTCTATAGGTGCATTGATTCAATGACTGGGGTAATTGAGGTGGGAGTGTCGGAGACAGTGTGATTGGCACAGGACAGAGCAGGGTTTAGGGCTGTTGTGCATAGGGTCACTATACGTCACAAGTGACTCGATGGCATGTAACAACAACAATATTAAAACACTTTTAGTATTTGAGTTCTGTTTTGAAATAAATAGTTTGTATTTTACCTCTAACTAAATGTGTATACCCCTTTTGGTAAAATCATCTCAGATTATTGTCCTTCTTAATGTAATTAATTATTTGACACAATACATGTCTGCTTTGTTGTTTTGTTTTTGTTGGTTTTTAATTATTTTGCAATGATTCAAATTTAGTGTTGCAAGAATAGGGCAAAATTTTTCAAGTATATTGTATTCATATTATGCTATTATTAATTTCATTTCAGTGTCCTTATAATATACTCCATCATAATTTATTATTTTTTCAAGGCTTTTAAAAAAAAATAAATTGTAGACATGTTATTCAATTGCCCTTTTAGTACTTCAGCAAATATTTCTAAATAATAGGGTCATTCTCCCACATCATTATGACAGTACAATTAAAATACTGATATATTATTACAATTTAATCCACAATTCCAATTCCTGTTTCACCAATTGTCTCAATGTGGTTTTGTGTAGCTATAGAAACATTATTTAATTTTCTATTGGTATGTATACAAAATCCATATATGATGTGTTTCATTCATATACATTGTGTTTCACACATTTCTGAATTCACATTGTGTTTCCTGTGTGTTGCAGTTTATAAAACCAATCACCATTGATTTATGTCCACCAGACAAGGATGCCAGTTTTCACCAATCCTATTCAACATTGTATTGGAAGAACTTGCTCGAGCAATATGACAAGAAAAGGAAATAAGAGGCATTCAGATTGACAAAGAGGTGGTAAAACTGTCATGATATGGGGATAATATGATAGTGTACACAGAAAACCCCAAATACTGAACAAAAAACTGGTTAGATCAATAGACCAATTTAGTACATTGGCAGGATGCAAACTCAGTACA
>NW_006399772.1:15172239-15173451 GCF_000299155.1 Elephantulus edwardii | reverse complement strand
GCGACTCGACGGCACATAACAACAACAACAACAAAGATAATTTTTTGTGTTTAGTTCTGGGTCTTTGTTTTCCTTCAGTCTGGAACTATTCCTTGGCCTTTGTTATGTAGAATCCTGACATTTTAAAATAGTATTTCCAAATGATGTTCCTCCATTTGAAATTATTTGCCTCATGAATTGATTTCAGTTGGTGTTGAGCTCTCCTATCATGTTAATGATGCTTTAGGCTTCTTTGATACTTTCTCTGTCTCAGTCCTGTAATTACCAAGGATTTCAGCTCCTTTTTTTTTTTCGTTTCCTTTTAGTGAAGATTTAGAAACAAAGATCTGAGTTTTGGGGGACTCATTTTTGCTGAAATGCTTTTGCCTGTAGATCTTCTTGGTGAGAAAAAGTAGGAAATAGAGGTTTGTATGATTATAGTTAAGGGAACTCAGGTGGCTTACTGGTAAGGAATTGGGCTGCCAACCCAAAGGTACCTGGTTTGAATCAACCAGCTGCTCTGTAGGAAAAAGAAGAAGTCTCCTCTCATGCAATTTATTGTCTGTGAAAACCTGCTGGAGGGTTAGTTGTAGGTCGATTCTGTTCACAACAGCAACAACATGATAATAGTTACACAGTTATTATGTATTTAACTTAAGCTAAGTTGTTGATGCATCTTCCTCCAATTCTGATGCCACATTTTTGTTCATACGGTCCACCTTCTCTAGTAATTCACTCAGTATACAGATTGAATAGGTATGAAGAGAGGATACAACCCTGCTTCATGAAAATGAGGAGGGCTTGAAGTACTTTTTGCAGAATCAAAAACTACAGCCTTCGACATTGATTATATCTCAACTTCAGGAAAACAAAAATTCTCACCACTGGACCAATAGGCAACATCATGCTAGATGGAGAAAAGATTGAAACTGTCGACAACTTCATCTTACTTCAATCCACAATCAACACTGTTGGTACCAGAAATAAGATCAGTAGATGTATTGCACTGGGAAAGTCTGCAGTCAGCAACCTCTCCAAATTATTGAGAAGCAACAACATCACTTCCAAGACTAAGGTGCACCTAATTCAGACCATGATCTTTTCAATCATTTGCTATGTCTGAGACATGGATAGTGAAAAAGAATGATGGAAGGAGAATTTAGGCCTTTGAACTGTGAGGTTGGAGAATAGTACTGGAGAGGGACATCATGCTTGGGAGGGTGGAGGGACGGC
>NW_006399772.1:15099129-15171934 GCF_000299155.1 Elephantulus edwardii | reverse complement strand
GCATCATGCTTGAAAAGATGGAAGGTCAGCAAAAAACAGGAAGATTCTCAATAAGATAGATGGAAACTGACAATAGCAATGAGAATGGCACAGGATAGGACAGGATTCAGGTATCTTGTTCATAGGATTCATTTCATCATGATCAACTTGATGGCACCTAATTACAACAATTTAACGTTACAAATATGATCATACCAGTGACTTTAATTGCAGTGCAGCACTTCAGAGTTAGGCTGATTTTTCTTGTTTTATATATTTGTAGTTTTCTCCTCCAGCATTGAGAGATGCGGCCTCCTTTGTCCTCAGTTTATTACTTCTCTGTCCAGTTTCCCCTGCGTGTCACTGATCTCTCAACTGTGAGGCCATAACTTTGGTTCTGGCCAACCATCTCCTACCAATGTGTTAATTAGCTGACCCTGAGTAACCAGGCGCACCAACCTCTCAGCCATACTGTTGTATTCCTTTGGGTGTTAAACCTTACTGAGACTGTAAATGTGATTCTGCTTACAGGTAGCATGTAGAGTAGATTGTCCAATATAAAAAAAAAAAAATCAGCAAAACTTACTAAAAATGAGTTAACTTGTATTTTAACTTTGTCCAAGATGGGAATGGCATGGTTTTAGTACCTAGCTTAAGCTCCTGTCATGAAAAATATTAATAGTACTTGCATTTGTGCTAGGTCATTTCTGATATTTAAGATACTTTCTGAATTTAAAAAAAAAAAAGCTATGGATACTGTTACAGCTGATCTTTCCTTGAGGTTTTTTTATTTTTTTTCTTCTTTCTATAAGGATAACACAATTTTTATTTAGTCTTATATATTGGTTTGCCATAATGAGAATAGTTATTGAATACAATAATTTTCTCTTTTATTTTCAAGGAACAAAGTGGCATTCTTTTGTGATAATACCAAGGAAAGCTAGTTTAAAAGCTGGCTTTACAGAATCTGTGGCTTTGAGGGGTTATAATTTACACTGGAGGCATGGTGGTCAGAGGCAATGAGCCAAAGTTAAAAGTTTTTTTCTGTGCTGTTGCATCTGTAACCATCCTCAAAGTACTTTGCACTTTATGTCACAAAAAAGCCTCAAATCCTTTGGGTAAATGTTATCTGCGGGAACCTCATCATTTCTAAAAACTGTTCTTTTATTCTTAGAGTGTCTGACCAAGAAATACAAATAATAGTAGTTTCTTCTTTCTGTGAAAGACAACATATAGATAAAAGAATTTTTCTGCTATTTTTGAATAAGTGCTTTGTGATACAAAAAAAGTAAAATGGAATTTAAACTTAATGGATGTTGAGATAAAAACATAAGGTGTTATCTCAGTTAAACCTCTCTTTTGTGCTTTTATAAAACTGGAGTATCAAATTTTCTCTCTCATCTATTGTCTGATTTTGTATGTAGCTGGTTTATACCAAGGGATGTTATTGGTGCAGTAGTTAAAGCATTCAACTGTTAACCAAAAAAGACAGTGATTCAATCTCAGTAGCTGTTCTGCAGGGGAGATATATGGCAGTGTGCTTATGTAAAGCTTCACAGCTGAGAGCTGTCTGGGTGTGTTCTAACCATTTACCCTTCAGTGAGCAGTCAGATGGTTAATTGAGAGCACTACCTCTGTGTTTCTTTCTTACATCCATGGTCATCTACGTATACAAATACACATACACTTGAGTTTGAATAGTTAATACACTTAGTTTTCCTGAATAACAATTACATGGGAGAAGGAAGTTCAATCTACTTCTGTGCAATTTGCTACCTCTGAAAACCCACTAGAGGGTGAGCTGTAGGTAGGTTCTGACTCAATAGCATACAACAACAATATAATTGATGTGTATGTTTATATACATATGTGTGTGTGTATGTACACACTTGTAGACACATACCATTTTGAAATAGGAAACCAAATCAAACTACTTGGCTTATTGTAGGTATTCAGTTTGAGTTTGTTAAATGAATGAGTTTGAGTTTTAATAGAGAAGGTGGTATTAAGGACTGGAGCACAATGTGTTAGTTGGGGTGATTGTAAATTACCACTTATATTGACATGAGCATTGTATGTGAGCCTTGCCCGCTCTTACACGAGTTTCACCATCTCACATATGCTTGAGCCCATTGTTAAATCACTGTGTCAGTTCATCTTATTGAGGATCTTCTCCTCTCTTTCTGACCCTTCACCTTTCCCAGCACTGTGACTTTTTCCAAGGACTGGTGCCTTCTGACAGTATGCACAAAGTTTGTGAGATGGTGTTGTATCATCCTTGCCTCTTAGAAGCACTCTGTATACAAGGAATATATAATTAGGCATTGTTGGCATGACAAGAATTCAGAATAAGAGCTGCATAGTAAAGTGGTCGGTGGGTGGGGGTAACAGACCATATAACAATGAAAGAACTTTTTTCCCCAAAGGGGAAAAAAACCCTATCTGGAGGGGAGGCAGGGACAGAGAGGAAAATGTACAACAATGAATGATTAGAAACCCAAATTCTTTATAAATTTTCTCATATCTATCTATCTATCTATCTATCTATCTATCTATCTATCTATCTACTGATTTGCTTGTTGTTCTGCAGTCTGTAGTATATTCAAAACTTTTCAATCACACTACGATTTAGATTCAAAGGTAATCAACAACTGGTAGCCTCGAGGTAAGAAGCAGCATTGCACTGTAAAGGTACACAGTTCAAATTCATTCACTGCTCTGAGTGAGAAAGATGGGCAGCCTCCTCCCATGTGATGAACCACCTCTGCAGACTTGCTGGAGGGTCAGCTTTGGGTCTGTTCCAATTTGATGGTGCTCAACAACAACAATTCAGAGACATCAGTTCTTCTTTCGTCTTCTTATTCATTGTTCAACTTTTAGATGTGTAGGAAACAATTTAAAAAACCATGACTTGGATTTTTACCGTTGTTGTGTGCCTTTGAGTTGGAACTGAAGCATAGCTGACCCTCTGACAGGTTTTCAGAGACAGCTAATTGCACAGGAGGAGATTTCTCAGACTTCTCCTGTGGACCAGCTGGTGGATTTGAACCACGTGCCTTTAGAATTTCACTGAAACTTCCTACCACTAGGCCATCAGAGCTTCTATGAGTTTGATTAGGCACACTGTAATTTTTAAACTGACATCTTGCTTGCTCTTAAGCACTTTAGAGAGGTCTGTGACAGTAGATTTTTCCAATGCAACAAGTCTTTTGATTTTCTTCACTGTTATTAACCATGTGTGTTGATTTGGATCCAAGTCAAAGTGAAATCATTGACAACTTTAGCCTTTTCTTTATCTATTATGTTGTTGCCCACTGGTCTAGTGGTGAGAATGTGTTCTTTTTCTTTTTTTAAAATTAATTTTAATAAAAGTTTACAGAGACTTTGGATTTCTACTCCGTCATTGTTGCACTTTTCTCCCTGCCCAACCTCCCCCACCCAGTTTGCTCTTCTCTTTAAAAAGTAAAAGGAAAATTGTTTCATTGTTATAGAATCCCTTCCCCTCAAGTTCACCCCACTATGCAGCCTTCGTTCTGGACTCCTGTTATGACAATAATACCTAATTATATAATCTCTTTTAAACATTTCTTTACCTCATCTGCTTCAATGCAGTATAAATAATTTATCCCATCTTTCTCAGTCCCCTTCCAACCCCGATTTCAGTCCCGTTTTACAACAGTAGCACTATACAGTATTTGTCCTTTTGTGAGATATTTCACTCAGCATAATGTCCTCCAGGATCACCCATTTTGTATAATATTTCATGAGTTTCTTGTTTTGCAATGCAGCATATTATTCCATTGTGTGAATATACCGTAGTTTCTCTATCCATTTGTTTGTTGATGGGCACTTGGATTGTTTCAAGCTCTTTGCTATTGTGAACAAAACCATGATAAATATGGGTATGCATATATCTGCTTGGGTGGAGGTTGTGGTTTCTTTGGGGTATATTACCAGTAGTGGACTTGCTGGGTCAAATAGTATTTCTGTTTGCAACTTTTTGATAAAGCGCCATACTGCCTTCCACACTGGTTGCACCAATTTTACACTCCCACCATGACCTCACCAGCATTTGTTGTTTGATGTTCTATTAAAGTTTGCTATTTTTACTGGGCTGAGATGATATCTCATGGTTGTTTGGATTTGCATCTCAGAGAATGTTTTCTTGATGCTAAGATGTAATCCATGTTGAAGGCGGTAGACATTGATCTTCTGCAACAATTGATTTAAGTCCTCCTCACTTTCTGCAAGCGGGTTTGTATCATGTGCATAATGCAGATTATTAATGAATCTTCCTGCAGTCGTGATCTAGCCAGCATACAGACTGAATAAGTATAGAGAACACATATGCACTTTTCTTTATTTTAAACCATACTTCCCCCCCTTTTTTGTCTATTTTAGGTTTTCATGAGCTCAATTAAAGGTTCTTAGATTCCATTTCTTCTCAACATTATCATTCTAGGCACAGGAAGTTTCATTCAGCAAAGATTTACTCATTGTGGAGCAGTTCTTTCCTGGTCATCAGTTATGAGTGTTTAATGTGTCCAGTGTGTTACTGAAATAGTCTATACATTCAGATGAAATGTAACTAAATATACCTAACAGTTATATTTTGATCCTCCCTGATTTATTTTCATTTTCTTGAGCTTCAACCTGAACTTGCATGTACACAGTTGATCGTCTTTTCTCTAGTTGGCCTGAGACCTTGTCCTGACTGAGGAGATTGAGTGTTTTCATTGTAAATTTCCACAGAGTTCAGTTTGATTTCTGTATATTTCCTCTGGCCTGATCCACAGGTATATTCACTATTTATATTTTTTTAAAAAGGCACTTGTGATGAAGAAATCATTAGTGGTGCAGAATTCTATCATTTGGTGGCTAGCTTTGTTTCTGTCACCAAGATCATATTTTCCAACCACCTATCTTTTTTTTTGTTTGTTTGTTTACTGCATCTTGCTTATATGTTTGATCAATTTCAGACTGTGGAAATTTAAAGTAAGTCTCCATTTCTTCATCTTTGTCTTGAGTGCATAAATTTGAATAATGTTCACTTTAACAGGTCTTGATTGTATGCTTATAGATAGTTTTCCATCGTTGATTGTATTGTACTTTAAGATAGACCTTGAGAAATGTTTTACTTATTTGTTTTTTATTGAATTTCATTCCATCATTCATATCCACCTTGTCTTATGTCAAATACCGTTGTAAAGTACCATTATTCACCTTGTCTTACTGAATAAAAAATATTTTTTATAATGATTGAAACTTCATTCCTCTTCAACTTGTCATTTCTGGCATAGGAGACTGTGCTTGTACTGTTTCTAACAGCCAATACTAGTCCTAGGATATTGATTTTAGGTGTTGCATTTCATTCTGACAACTTCCTGTTTTCCTGAATCTATACTTTGTACATTCCATGTTGTAATTGTTAATGGATGCTTGCATTTGTTTCTTCTTAACTTTTAAGTCCTTTCACATCAGCAAAGAGTGATTGGTCAATAAACAAAGGGCTTGAAGGCTTTATATCCTGCATGTCTTTAAAGTAGACACCGATTTGAGGAGGCACTTCACCAGTTTTATTTTGGGAACTCTGGTGGTTTAGCGGTAAGGAATTGTGCTGCCGACCCAACAGCATGCAGTTCAAATCCACCAGCTGCTCCATGGGAGAAAGATGGAGATTTTCCTTCCATGCAATTTAATGTATCTGAAAATAACTTTCTTCACTGTCTGAGACACTGTTCTGGTGCTATTCATAAGGTTTACACTGGCTAGTTATATCTGAAATAGACAACAAATCCTGCCTCCTACTCTATCTTTTGAAGATCTGTCGAAACTTGGCCACCATGGACGACCCTGATGTTATTTGAAATATGGGTGGCATGGCTTCTAGCTTCAAAACAACATCCAAGCCCCAAGGTAACAGACGGATAGATGAGTTATTTAATGACATCATGGACACCACCGATGAGGAGAGCAAAAACTTGTTTAAAATGATGAGAGATAAAGAAAACACCTGAGTGGATCTGAGAAGACACTCAGAAACTTGTTTTACCTTCTTGACATTCTAGAGCAACTTTAAACTGGAAAACAACTTTATGTTTGGTAAAATAAAATTTATTTTATTTATTTATGTATTTTTACCAAGGACAAACACTTAAAAGGATGGATATGGGTTGGCATCAGTGTCTGCAATGATAGACTCTAGACTCAAGCACCACAGCAGTTGTGAGGAATGCACAGGATTAAAACATGTCTCATCCTTTTTTTTTTTTTTTTTTTACATAGAGTTGCTACAAGTTGGAACTGACTCAGAGGCAGCAAACACCAGCAACAGCACAGTAACAATTCGTGTCACTTGCTAGATTAAGTCAGGTTGTTTGTGGTTCCACCTTTGTGAATCATTGTTTTGTCTGGTGGGAGTCAAGTTGATGATTAATTGAGCTGTACAGATTCGTTCTTCATTGGGGAAAAGGAGGTGTTTGTAGAGTGACATTAACCTGGATGTAGGACCAACTGTTGGTGCCTTTTTCTCCTCTTGATTGGCTCTTCTTCCTGCCGTTTGTTTTCTGCCCTGTGGAAGCCAACTAGCTCATCGTAGAGCGACATGACTTCTGTGTGATAGCAACCATAACGAGTCATGCTGGACATGTGTCTTTAAAAACACCAATAAACGAATCAAACGTCTGTAACCGCAACAGTGTACTGTTTGGAGTGGTGACACTGCCAGTTCTGAAAATTGCCACTTGGCATCTTTTGGTGGTTTGTAAATGTGTGTTCGGGGACTCTTTGAGCTTTGGATAGTGTTCTGGCTCCTGTTCACGATTATCTGAACTACTTTCCTGATGGGGCCCAAATGCTGAGCCCATGGCATTGCTGTCTTGGCTGCTTTCATGTAAGCCAAGCTGTCCTCTTTCAGAGGTAATCCTTGTATTTTTTTTTTTAATCATAACCAATGAAACATCATACTTGGAAAGGTGGAGGAATTGCAAAGGAGAGGAAGACCCTTAGTGAGGTGGACTTACGTAGTGACAGCAGCAGTGGGGTCGAATGTGCCAGCGAAACTGTGAAGATGGCACAGCATAAGACAGAGTGTAGATCTCTTCATAGAGCCACTGTGAGTTGTACGCGATTCGACGACACCTAACAAGAGCAGCAACAACAATGGAAGTCTCAGAGTGGGGTTACAGTTCTGGATTGACCACTAATCACTGGGTTCCTTTCCTAGCCATTTATTTGCGGTTTTGATCAAATGTCATCTTTTCCTTGAGGCTTTCTTTGTATTATTCAGAGCTTCACCCTTTCCTCTCTTCCTTCCTTCCCCCCTCTCCCCACCCCAATAGCACCATTTGACATACGTATTCCATGTCTGTCTCCTTTGAGGGCCATGAGAGCAGGAATGTTGCAGTCCCAGTGCTTGCAAGACTGCGCACAACACTCAAGTGTTTGGTGTTTGTTGCTGCATAAGGCCTTACAAAATTCACTGCATCTTTCTGAGACTTAAATTCATCTAATGTCAGATGGAAGCTTTTGAAAGTGGCTTTTGAGCTCTAATGCTCTTTATATGGTGATTGCATTTAATTGTCAGGTAGTTGTTGTTGTTGTTGTTGTTGTTAGCTGCATTCGAGTCAAGTAAGACCTATAGTGACCCTATGAACAACAGATCTGAACCGTGTCTGTTCTGTGCCATCCTCACACTTCCTGACACATTAGAGCCCATTGTGGCAGTCACCATGTCCAACCACCTGGTTTAAGGATCTTCCTCTTCTTCACAGACCCTCTGCCTTTCTAAGCATCGTGTCTCTGTCCAAGAAATAGCTCCTCCTAGCAACATGCCCAATGTATGTGAGGTGAAGCTTTATCATCTTTGCCTTCAAAAAAAGCACTCTGAACTTTCTTTAAGACATATCTGTCTGTTCTTTTGGCAGTCCACAGGATGTTCAGCAATTTTCTCCATCATCACAACTCTAAGGCATCAGTTGTTCTTCTGTCATCCTTATTCGTTGTCCAGCTCTCAGGTGCATAGCAAGTAACCAGAAAGACTGTGGCCTGTACCTTAGTTCTCAAACTTGACATCATGATTTCTCAGTAATTTGGAGAAGTTCCTAACTAGAGACCTTGCTTGTACAGTACATCTCCTTATTACCTGACTGCTGGTACCAAGAGTGTTGACAGTGGATCCAAGTATGATGAAGTTGTTGACAGTTTCAGTCCTTTCTTCATCTATCATGATGTTTCCAATAGGTCCAGTAGTAAGAATTTTGGTTTTCTTGACATTGAGATGCAATCCATATTGAATGCCATGTTCTTTGATCTTCTTCAACAAGTGCTTCAAAGTTCTCCTCACTTCCAGTGAGTAAGGTTGTGTCATCTGCATAATACAAGTTATTGATGAGTCTTCCAATCTTTATGTCACATTCTTCTTCATAGAGTCCAGTTTCTTGAATAATTTGCTCAGCATGTACATTGGGTATGTGTAGAGAGAGAATATAATCCTGACCAACCCCCTTATTAATTTTAAGCCATGTAGTGTTCCCTTGCTCTGTTGTACCAAAGCCTCCTTGTCTAGGTATAGGTTTTGCATGAGTACAATCAAGTGCTCTGGGATTCCCATTCTTCTCAATATTAGCTATAACTTCTTATGATTCACACAGTCAAATGACTTTTCATAGTCAATAAAGCATAAATAGACATTCCTTTGGTATTCTTACTCTCAGCCGGGATCCGTCAGACATCAGGAATGATATCCCTGGTGTCATGGCCTCTTTTAAATTCTACATGCTGTTCTAGCAATTTTTTAATGATTTTCATCAGTATTTTTCTTGCAGGTGATGATCAGGTTAGAAATCCAATATTTTAAATAGATGATTTATCTACTTTTTAAATTTACTTTGTCCAGTTTAAAAATGCTTTTGTAAAATAGATTTTTTGAAATGTCAGGGCAGAACCTCAGTTGCTGGTTGCCTCTTTTGTTGTTGTTGATATAAAAATGTATAATTACTTGTGTTTATAATACAAGAGTAATTCTTAGAAAACTAAATATAAACTCAGACTCTGAGCTATGAAGCCGATTGTGACTCATAGCTACTTGCCATCTGGTTTCTGAGGTTACACATCTTCCCCCCCATCTTTTTATAGTATTAATTGCAGTTGATCCATGACATTTATTATAATGTTTCATCAGATCAGCACTGTGTCTTGCCTTTCCCTTTTCCCTAACCTCCAATCTTCTTATCTCTGCTCTCCTCTCCATCCCTGTCAATCCTACATGATTTCTTTTATTTGTATGTGAACCTTTCTTTATATTTTCCCCCAGTCAAACGTTTGTTCATGTCACCTTGATATTCTTTTCACTTGTTCTAATAAAGTGTTGATTATTTATCCATTTCTACTCTCCCCCTGCCCCGTAACAATACTATTTTTCTGTAACAGTATTATACAATATTTGCCCTGTTGTGACTTAATTATTTCACTGTTGTGTAGTATTTAAGTTCTTCATTTCTTTCCAGTGACATGTAATATTCAATTGTGTGAATATACCACAGTTTCTCTATTCATTCATTTGTTGATGGGCAGTTTGGCTATTTCCATCATGTTGCTATTGTGATTAATATTGCATTAAACACAGATGTGCATATATCTGTTCGTTCATGTTGCAGCTCTTATTTTTTTTGGGGGGGGTATATTCCCTGTAGTGTGATAGCTGGATCACATGATACTTCTATTTTCAGCTCTCTGAGGAAGTGCCAAACTGCCTTTCATAATGGTTGCATCATTTTACATGCCCAGCAGCAGAGCATGAAAGTTGCAATCCCCTAGTATCCATGCCAGCATTTGTTATTTGCTGTCCTGTTGAACTTCTCTGTTGTTGCTCAGTGAATTGATATCACATTGCTGTTTTGAGATATATATCTATAGTAGGAAGTGTGAATAATTAATGGACATTATGAATAGGAATGTGGCATCATGATTGGAGGAAGACTCATCAATAACCTACGTTATGGAAATAATACAGCCTTGTTTACTGGAAGTGAGGAGGACTTGTTGTACTTGTTACAGAAGATCAAGGAACATTGTCTTCAGTATGGATTGCATCTCAACATCAAGTAAAAAAAGATTCTTACCACTGGACCTATAAGCAGCATCATGATAAATGAAGAAAAGACTGAAACTATTGACAACTTTGTTTTACTTGGATCTACAATTAACTCTCATGGTAGCAGCAATCAGGAAATAAGGAGATGTTTTACCCTGGGCAAGTCTTCAGTTAGGTACCTCTCCAAGTTATTGAGGAGTAGAGATGTCAGTTTGAAACCAAAGATACATCTGATTCAGACCACGGTCTTTCTGCTTACTTGCTGTGCATCTGAGAGCTAGACAGTGAATAAAGATGACAGAAGAAGAATGGTGAATAAAAGTAACAGAAGAAGAATGGACATCTTTGAGCTGGTGGTGTTGGAGAAGAGAACATCCCATGGATGGCCAAAAGAACAAACAAGTATGTCTTGGAAAGGGTGCAGCCAGAGTGCTCTTTGGAGGCAAAGATGATGAAATTTTGCCTCATATGCTTCAGGCATGTTGCTGGAAGGGGCTATTCCTTGGAGAGAGACATGATATTTGAAAATGTAGAGGGTTGGCAAGGGAGAAGAACACCCTCGAACAGGTGGATTGACATGGTGACTGCAGCAATGGGTTCTAGTATGTTAGGAAGTGTGAGGATGGCACAGACTAGGACTAGGTTCAGATCTGTTGTTCATAGGATTGGTAAGGGTCATACTTGATGGTACGTAACAACAACCACAGTAGGAAATTCTGGTGGTGTAGTCATAAAGAGGTGCACTGACAACATAATGTCATAAATTTGAATCTACCAGTTTTTCTATGAAAAAAATATAGTCTCCTCCTATGTGCTTTACTGCCTTTTAAGACCTGTTGCAGGGTCAGCCATAAGTTGATTCCAGTTCGACCATACTTAACAGTAGCTAGTGATTTTGAAAATATCTTTATGTGTTGGTTTACCATATGAATGTCTTTGCTTATGGGTCTTTTCATATCTTGTACCCATTTTATAATTGTATTGTTTGGTTTTTGTTGTTGTTGTTGTTGAAGTTCTGTAGTTTTTAGTCTCAATTTTAGATAAAAGTCTTTTATCAGATAGATATGTCATTGCCAAGTATTTTCCCCCAAGTTTATAGTTTCTTTTTACCCTTTTGGAAAAAAAAATTGATACACACAAGGATTCGAATTTTAGAAGGTCTCATTAATCCAATGGGATATCATTTCTGATGTCAGATGGATCCTGACTGAAATACCAGAAGAATTTGTGTTTTATTGATTATCTAAACACATTTGTCTTTGTGGATCATAACAAACTTTGGCTAAGATTGAGAAGAATGGGAATCCTAGGACACTTAATTATGTTCATAAGAAACCTGTACCTAGCCCAAGAAATTATTATGTTTAAGTGGTGCAGTGGAACACTAGGTGGTAAAATTGGGAAAGGTGTTTTGTTCATCAGGGTTTTATCCTTTCTCAATACCTATTCATCTGTGTCCTAAACAAATAATTCCGGATCATTCCAAATCATTCCTCTCTCTGAAGGAGAATGTGGCAGAAGGATAGGGGAGAAGATTCATCAGTGACCTGCTTTATGCAAATGACACACCTTTGTTTACTGATATTGAAGAAAACTTGAAATGGTTGCTGCCAAAGATTAAAGACTTCTTAAAGATATCTTAACACTGATAAGTCAGAAGTCCTCACCACTGGACCTATAATCAACATGACGGTAGATGGAGACAAAATTGAAATTGTCATCTATTTCATATTAGGTTCACAGTAAACACCAGTGAATCAGGAGATTACCAGTGTTCAGGATATTAGAATACACATTGAATTGGGCAATGTTGCTGCCAGGGACCTCTCCAAATAACTGAGGAGCAATGATACCCATTTGAAGACTAAAATGTATCCATTTCCGACGATGATTTTTTCAAACACTTGCTATGTGTCTGTCTGAGACCTGGGCAATGAATAAAGATAACAGAAGAATTGGTGCTTCTAAGTTGTGGTCTTGGAGAATAATATGGACTATCCCATGGGCTACCAAAAAATCCAAACAGTTATACTCTGGGGGTAAAAATACGCATCCAGAGTGGTAATTGGGAGCAAGGATAGCAAAGCTTCAACTCACTCCCATTTGCTAGGAGAGGCTATTCCTTAGAAAGGGATATCATGCTGGAAAATGTAGAGAGTCAATGAAGGAAAGGGAGACCTCCAACAAAATGGATTGACATGGAGCTAATAGCAGTGGGTTCAAGTGTGTCGGAGATGGTGAATGGCACAAGATAGGGTTCAGATTTGTTGTTCATAGGGTCACTGGGAGTTGTAATTGACTCATCAGCACCTAACAAAAACCACAATTCATCCAACATTCTACTTGTGCATTCAGGCCGTGGATTCTTGTTGTGTGCCTTCAAATTTGAATCAACCTGTAGTTTGACCCTTCAGAAGGTTTTCATGGGCAGTAAATTGCATGAGAGGAGATTGCTCATTATGACTCCTAAATTTGTGCCCATTTTTTAATCTGATGGTCTTTCGAATTTATTTTACCCTTAAATCCTTGATTCACCTTCCATTGATGTTTGTGCGTGGTGCAATATGTGGAAAGAGGTTGTCAGTTCCTTAATTAATGGATTTTTCTCTTTGTAAAAATTAGTTGACCATGGTGAGTCAATTGATTTCTAGGTTCTTGATTTTATTCTTTGGTCTGTGTATCTGTCTCTGTATCAGTACCACACTGGCTACATTTTTTTACTTTTGTCTTGTCTCACTGCTTTGTCAATTATTTTTCTCTTTCTGTCTGATTTTCCTCTCACTTAATGATTTCGGGAGCCCTGGTGGCAGTGGAAATTTTGTTTGAATCCGTCATCTTTTCCACAGCAGGAATATGAGAAAGTCTGCTTTCACATAGATTTACAGACTTGGAAACCCAGTGGGGCAATTTGCTGTGTTCACTTAATGGGCTTCATTACCTTGTCAAATAGCAATTGACCATAGGTTGATAGGTTGGTTTCTGTATTCTAAATTCTATTCCATTGATCTACATGTCTGTTGTTGTATCAGTTCTGAGCTGTTTTTATTACTGCAGCTTGAGTAAGGTTTTGAAATCAGGAAGTGAGATACTTCCAACTTCATTTTTGTTTTTTTGAAGAGCTTTATTATTCTGTATGTCTTTTCTTTCTGAACAAAACTATTTAATGCCTCTATCTCCTTAAAGAATAAATTTGGTATTTCTATTGGGATTGCATTGAATCTGTAGATTGCTCTTGGTCAGATTGTCATTTTCACAATGTTCAGTCCTCCATCAACAGGAAATATTTTTCTATTTAGTAAGGTCTCTTATTGTTTCTTGTAATAGTGCTTTGTAGTTTTCCTTATACACATCTTTTGTATCTGTACTTAGAATTATTTCTAAGTATTTATTCTTGTAGTTGGCTATTGTAAATGGCTTTTCTAGGTTCCATTTTCATGCTTTCTTTGTTGTTGAAAACAAAGCCAACTGATTTTTTTGGTATGCTAATCTTATATTATAACCCCTCTACTAAATTGGTCTACTAGGTCTAACCGTTTTTTGTTGGGTCTTTAGAATTTTATGTGTACACTATCATGTCATCTACATATAATGACAGTTTTACTAACTCTGCTAGTTTGGATGCCTCTTACTTCCTTCTTTTGCCTTACTGATCTGACTAGAATTTCTAATATGTTACTGAGTAAAAATGTTGATAGTAGATAACGTTGCCTTGTTCCTGTTTGTAGGAGAATTACTTTAGTCTCTCTCCATTGAAAATGATGTTGGCTCTTGGTTTGCATATATATTTATAACTACGTTGAGGAGATTGCCCTCCGTTTCTACTTTGCTGAGTGTTTTAATCAGGAAAGGATATTGGATTTTGTCAAAGGCTTTGTATGCATCAGTTGACAAGTGGTTCTTTTTTCCCCTTTTAATGTTAACCCCCCCCCCCATCGTTATGTTACTAATACCATATCCAGTGCCTGGTATAACATGTCTGCTCAATATATTTTTGTGAAATGTTTTAAATCCTTAAGAACTAGATTTAAGGGCAGTATTGTAACTATTCTAAGCTAACTAGCATCCACAATTTGTGCAGATCTGCCTCAGCATTGTTGAGTGAAATATAAGCACCTGCTTGATCCAAATACAGTAAATATGGGAAAAGATATTATATCTTAGCTCATTTTTATAGCATTGAAGCTACTTAACAGTAAAATAAAACAAAGTTTGTTGTTGTTGTTTTCCCATTTACTCAAGTACTTAAGAGAAATAAATTACATTCACTTTTTGGTGCAGGTAGTTTGTACTTTGAGGTTAGTAATTTATTCCTGAATCTTCATTTTATTTTAAAAATTTCTGATGGAATGGTACAATTTCAGAGTAAATCAGAGACAAGCCAGATGGCTAATTTCTAGACTAAGTTTACTGCTAATTAAGGGAATAATTTTTCTCTCACAAACTCAAGAGTGTGAATATATTTATTGTCAAAATACTCAATAGTTGGACAAGCTTAATTGATCCAGGAAAACCTAATTGAGTATTTTCCATCCTGCATAACTCTGGTACTTATATTTAAGAGTGCCCAGGGAATAGCTGTTAGCAAAGGTATTGATTATAAGTCTGCTGCCTCTTAATAGTTAGTTGTATATTAAGAAGTTAAGTTTCAGGGGACTGAAATTTTAAAGAATAAAATATAAACTGTACAACTAGGTTTTTTCCCTTTCATTCAGGTGGAAAATTTTGACTTTATTACATTCTGGATATTGCTGTCAGTTTGAGGAGAACCATGTGGCCAGATTGCTCTTATTTCAACAAAAGATCATTATCTGGCTTAAGTATGTTCTTAGGAGTTAGTAACTATATAATCTAATATTCTGGTTCTTTGTAGATCTTAAATGCCATTTTCATATGAATATAGGTGGTGTTTCTTAGTAAAAGTATAAAAATTTTCTTGGCAAGGTCTTCTATACCACTGAGTGAGTGTTAACAAAAAGGCATTGTTCTGTGGAATACCTTAGAATTATTTAAATGTATAATAAGGCATATATTCTCCTAATAAATAAAGTGGTGCTGGTTTAATACTTTTATATTAATTTTTGTTAAAGGATACATGTACATAGGATTTTGATGGTGCTATTTTTCCTGGTTTTGCCAATGCTTCTTTTATTTGTGGTTTTATTGTGGTGACTGCTGCAGTGGGATCTTGTGTGTCATGAAGTGTGAGAGATGGCACAGGATAGAACAGGATTCAGATATTTGGTTCATGGGATTGCTGTGAGTCATACTAGACTCAAGGGCATCTAATAACAACAACTTTATATATATTACATACAGTGTTCTAAGCATTTTTAATGATACAATTAATTGTATGCCATGGATTATATTCAAAATGTTGCATAACCATTGCAATCATTGTTTCCAAATGTTTTACATCTTATAAAAAGAAACTTTAAATAATTATGTAATGACTTCCCATTTTCTCCTTACCAAGTCCCTGGCTACCTCTATTCCATTTTCTATCAATTTTCTTACTCTAATATTTTGTGTAAATAAAGCCAAATGGTACTTATCCTTCTAACTTCTCTCAGTACAATGACTTTCAGGTTCATCTATGGTGTAGTGTATATCAGAACTTAATCTCTTTTTAATGACTGATTAATATTTCATTGTATTTACTATTCCATGCAATTCTTATGCAATAATCTAAATTTGGGTTTTCACAACTTTTGATCATTGTGAACAAATGTGATGAACATTTGTGTATAAATATTCATTTTAGTATTTGTTTTTGTTTCTTTGGGGTATATATTTAGGAGTGGAAATAGAGGGTCATAGGGTAATTTTGTTTTTATGTATCGTTGAGTTGGGACTGACTCCAGCAAGTTTTCAGAGGCAGTAAATCACATGGGAGGAGATTGCTCAGCTTTTGCTCAAAGGGCAGCTGGTGAATTTCAACTGTATCCCATCAGATTGGCGCACAGCTACCATTAAAAGTTATCTTTTTAGATAACTCAGAATAGTTTTCAATTCAGCTACATCATTTTATATGGTTACCAGCAACCAGTATTTGATACTTTTTAAAAAAGAAATATTTTCATGTTTTTAAAAAACCTGAGACTCCTTCAAGCAACAACATATTTTCTGGTAAAGAGCTTTCTGGTAGCTTATATTTGAAAAGTATTATATGAAAATGGATTAAGAACAATTCTTTACTTTTTTTTAGTAAATGACTTTTGATTTTGACTTTGACAATCATCATACTAAAAGTCTCTAGAGAACAGTCACTTCTTATAACCATGAATTTCATTTTTGCAACATTAAAAATTGCTCTGGGGGTTTAGCAATAGGAAACTTCATTGTCAACCCAAGGGTATGTAGTTTGAATCCCACAGCTTCTCCGTGGGAGAAATATGGGTAATCTCTTCGCATGTGATATATACCCTCTGAGATTGGTTCCAAATTGACAGCACAAACAACACTTTTATTTCTATAGAAATATGTTTGTATGAATCTTGTTATTAATATTGGGGGGAAATGTAACCAAGATCCTGGCTAGAAATTTCTAGGAATAATGTTTCATGTCCATTTCAAATTTGAACTGACTTGCTACATTTATTATTTAGTGTTAAAATGTGATCTTGTTTATTTGATGAACAAATATTTGGCACTCATGTGCTAAGAATTTGTATTATTTAGAGATTAATAATATGTAGCAGTCTGTTAGCTCTTGAATTTTCTGTTCATAAAGCCAAATGGCCTTATATATGTTTTTTATTATTGTTGGTATTGTTTGAGGACATGACTCACATTTTAAGTTGTGGAGTTGGAGAAGAGCACTGACTATCTCATGGACTGCCAAAAAAAGGAACATATATCACTTAGAAAAAGTGCAGGCAGAGTACTCTCGAGAGGCAAAGATGGTGGAGTTTGTTTCACATATTTTGAAAAGAGGCCTCTTGTTACTAGCTGAGGCCGCCTTGGAAGGGATATCAGGCTTATAAAGAAGGGTTGGTGAAAGAGCAGAAGACCCTATTGAGGTGGATTGACATGTGACCGCACCAATGGGCCCAAATCAATCAGAGGTGATGAGGAGGGCACAGAACAGGAGAAGATTTAGGCCTATTGGACTCTACTCCCTGGCACACTTCCACCAGCATCGTTCTTTTCTGCTGTTTTCATTTTTGGCTCAGAAAAATAGCAGGATTTTTTGAGATGCATCGATTTAATGTGAAATTGTTTTAAGGTGATGTGTTATGAAATTTTATTTTACTATGTAAATATCTCCATCTATCTTGCCACTTAAAAATGACTTTTACTTAAATGCTTATAACAACTGTAATCCCACATAATGGATACATAATTTATGCACTCTCATCAGAAAAGTTTTATGACTAGAATATAAATTTTCACTTGAATTGCGGTTTAAGCTTGCATTCTGTTGTTGAAGTAGAAACGCATAACCCACGGGCTGCCTTCTCTTGAAGTCCTGTGCACTTTATAGTTATGCAAAATTTTGGTGATTCTGATCTTTTACTGTGTGTGGATTCACATAGCTTGTTCTTCAGTTAATAAACAGATTATATTCTATTGTCTCATTAGCTCTTCAGTAAATATGATTCCAAATGGCCTCATTAGCCTTTTGATAGATATCATTTTAATGAAATGTGCATAAATATAGAAAGATCTGCTGCGCAGTAATGTCTATAGTAATTATGTATTTTTAGCATTTTTATTGAAATATATACTTGCTTCATCTCATTAGGAGTCTACTAATCTGTATTTTTGTGTTTATAAAGAGAATAGACAGATCTGTCAATTGTTAAGTGACATCGAGTCAAGTATGTGACTTAGAGTGACCCTATGGACAGCAGATGCTGTCTTCTCCTGTGCTATCATCATTATCTCTGATACACTTTGTGCCCAGTGCTACAATCACTATGTCAATCCATCTCATCAAGGGTCTTCCTCTCTTCCACCATCTCTCCATTATACCAAGCATTATGTCCCTCTCTAAGGAATATTGCCTCTCTTAAGAACATGCTCAGAGTATATTGGATGAAGTTTTGCAGTCTTTGCCTCCAAGGAGCACTCTGGCTGTACTTTCTCCAAGACATATCTGTCTGTTCTTTTGGCAGTCCATGGGATGCTCCCTACTCTTCTCCATCACCACAACCCAAAGGTATCACTTCTTCTGTCAGCCCGTTCATTGACCTGTTCTCTTATTCAGAGGAAGAAACTGAAAATACCATGGCCTGAATCAGGCCCAATTTAGTCTTCAAATGTACCTAATTGTTCCTTCATAATGTAGCAAGGTCCTTGCTTGCAGTCTTTCCCAGTGTGATTCACCTCTTGATTTCCTGACAGCTGGTACCAATTGTGTTGATTGTGGGTTTCTGTGATTCTGGAAGTTACACCACCAGTATGCCAAATACCAGAAGGGTCACCAATGGTAGGTTTTAGCGGAGCTTCCAGATTAAGACAGACTAGGAAGCAGGATTAGCCACCCACTTCTGAAGTAACAGTGCTCGGAAAGCCTGTCAACAATAGTCCAGCAATTAGGTGGCCAGCAATTGGATTTCTCTTTTTTTACAGTGTTGACAGAATTGAGGGTTAACTCTCTTAACTCTGCTAAACTACTGGTTAGAATCCATGCTGCAGTGCCAAAGGCACCCAGTTCAAATCCACCGCTGGTCTGTGGGAGAATGGCCAGTCTCCTCCTATGTGGTTTACTGCCTCTGAAGACCTGCTGGAGGGTCAGCTATGAGTTGGTTCTGACTTGACGGCACACAACAACAATGTGACAAGAAGAAAAGAAATCTGGAGCTTTGATAAGGAATCGTGCTGTTAACCCAAAGGCACGTGGATCAAATCTACCAGCTGCTCTGTGGGAGAAATACTCCCATGTGATTTACAGCTTCTGAAAACCTGCTGGAGGTTCACCTATAGGTCAGTTCTCACTCAGCGACATATAACAACAATAACTGCATGTGCTAAGAAGAAAATAGCTCTCAAGTTTAATAATCACTCTCCCTAATTTAAGAAGCCTTGATAATGTGGTGCGATATTTGGTGGGCTGCTAACTGACAGGTCAGAGGTTCAAATTCACCAGCTGCTTCATCAGCTAGTTCCCTCCCAGGAAGATCACAGACTCCAAAACCTGTCGAGCGGCACCAGGAGGCTGTTAAAGTTTTATCTTAATTAGAAACTGGGTTTATAGCTGACAGAATATTTGTAAATATAGATTAAAATGGGTTGAGTATTGTGAAAACTCTTCAGTTGAACTCGTCCTAACACTGCTAATGATATTACAGAGATAATGGTTTAGGGAATAAACGTTGGACCTAGAAAGGCCTGACTTAAGGTCTCAGATTTGTCAGTTACATTTACCACAATGCCCTTGGGTTACAATAGTAACAATACTTGGTTAATAATTCCATTTTGAAAAATAATTGAAACAATAAAATATAGTGCATTCTAAAAAAACATTTACTATTCTTATTTCATCATAATAGAAATGTGAACATTTTTTCAAAATTCTAATATTTTAACCATTTTTTATGTTTAGAAAAATAGTAAATACTGACAAAGTGGCCTTTACTAAGATTGAGAGTGGAGAGAGTGCACACTGAATCCTAAACACTACACACCAGGGACAAAGTACACTGAGATTAGAACAGTCAACTTTGGTTTTGGAAATTCTGATAGTATAATTGTATTTTTGTTTGTTTGTTTGTTTGTTTGTTTTTTGTTTTTTTAAATAGTATACTTGTTGTTGTAATGTGTCATCAGGTCACTTGTGACTAATAAACAAACCTATGTACAATAACCCTGAAACCTGCTCTATCCTGTGCGAACTTTACTGTCTCTGACACACCTACTCTCATTGCCCCAGTGACTGAATCAATCTATATCATTGAGGGTCTTCCTCTCCTGCACTGTCCCTCCACCCTTCTAAGCATGACATCCCTCTCCAAGGACTGATGCCACCTTGCAACATTCCCAAAGTATGTCAGACAAAACCCTCAGAATCCTTGCCCCCAAGGAGCAGGCTGGCTTCACTGTCTGAAGGATGAACTTGTTTGTTCTCCTAGCAGTCCATAGTATATCCTTTTCCAGCACTGCAGCTCAAAGGCACCAATTCTTTCTATCGTCCCTAGTCATTCTCCAGATCTCTGACGTATAGCAAGCAGTTGTGAAGACCATGGCCTGGATCAGGCACACTTTAGTATCCAGAATGACATCATTGCGCTTCAGTACTCTGCAGAGGTCCCTGAGAGTTGACTTTCCCAATGTAATTTGTCTCTTGATTTCCTGGCTGCTGGTACCAAGAGTGCTGATTGTAGAAGCAAGCAAACTGAAGCTATTAACAGTCTCAGTCTCTTCACCATCTATCATAATGCTGCCAATTAGCCCAGTGGTGAGAATCTTTATTTTCTTGATGCTGAGCTTCAATCTGTATTGAAGGATAGTATAATTAGCACATTGAAAACCATTATCTATAGTTGACATTTAGTAGAACTGAATTTAATTTGCATTGCTTCAGCTGTTACTATCACTGTCATGCAATTTTACTTATATTTTGACATATAATTATTTTCTAATTGTTCTATTTTTTCTTCTAAACTAAATGGTAAACAAAAATTGATTAGAGATAATTTTTTATTTTCCTGTCATTATGTTCAAAGTTTGTTAAAACAAATTTAACCTCAAAATCCATTCAGGAAATATTGGTTGGATTATTTTTGATCTGATGCGTTTTTAATGGATATTCTTACTTCAATTTTGAAAGAAAAATGGCATTGATTCTTAGGAATATTGTGGAGGAAAGATAGAATCAACTGTGGTGGAATCATATATTTAATTATGCCCCAAACATATGTGCATATAACTGTATGCAAAAAAAGAGAATCACAGCAAATTGTTAGTTATTTCTAGCCAAGAAATTGGAAAATTTAGAGTATATGTTATATAGAATTGTGTGATTAGAAACAATCTAAATTGAGAGATTATTTTGTGTGAAGAAACATAGGAGCTTGTTGGATAAAATGTAGGCATATATCAAATTGAAAGCAGAGCTTACTATTTTAGGCCCAAGAAACATAGGAATATGAACAGCCTACAGAGTCACAGGTAGAAATTCTGAGCACTTCTGTTTTGTGTAGTATATTTGGAAATGTAAAATTTGACTATGTTTCTTTGTCATAGCTCCATTTTTCATAACTTTTGTTCACGTGTTATTCAACACAAATTTAGTTACTCTTATAATTTCTTGATAAACTTAATATTATACCTATATAGAAAATTGAGGCTTAAGGGGGTAATTATTTAAGGTACCATAGGTAGTAAGTGATGTAAGATTTGAAGTTATTTTCAATTGTGAGCTTGAGTTATTAAATATGAAATTATAATGTATACTACTCAAAGTTCATTGCCTTCAAGTACAGAACCCACTCATAACCTGACCTTTGGATTTCAGCCTTTATAACTTCCATGGAAAGAGATTGCCCATCTTTCTCCATTGGAGCCTCTGGTGGATTTGAACTGCTAGAAAAGTATGGCCTTTGGGTTAGCAACCCAGCTCCCTTTATAATATACATCAAGTCATCTACTTTCTTAAATATACAATATTTTTACTTTTGGTGTTATTGTTTGTGTTGATACTTTGTTTTATTTGACTGCATTGTCTTAAGGAAGCAAAAATTCTTAGAGTTCATTTGTGGTCACTAGTTAGCTACCAAATACAGGTGATTGATTTGTGCACACCTGTGCTAAGGCATAGCTGTCTAGCCATGACGATTTCCAGACTCCTCGAAGGAATCAGTTGAGTACTTGGTCTGAGAAGAACAGTTATATCAAGTGCACTGATAACCCTTTCTTGCATCTCATAATCCTGTGGCCGCTTTTGTTGTTGGCTTGTAATTTCCCGCCCCCCACCCCCAGCTTTTGTCTAGGCCTCTCCCGGTAGCAATATTTAGATGTAGCAACACTTAACAATCCTGTTCTCTTTTGCTCTTGGCAAGTCTGTAGCTAATGTGCAGTTGGAGAGCATGTTTACTCTGTAGTTACCAATTTGGGAATTCTACTGAGTTAATCACTGAGTAAAGAAGCTCTTAGTGAGCATCTCCAGAAGGGCATACTTATATTAAAGAACGTGGCCTTTGCTATTACTGTTACTAGATGTTGTCAAGTCAGGTCCAACTCCTAGTACCTATGTGCAACAAAATAAAATACTGCCCAGCCCTGTACCTATTTCCTGATTACAGCTTCCACTGTGCCATCTTGTTGAGAGTTTTCCTCCTTTATGTTGTACATCTGGAGGATTTTCCTCTCTTTTACTGACCTTACACTTTACCAAGTATGATGTTCTTCTCTAGAGACTGGTCCCTTCTGATAATATTTCTGAAGTGCATGAAATGAGAGCTAAAGAACATTGTGGCTGTATATCTTCCAAGACAAGTTCATTCACTGTGATGCCAGTCTGTAGTATATTCAGTATCTTCACCAGCTATAATTCAAATGTACCAATTCTTCTTTGATTTTCCTCTACTGTGAAAGAGTCAAATAATTCCATTAGGAACTTGTAAACAAAACCAAAAATACCCGTATCTTCTTGATATATCATGCTGTCATCTGTGCAACAGAACGGATGAGAAAGTTGCATATTTTCTCCAAAAACAAAAGTGTTGCTTTAGTGATAGCCACTGCCCCTGATTTCCTGTCGAAGTTCTATGAACAGTAAGAGAGCTACAATTAGTTTCGGATGCAGCATCCAGTCCTTTACCCACGCAATAGCTGTGACACTTAGTTTTCTCACTTGGGTTGCCAAGCTTGAAGAGAATACTATTAAAGGGTCAGACTCATGTGCTCAGGTCCTATTAGCTTTTGATTTATGACCAAAGCCATTTTACTTATGTCTTTACTCGTTTGACTCTCAGGTTTTAACTTGATAAGAACTGTATGGATTGCTTTCTTTGACTTAGTGCTGTGAAAAATGCCAGCAGCCTGCTGCATTGTGTATCAGATTGAGTGTTGGGTCCACAGACATACTAATGTGAAAATAGCTTAGACTTGGAAACTGATTTTATAGAATTATTAAATCTCCCCCCCCTTTTTTGTATTGTGGGATTTCTTCCCCCCTCTATAAACTAGCTTCATTCTGCCAAGTTTTATTTGTTTTTCTCAGACATACTTATATATTCTATTTTTCCATTTCTTTTACTGTCATTTGTGTAGTCCAGGCACTAACATAATATAGAATGCTCAATTTTAGCAAAGGTGAAAGGGTCAGAAATGAATTTATTAATGGGGTATTCACATGATTTATCCAAATCCATTATCAACAGGTACCAATTTGCTTTATTTGGCATTCAGTTATAGAAAATTGCAGTCCTGTCAAACTCTAGCATGTGAGCAGTTTTTAATAGCCCAGTTTTTGCTTAGATAGCTTAGAACAGTTCCCATTAAAGAGTCTGAAGTGAATATGGTGAAAGTCCTTTTCCAGACCTGAATGAAGTCCTTACTGAAGTCTAAGGTCAGAATGGCCAACTCACGGCAAACCATCAGGAAGAGAACTGAAGGGCAGTTCCCCCCCCAATGCTTGATTAAAAAAAGGCAGAACAAGCAGTTTGAAGCTCTCCTTTTACGCAAGGCCATTTTTCTAAAATTCGAGCCTTCTTGCCCCCTGAGTTCTTTGACTTAGAAATGGATCCATTTAAATCTTCAATGAATTTCTCATTCTCCCTGTGGATACGTGGGGTGCAGTGTGAGTAGGATTTATGACCTACGCTAGAGGAGAAATCAGTATAAAATGTATAGATTAAAATTCAAGGGTTTGTGTTTTTCTTCTTCATAATAATATAATTATTAAGTCCTCACCCATCCTTCCACCCTAAGGAAGATTCCTGTAAGCAGTTCATAATGTTCACCAAGCAATTTGTCAGCTATGAGTTGGTTTCAACTTGACAGTACAAAACAACAACATGCATTTCCTGTTAAATACAGAAAACATTTATAACTGCTCTGTTAAAATCATGCCCTGCCCCTTTGCTTCTGTCTGCATCATCTCCGGAGTCCCTGGATTGTGCAGTTACCACCCCTTGCTCGTAACTGAAAGGCAATTTTATGTGTTTTGCTCAGGCCACTTAAAAGAAAACAAAATTGAATAATTTTATAGTCCCTTCCTCATATGTAACAAAATAGATAAAATAAAAAAATATGTATTTTCTTTTTACACTAGTTCAATTTAAACGTTCAGTTTTATGGTATTTGAGAGTGTGACCCATGCTCCCATAGCACTTGAAACAGAAAAATTAACTTTAGGAGGAATGCTCATGGTCAACTCCTTATGATGGGGTGTTTGTTTTGTTTTTTGGTTTGTTTTTTTTTTTAGTTTGAATTGATGTTTTCAAACTCATAATCATTACCATCCCTATTCAGAGGTTATGTTCTTGATTTTGTGGGCAGCCTTGCTGGGAAGAAGAGAGCTTCAGTAGCTTATGCTTCCATTTCTAACTACTATCCTTCCCTTATTCTCACCATTTCCTTCTCTGAGAAACAAAGGAGTTGGTTGGATTAAGAGCAAATAAAAACAGAACTCATCAGAATAGATAACAATATCAGTGATCACTGAAAAGGTTAGAGAGAGAGAGAGAGAATCTATAGTTTAACACTGAAAATTAAAGTATCCATAACAATTTCAGGGCTTTAAACTATCTGACTTAAAAGACAGAAAGCATACACATTAAAATACATTTGTGCACACGTGTGTGTTTTAGGCAAAGAATAATGAGCTGTGAACAATGCAAGCAAATTTGGTAGTGATTAAGAAGTAATTTGTTGTTTACTTGAGACTGTATATTTATGATTGTGTGAAAATCATCTTTATGATTCATGTTTCATAGAAATGTTCCAAGGTTAATAATTTTTAGTTGGATGTGTATGAATCGGTTATATTAATTTCATGTACTACAAATTCTCCCTCACTTTCCAAATATTGTAACTTGTTAAGTCTGCAAAGTACTGAAAGGAAATGACTTTAAAAACAAACAAACACGTACCACCATCAACCTCAACTTCTTTGGACACTGCTATTCCTCTCCTGAACAAATGCTTAGCAAGTTCTCACTATGTGTCAGAGGCTTATTTCTATACAGTGGGCTACTACTGTGAGCTGAATAGTCCTCTGCTTTTAATGGGGCTTAGCTTTTTTTTTTTTAAATTATTTTGCGTGCGTGTACCATCAAATCAGATCTGACTGGTACAGGAGGATATTGCGCTTCCTTCTCCGGCATAGCATCTGGTCTTCCTCTGGGATTGCAGTGCAGCTTCTTGCCACTAGGCCACCAGAGCTCCCCGGGGCTTAGATTTTAATGAAAGAAAAGAGTAGAATTTACCCTGTATTAGATGTATATAAAAGTAGTACTGGAAACAATGAAGCAGATAAGAAATGAGGAGAGACGTGTGAATTTTGAGGGAACACAGCTCTCACTGAGCGTTGTAAGGATCAGGGTGTGTGGACGGAAGATAACCTGATAGTCTGTGACTTCTGTGGAGACTGATTTCAAAGACAACTCTAAAGGACATGAAAGCTAAGACTGGCTCTGGTGATCCTCAGGATGATAGACATGGTGAGATTATGAATCTTGGATACAGTTACGGTTTGCACTTGTGTTAGTGACTTGGTTGACATTGAAGAGCTTAGACCTTTTCTGAAACTCCTGAGTTCTCTCTTTGACTTGTGATAATGGAAACCTTGACATTAGAACAAGAGATGGCACATCCAAACTTTGAAAACACCAGGGATCTTTTTAAAGACAAATATAGGAGAAAAAAACCAGAACTGAGACCACACATAAGTGAGATTTAATCCAGTGCTTTACTCCACCTCTTTTCTACCTCCTGTAGAATCTGCTTCACTTTACAGGGTCTCCTTTCACAATTGTGTCAGAGCATATAGGGGGCTATGTGCTTTCTCCCGCCTACCATCAAAATAAGGTGACTTACACTTCACACAAAATACTCAATGGAAAGCTAGTCGGGTTCCAAGCCTGCTTTGCTTTGTTTAGTAGTTGTAATTTTCACCATGAGGTCAGGATGGGAGCCTCAGGCTAGCAGTTGTGTGATGCTGGCTGCCTCTTCCTGCTAAAATGGGAATGCTGAAGCTTTGGGAAATACTTGCCAAGGTGAATTCACTCAGAATAGTGGAATATGTTAATGTTTTCTGAGTTCCCAGCTAGAATATCAATGGTAGTTGACTAGCTGAAATATAAGGCAGGCTACATTCTGCTGTGTATTTGACACTGATAGACTCAGCTTTTAGAATAGTGATTTAATATTGCAAGTTTTTGGTTGAGTTGTTGGTTATTTTATTTCACTTTCAAAATAGGTTTCTAAAGCTTAGCCTGTTCATTCTAAAATGCATAAACACACCCATCTCTTCACATCATTCATAATTAAATTTCTAGTATATGCACCTATATTTGTTGATTTTCACTTTCTGTATCTTTTTAAAATATTTTCTACTAGTTTATTTACAAAATTCAAATACATTGTTTTTAAGAACAAATTCTAAAAAAAAACACCCCAAATTCTTTCAATTTCCCTCACCCCCCCTTCAAATTGTATAACTTCATGATTAATCTTCCCCTATGCCTGCAAATCCTCATCCCTCTGCTTTCAACCTCTCTCACCCCTCTTTG
Source organism: Elephantulus edwardii (assembly GCF_000299155.1). Classification (NCBI taxonomy): domain Eukaryota; kingdom Metazoa; phylum Chordata; class Mammalia; order Macroscelidea; family Macroscelididae; genus Elephantulus; species Elephantulus edwardii. Next base: position 15,145,183 of record NW_006399772.1, on the reverse strand, counting down.
AATCCTTATACACATTCTACAATAATGTTTTATACAATAATTATCCTTGTAGGACTGAGGTAGTTCACTCAGCATAATGCTGTCCTGCCCCTCCCAAGTTAGGTGATAATGTACAAAATCATTGCTCGTGCATGCTGCATAGTATTCCATTGTCTGAATGTACCATAATGTCTCAGTCCATTCATTTGTGGTTGAATACTTTGACTGTATCCATGTTCTTACGATGATGAATATTGCTGCTGTGAACATAGGGCTATGGAATATGAATTTGCTCTCAGCACAGGTATTCTTTGTGTCAGTCATGTGTTATGATCTACTGAACAGTCTGAAAAGGGCCTGCCAGCTGACACATCTTTCTTAGCAACCTCATGGTACATGATCTGCCCAAACTTTCTTTTGAAGGGAACCTTAAGCACATGCTACTAGATTGTTTTGAATTTTTTTTTTAACCCTGTGAACCCACTGTCAAAACCACTAATATGAAAATGATCACTGGTACGGAGTTGTTGAATTTTTTTCTCAAGAAGGACTCCATAAAGGAAGATGGTTGCAGCCCTAATCAGATCTGTCCAATGGAAAGGGATGCAGGTGTCCTGAGAGCATGCAGACAGAAAGATCTAAGAAACTGTCCCACCCAGTCATCCAGTGCTCCTAGCCAGGTGCCGTATTGGGAAAGGACATCCGAGACACGATCTGATTGGTATAGGAGAGAAACAGAAGAGAAGTTGACACATGGAACACTGTCAGACTTGTTTTCAGTCTCTAAGCTCTGCGTCCACTGAAGACAGATCAATTTCTGCTCTTTCTTACCTCATCGTGTATCCTTGCAATACCCCTTCCTCCTTCCTGTCATTGGACCCTTTCTGAACGTGCTTCTATTCTGAAGCTGCCTTACAGAGCTGGCTGCTCACACTTGCCTATTAAATAAGAAATCAGTTTCATAACATTGGATAATATATGGTGCTGAAATAATGATATTGCATAATAAAATGCATAACATGAAATAAGGCTCAAAAATATGGAATCTTGAAGTTGAATATATGAAAAGTGAGGTGCTAATGTCTGGATTTATATCTTCTTGCCATGTACAAATGTTACTTAGTTTTGAATTAAATATATACCCTTTGATATTATAGATATCAGAATCAAGCAACCCACTTCTCCATTTCCCCAATCCCATCAGTACCAGAGGTATGTCATAGTTTACATGAAGAATAAAAGACGGTGTATACATAACTAATTTGGGGAATTTCATGGAGATCCTGCCTTTCTATTGAGCTACTAATACTCACTGATTGGTGCAATGTGAATATAGAAAACCTACAATTTTGTAATAGTATTATCAATACAGTTCAGTGTCATCTAAGTTTTTCTTTTTGTGTTAATGCTATAGCTATGTATGGATTTCTCAGTGTAATGATTCTTAATATATGTGTAAACCTTACTTGGAAATTATATATGATTAAGACAACAAAGCATTTTTAAAGTTTCTTTTTTCAGTATGTATTGGCTGTAATATCTAAAAAAATCCATGTAGAAAGGGATTTTTGTCTATTCTTCTTAATGATAATGTCCTACAAACTAAACATAGTGCCTGACACATAATAGGACCTCTGTAAATATTGGCTTAATGAAGCCATTCACTGGTTATGAATTTTAGAGTTGGGTGTAAAATATATAGACTCCTGTTAGAGCCAGAGGAGGAATGAATTCAGGTCATGACTCAATCACTTCCTTCGTAGATTAGAAACTTGAGGCTTAGAGAGGCTAAGTGGTTTGTGCAAGGTCACGGGGTGAGTGGTGAGGCTAAGACTAGCTTCTCAGTTTTTAATGTGCTCATTTTTTTTCCACATAGCAAACAGCATATAGTTGTTATGTGCCATTGAATCAATTCCAACTCATAGCAACCCTGCAGTACAAAGTAGAGCTGGTCCATAGTGTTTCCTAGGCTGTTTGGGGCATTTTTGTCAGGAAAGATGAGTTGTTGGACATCATGCTGGGGAAGGGGGAGGGTCCAGGGGAGAAAGATCCACCCTAAGCAGATGGATTGACACAATGACTGACACCAGTGGACTGGAACATATCAGAGATGGTGATGATGGCGCAGGATAGTACACAGTGCAGATCTCTAGTTCATAGGGTGGCTATGACTGTAGTCAACTCGAAGGCAGCCAGTAACTACACACGTCTTTCCAGGAGTAGTTCTAGGTCGTGTCTTCTGTGGAATTGCTGGTGACTTTAATACATCACCAGACTTTGGGATAGTAGCCAGGCACTTACCCACCTGGCACCAAAGGTGCTCACAATGCATTGAACTTGGCTTCCGACTAGCAACTGGCTGACTTTGAAGTTCATAATGTTTCAGTTTACATATACTTGAGATTTTTAATTAAAGTTTTAATGTACGTATTTCCTCTAAGTTTTGCTTTACTCTTATATAGGAGTAATATTTTCTTTAGAAGATAGCACTTTATACCATTTTTTCCCCTAGCATCTATCACACCTTACTGCTTTGAATTTTTTAGTTTATTTGTGATTTTATTTTATTATTTTTATTTACATACACATGTGGCAGCGAGTACTATCAAACTCCAGTCATAAAGGGGAGCTCTCCTGTTGTTAGCAAAATCCTACCAGTAGTACAGTACACTTCCGACACTCAGAAGTTCATTAGCCAATACTTGTGATTTTAAAGAAAATTTAGAGAAAAGTTATATTTTCATTCATTCATTGTTGTACACTTTAATCCTCTCTTCCTCCCTTCCCTCTCCCTCAGTTCACTTTTTTGTTTTTTTAAATATTCATTGTTGTACAATTACCTCCATGCCCCTTCACCCCCGTCCTGTTTGCAATGTACTTCTTATTCTGGGCTATCATCATACGTATAATAGCTAACCATATATTCCTCTTAAACAGTTCTTTCCTTGATCTTTTCCAGTGCAAATAACAGGGTAAGAGTAGATAAATAATCACACCTTATTTTGAGTTGATTTTCATGCCTTTACGTACCTTAAAGCAAGGGACCAACATTTATTCTCTTAGCTACCCCAGAATGTAACACAGTTGCTTCTATCATGGTTGGAGTACTATGTATTTGAATTGTCTTAATGTTATACTTCATTCTAAGGAGAAAAAAAGTGTCATAGCCACTCAGATTGGTTAGAGTTTGATGAATGTTGATATTAAAGAATCATTATTCTGGAAAATGTTATTTGACAGTTGTTAGTCTTATTGTATGAATGATTTTTTGATAAAGCCTTTACATTTTAATTTTTAAAGTTTTCTGTTAGTCGTTTTCTTTGAATTTCTTTTTTTTTAATTAAATTCCACTGACTTCATGATATGACCTGTTACTAATTTTGTATATCCTCAAAAACTCATGATTAATACTAGTTAAACAATTTTTATTATATCAACACTTGTAATGTTAGCCTTTTGACAAGCCAAATCCTAGTGCTGTTATGAATATATCCCTTAATAAATGTAGTAATCAGTTTTATATGAAAGTCACAAAACATGTCTATCAAATTGCCGATGACTTTTTAAAGAAATTACTTATTCTCTCCAGCCTAAAAATTTTAGATGAGGCTGGTGTATATATAAAATTTGAAAACATGAAGGAGACTTCATTTTAGAAGGATGTTATAGTATAAAACATAAAAATCTCCATAATAGTCTATGTGTTTCCTACTGCCAAAGGGGCCCTTTAGAGTAGTGAGAGAAGATCTTCACCCTGAAACCCACAGCGTCCCTTTTCAGCAGGAAGTAGCTAAGAGAATACGCCGTCCCCTTTTCCTTATGACTCAGGGTGAAGTCTCTCTCAGGGAGGAGTGATAGGGAATGGCAAAGGATACACTGACAAAGAAGATTAATCAGAACTGGCTTTGACAAGCACTGTGGCATTTGGACAAGAACAAACTGGGAGGAGGGTAGAGAGAATAGTGCAACAATGAATGAGTGGAAACCCAAAATCTCTGTAAATGTTTATGAAAATTAATAAAATATAATTATAGAAAAAAAACCATAAAAATCTATAGAAGATGGATTTTTTTCGCCTGCCGTTGTTATGTACTATTTAGTAAAGTACAACTCATAGTGACCCTATGAACAATAGTTCTGAACTCTGTCCTATACTGAGCCTCCATTATCATCTTTGACACAGTTAAATCCATTGCCACAGACACTGTATCGCTCCTTCTCATTGAGGGTCTTTCTCTCCTTCGCCTGACCCTCCACCTTTCCAAGCATGATGTCCCTGTCCAAGGGATAGTCTCTCCTAAAAATATGTCCAGTTGTATCTAAGGAACAAGCCTGGTTTTTTGATAATCTGTGGGATATTTATCACTCTTCTTCAACATTACATCTATAAATAGAACAGTCATAAATTTGATTATTTATGAAATAATGAATTATATTGAATATTGTATCAAATAAGACTGAGCTCGAAGAAGTTTATTTCTAATTAATAAATCTTCTGAGACTTAGAGTATTATTCCTTTTAGAGAGCAGCCTAAAAGTATTTGATTTTTGTTTAAATTCATGTACCAATTTATTTGTGGCAAAACCATTATCAGTATAGTTTTTAAAAATTGTCTGCTGTCAAGACAATTCCAACTCATGCTCCAAGAAGTTGCCAAGACTGTAAATCTTAATGGGAAGAGACTGGCCGTCTTTTCCAGTGCAACCGCTGGTACATATAAACTGGACACACAGCATTTTGATTACCAGCACAGCATACTACAGATGTCACCACCAAAGCTCTTTAAAATAAGGGCAGATACGAAATTCAGCATCCTCAGTGTCCTAGTCATTCAGAATTTTTGGCCATTTCTTTTAAACATGCTATTTCCTGAATCCTGGAAAATGTGTAGTTCAAAATGCCTTTCTTTACAGAGAAGGGAGGAAAATTATAATCAGAGGAACTCAGAGTGTTAATGTCACCTGTTGGAAAGCCAGTACTGAGCTATGGGTCTTCAAATTCTTGGCTCAGCATTCTTTCCTATATCTCAAGTCAGTGGAAAAAGAATGAAAATCATCCCAAGAAGGGCTAAATCAATGGCATTGTTTTATCCCTGCCCGTTTTATTCTGTGCTTTTATTATTTCTGTTGCTAGCATAATCTGTAGGGAGTCATGCTACTCACTCAAGGACAGCACCCGCCTTCACGTTCAGCTACACCTGCAGGTTTAAGGGGAAAGGTAGACACTCCCTTCACATGATCCACAGCCTTCGTAAACTCTCTGGAGGGTCCATCATGAGTTTCGTCAATGATGGTGAGATGAGTGAAATGTGAACAAGAACTTTCCTAGAATGACCTGAGAGGTGGGAAGAAACTTAGAGAGTTGGAGGGAGATTTGGAACAGAGATTTCAGACAGATCCTATAGGTATTCTTAGCAAAAATGAACTTATTCTTGTGGTTATAAACCAACACTATTTCGTTTTTAAGTACATCAGCTCTGTTCACTAGAGCGGGTTCTGAGAAAATGTATATGATTGGCTAAGCTTGGCTGTGTACTTCTCTATTATTGATTTAATGACGTATTTTGTGTATTCCAAAAATAGGTGTTGTAGAGTCTATTCTGTAAGACCCCAGTGGTTATAATCTCCATTTTTAGCATGTTAATGAGGAAGAACTAATGTAGGGTGTGCTTTGAGTTGGTCTCTTAGACAATGTAAATGGAGCTGATAAAGCAAGCTTAGATTGGGGAAGACAGGGGCCCAGGCACAGGGAAATCTTCATGGGAGCAGGAAGTGGAAGCTGGAATGACATGGACCTTCTCCTAAAGCTGACAAAGACAGTCTTCCTTTAGAGCTAGTGCTCTGACTTCATCCCTCCAGGTTTCTAAATGGCAAGAAAATAGATTTATGTGTGTTAAAGACATCTACTCCTGGTATTTTTGTTATAGCCACGCTAGACAATCATAGCCAGGAGCTGAGCAGATTGTTTTCTGGAAGCCTTGGTTTTAGCAGTCAGAGAACGTGTTATTTCAGTTTATGTTTCCATCAAGACTGCATAGTACTGTTGTTAGCTGGGGTTGAATTGGGGCCCTGCTCTGGTGACCTCACACACAGCAAGTTGAACCACCAAGACAATATAATTAGAGAAAAAAGGAGTTAGTGATTACGGAAGAGTGATGCATCCTGGGATGCCAGAGAATGACTTGTGCTCAAAGAATACACTTTTCAGTGATCCTTTTAAAGGTGTTGGAACCTTTGTGTGTGTGTGTAGATACAATATAATTAACGTCCCCTGCATTTGGTAATCAGTGTTTTTTAAAAAATGTGGATTATCTAGTGTATATGGTGACATACTTGTTAAATAATTCAGTTGATAAAAAACTCATTAGTTCTAACCCACCAGCATTTCATGCGGGACAAAAGAGAGAGTCTGTTCATAAATATTTAGTGTTAGAAAGCCTGTGGTCAGTTCTTTGTGGCACAGATTTGCAGAGTCAGAATTGACTCATTGGCAGTGAGTTATCATTAAAGATTGAGAATATGTAAATGTATGCATATGTTGCATTGTCTTTAGTACCATTTTAATTATTCAATACTATTTCTTATTTTTCTCCTTTGACTGGTCAGGCAAAAGGAAAAAAACAACAACAACAACAACAACAACAGGGAACCTGAATTTAAGATAGTGTTACTTACTAAATTTCATATACCGCATTCACTGCCCACAGTGAATAGAAATAATAGCTGTAATTTATTGCCTACCTACTGGTGTAAAGTACTGTGAGTGCATTTTACCTATGTTTTCAATGCAAGAAGCATTTGAGATCAAAATCTCAGGTCCAGGGAGATAATAAAAGCACAGTGGAGCATGCTGTTTATGATTATGGGGTCTAGAGGGAGATTCCTGGGATTCAAATCTGACTCTCACACTACTTGTGTGACCTCTGAGAAGTTATTTTTCCTGATCTGAAAAGAGGAAAAAAAGAATAGTATCTGTCTCATGAGTGATTACAGAAAATGAAATGATTTATTGACATTTCCCATCTCTCCCCCACCCATCCACTCAATAGTGGTTCCTAATTCCAAGGACACTTGAGAGGCTGAATCCTTCTTTGACCACTTACTTTTGGGTATAGCATCATTCTCCTGGTTCATCTTGTATCTTCTCTGCTCACCCCAAGAATCAACCATTGTTCCAAGGAGTGTGGCCCTTTTTAGTAAGGAATGACTTTAAAACCAAAGTTTAAGTTAGTTAAATTGTAGTTTATAAAGTAATCTGGAATTGTCTCTTCTTTATACATGCTTTGTTAGTTTGTTGACTTCTCTTACTTAAGTCAAGATGCACCCTTCCCAACTAGGCTCTTTAATAGTCATTGCTTTTATTATAATCTTTTATATATTCGGGAAGTATTCCTCAGACGAGTGTCAGCACTGGCTATTGTGTCGTAGGAAACTCAGTAGCAGCTCTAGTGTTGTGTGAAATGAGCGCTCTATGGGATTAGTAATGATATCTGTAACAGGCAGTTGAAATAAAGCATTATGATGTGGGATGCTGAAAAGGATAAGCATGAAAATGTTTTCCATAAATGAAATATTTATGATAGCAGATTGTGTTTCAGAACTTGAGCAGCTTCAAATAATCACTTATTTCTATTACATCTTTCATGAAGTACAGCAAGCTAAAGAAATATAGAATCATGCAAAGGCCACTCTAGGATATTAATTTTATACTGAAATAAACTTTAAAACTTCAGGGACACAAAGGTTGAGACCTTCTCATTAAATGTGTTTCTTATTTCTTAAGGTGTTTCCTGTTGATTGAGAGTCCTAGCACCACTTCAATTTTTGCTATAAATGGATATAATTTTTAAAATAACAAATAATTTTATATATATTATTCATATAGATTATATAAGACATTTTATATGCATTGCTAATTTGGTCCTGTTATGACTACCTAACATGATCCTGTAATTACTATTTTATTAATAAAGAATCCATAACTAGGGAAAGTGATGTAGTATTACCAAATCACACAGCCATGATCTTTTGATGTATTTATATTCTGCCCAGTTTTAAACTACTGCTTGTGTGTAACTAGTACTCAACACCTGCCATGCTGTGCTGGTGAGTGTGTGGCTGTGAGGTTGAAGTTGTGCCAACCAGCCTTTGAGATACCCGTATCATCAGTCATTGGGTCAGGTTTCAGTGACACTTCTAGACAAAGATTAAGAAGAAGGATCTAGTGAGCTAATTCTGAAAAATTGACCCATGAAAAATTTGCATGCTAATGTCTTCAATGCAGCTTGGACTTTCCCTTTTGTTAATTTAAAAAATTAGTTTGCATGGGGAATTTGTGTACATTGTTTCATTTATCTATATCGTGTTTCATACAATTATTCTCATACATTGTGTTTTATAAAATGAATTACCATTGATATATGCCCACCATCACTTTGTTCCAATTGACACTGGATCTTCCCTAATCCTTCACCTGCTCCCTCTGTTCACCAATCTCTGCGACCCTATGATTTCACTCTCCTGTTCCCCTTTCTTTCTCCCTTGAACTTTCACACATCTTACTAATAATCCTTCTATTTTTGCAATAATTGTCTCATATGAGACCAAGTTCATTCACCCAACATAATACTCTCCAGTCTCTCCCATAAAATGTAGTATTTTTTTGAAATTGTTGCTCCTGGGTGTTGTGTAGTAATCTATCATGAGCAGTAACCACTATTTTTCAGTCTATTTGTTGATGGACATTTGGGCCATTTCCATATTCTTGCTATTGTGGATTACATTACTATGAACATTGATGTGCAAATTTCCTTTGTGTCTCAGTTCTGATTAAGTTGGGGTTTATTCCTACCGGTGGAATATCTGAGCCTTGTGGAATTTCCCCTTTTGTCTATGAGATGGCCCTAAGGTTTCTCCAGTTGGCATTTCTCTCCTTCCCCAGCACCTGAGTGTGCTGGCTCTGTCCTCTCTCCTGAAGTCCCTTGTTCTCTGTAGTCTACAGAGTGGTGCGACCAAGTTCCCCAACTTAAGCAGTTTCTCTTCAGCGAGCTTGTGCTCTTCACCTAGCACTTCAGTGCACCAGCTGTGGAAGTGAGTCTCTCTGCTGATTGCAGGCCCTCTCTTAAACTTGGTTGCCTTCTTTGCTCTGTGAGATGGGCCTGGGTGGCAAGGTTCCCCACCTGGAGAAGTCTGGATTTCTTTTGCTACTGTTGTTTTGTAATAATATACTGCTACTTGAAATGGTTTATTGCCAACCAATTCTTTTTGGTACAGTGAGGTCTCCCCCTATTTCTTCCATTTTCTTTTGATGTTTCCTGCATCATTCACTATTTTGATTGTATAATCCTACATTATTGCAACTCAAGGCTTGATTTTTTTTTTCTCTCCTCTCCCCACCCTGCACTTCAGTTTAAGAAACACTGAGGCAAAGAAACAAACACTGAGCATGTTCTTTCCTTTTGGTCTTCTAATTCTAGGTTTTTGTATGTCTCATTATAATGCTTTGTATTCCCAAACTGGTCTTTTCAGCTATTTTGTTTCATCATTTCCTCTTATTTCAAGAGCAAGTTTAGTTCAGTTTACTAGTCTCTTCTATTAGCTATTCAAAATTAGCTGTCCGTTAGCTAGTACGAAAGTTAAACTCATTGCAGCTGAGTCAAAAGCCATTCATGGCTGACTCTCCATGTCTTAGAGGTTGTAAATTGCACAGGAAATGAGATTGCTCCCTACTTACCTCCTGCAGGACACTAGTGGGTTAGAATAAGGTTAGCGGTATGGGCTCCTCCACTAGCACTCCCCCCTTAGTTATTGCTATTTGCCATTGAGTCAGAACCAACTCAAAGCTGACCTTCCAGTGAGTTTACTGAGGCAGTAGATCGCAAGGGAGGGGATTGCCCGTCTTTCTCCCATGGTGTAGTTGGTGGCTTTGAACTGTGTTTCTTTGGGTTGGCAGTACATTTTCTTGCCACGAGGCTCCAGAGCTCCCTATTTGAGGATGTTAAACAATGATTAGATACAGTCATAATCCAGCAACAACAGAAGAGTCCAACAAAACAACAAATAACCAATGCTGATGATGTTGTGGAGAGATTGAAATTCTCCTGCACTGCTGGTAGCAGTGTAAAATGGTGCAGCCACTATGGAATATCACCAATGCTGCTTACAAGGTTGAGAATAGATGTGCCATTTGATCGTGCAATCTCACTACTAAGGATATATCCCAAAGAAATAAGTTCTGAATAACCATGCTCATTGCAGCATTATTTACGATAGCAAATATACATAAGCAATCTAAATGCCATTTAGTGGCTGAATGGATAAAAGACCCATGGTACATTCACATAATTGAATACCACATAACACTGAAAAAATAAGAAAGAATTCACAAAACACTGTATAACATGGATGCATCTGGAGGAAATTATGCTAAGTAAAGTATATCAGACAAAAAAAGAACAACTACTTTATGAGACTACCATTATACAAAACTAAGAAACAGTTTACATACAGATAGACTCATCCTTGGGTGGTTAACTAGGATAACAAAATAGGGAAAGAAGAAGAATAATTAGTAAGGAGATAAGAGGCACACATTAAACTGATTGAAAGGAAAGACAATATTCAATAATGATATATGGAAGACAATATAATTTTAAAAGGAAGGCACAGAGAGGTATTGAAGGATTAATGGAAATGTGAATTATATGGGAGAAACACATTTACATTTTGAATATTGAAATTAATGATATAGAACAAAATGTGTGTGAATGGCTTAATGAAAAAGAAATTACTTGGGAAATCTTCATTCAAATGAGAACAAAAGGAATTTAAATATGTTTATAAAGGGATACATTTTTTTGGTATTTTTAATTGAAATCTTACCATTGTACAAAATAAATCAAGATTTGACATTTTAGTTAAAACATACTTATTTTTACTGTAAAGAAGTCTGAAAGTGATTAATAAATGACCTTTGGAGATAAATTTACACTAGAATATAATCCTATGGGATTTTGCATGGAAATGTCAAGGAAAAATGTAATCACGTGAATATTCTAACTCTTAAAGAACACATTTGAGCAAAGTACATGGTGGTGTGTATAAAACTGATCCAGAATTTAGATTTTTTTCAGTACCCTTGAAGGAGTAATGTAATAGTTTTGTTTTAAAATAGCAAATTTACAACATAGTAGAAATTGTATTTTTTGCAATCACTTACACATGTGATAAAATTTTTAAGATGGCAACTAATGACATCTAAGTTAGTAGTTATTTGGGTTTTTTTCTGTTAAAATATTTATTTAACTTGATTTTGAAAGAATGTCTTGATCAAGTACATACACGTAAGTTTGAGGTTTTTTTTTTTTTTTATACGAGTTTATTCCCATGCCTGCGGAAACTCTATGAACCTGGAGAGAGGAGGAAAGTCACACAAGTGTTGAAGACTTTCATTCATAGGGTCGCTATGAGTCACCTACGACTCTATGGCTCATAACAGCAACAACAATTTATTCACAAATTCAAATACATTGTTTTTGAGAACAGATTTTTCCAATTTCCTCACTCCCACCCATGAAACTGTAGTTCTTAAAAATTCTTTTGCATCTTTTTAATAACTTTGTCTCAATACTTTTTTCCATTTCCATCCATTCATTGTTGCACACTTTCCTCCCTGCGCACCCCTCCCCTAGTTCACTTTTCTCTTTGAAAAGTTTAAAAAAAACAAACAAAACAAACCACTTTGTTATACAATCCCCCCCAATAAAATTTTTGATTAAGATTTGTTGTTGGTAAGCACTGCCTAGTTGGCATTGACTCGTAGTAACCTTGACTCATTGCATCCCACATACAACAGAGCTTTACTCTTCTAAACATCGCATCCTTCTCCAAGGACAGGTCTCTCCTGACACTGTTCTCAAGTATGTGAGATGAAGTCTTACCATCCTTGTTTGTCAGGAGGTGATGGCTGCACTTCTTGCCAGACAAGTGTAGCTGGTTCTTTGCAGCCCATGCTATGTTCAGTATTCCTTGCCATTTGTACAATTCAGAGACATCAATTCTTCTTTGGTCTTCCTTTTTTAAAATTCCACCCACTCACTCACTCACTGTCATCAAGTAGATTCTGACTCATAGCTATTCTCCATCTGGTTTCTGATCTGAGGCTTTCAGTCTTAACAGAAAGTGCTGCGTACATTTTGGCTTGTGGACTCAAATATCTGGAGATGTGGATATTGTGGATATCTGGGTATTTTGGTCAGTAGAGCAATCACTTGCACTAGGCCACCAGTGTGCTCCTTAGTTTATTTTAAAAAATTCCCTTCATGTTCATAGAGATCTGATCGTAATGGAGAATGAGAGTCCCAGGTTTTCAATGCCTGACAGATTATGATAAAATTGATCTTCTGTTATCAACAGATGAGTGACTTAGACAGCTGAGTTAGATGAACCTTTGTGGAAAGCTCAGAGTATTGCCTAGGCAACACAAGAATTTTCTGAAAGAAAAATCTGTGTAGATCAATGCAGGCAACTGAAGATATAAGAATGGCTTTTTTTGAAATTCTGTAGATCAAGACAGATATGATTTTTAAGAGGAAGAGTTTAATGGAAGATTTTGTAAATTACTTTCTCTACCCATATTCAGTTACTCTGTAACTGCCACAATAGATTGTATACCTCTGAACAATTAGTTAGCTGTGAAATGTAGGCCCAGATAATGGAATTGGTTAATGTATATAATTATATTTAAGTTACTCTGTGCAATTCTGACTAATTAAATGCTGGAGAATACTTAAAAAGGCAATGATTTTAGTTGTGATATACTTATTGTTGAGTTGGTCATATTGGTGGAATGGAAAGACAAGTTATTAGCCCTCACATTTAGTAACCTGTAAGATGGCATTTATACCATGCAGTCAATAATATATAGTTTCTACTACTGCAATGAGAAACAGTGCTTACAGTGTGTGTATGTATATAAAATATATTGCTAGCTATGTTTAAACATAGTTTATTGCTTACTAAAAGGAATTATGGCAGTGTTCCAGACTGTTGTTAATTTATTTCAAATTTTTTTAAAAACTCATTTACATTTCTTAAAGCTATTCTATAAAACACTGACTCTCAAGCCTTTTGGTCTCAAGATTCAATGTCATCTAAATATTGATGACTACATATGTAGGTGAGTTAGATTTAGCAATATTCACTGCATTGAAAGTTAAAAGAGAATGTTTAAAACTATTTGTTAATTCATTAGTAAATGAGAGTAAATCCATTATAAATTAATGTGAGATATTTTTAGGAAAAAAAGAAATTGCAAACAAAGAAGTACTGGGTAAACATATTGGCATTGTTTTATATCTTTGAAAATCTGGTTTAATGGAATGAAGCATAATAGAAACAGATTTTTTTGTGTCTATTTTTACATTCAGTTTGTTGTGATATATTGCTTTGGGTGAATCTATGGAAAAATTTTTACTTATAGCTTTGAGGTTGAACATAGAAGATCCTGTGAAGCCCTGTGTTCACCCTACTTCATGAGAAATGCTGCTTTAAATGCTGTCACAAGTTCTTTATGTCATCATCTTAATTTGTATGCATGTAATAAAATAGGAGTGCAGTTTTTGCATATGCTGTGTTTTGACGTTGTCTGCATTTTATTTTAGCTTCATGCATTATGGAAGACTTTTTCTTTAATTTTTGGATGTGTGATTAAGTTTATGACAAAATTGTAATCAGAACTTCAAAACATTCTAAAAAATTTATAGAGTATATTAGGATATAAGTTTCAACAGGATAGAAGTTGTGAACAAATGTTTCTTATAAAGAAAACCCAATAGAAAAGAAATTTATCCCTGTCAAATTGAAACGAACTTCTAGCTGATTGTCCAGTAGATTTTCAGAGACTATATATCATGAGGGAAGAGATTGCCCATCTTTCTCCTGCTGAGCAATTGGTGGATTCGAACCAGCTATCATTGGATTGGCCACACAACCCTTTACCCATGGACCAACAAACACCCTTTTACAGAAATTGTTATTGTGTTGTGCCGTTGAGTTGGAACTCACTTATAGCTTACCCTCCAATGGGTTTTCTTAGTCAGTAAATCACACAGGAGGAGATTACCCATCCTTCTCCTACAAATATATCAGTAATAATAATTATAAAAGTACAAAAGAGTTCCTTTTTTCCATAAAAAAGATTTCTGTAATCCCTTAAAATGAACCCTGTGACTATCCATCTTCCTCCATTCTTTCCTCCTTTTTCTTTTGTTTTCTACCTTGTCTTCAATATTTATTCCATAAATTGTGGATCTTTATTAGTTAAGATGAACATCATAGTAAATATACTAAGAGCTGAAGTACTGCACTGTGGTTAAAAGCAATAAAGGTTTATATCTTACTACTTCCAGGAAGCATGTTTCACTTAAGAGAGATGCATGCGTATAGGTGCCCAGCCTAGGAGACTCTGCTTTTCTGTCATGTTTAGGAATGTAAACTATTCTGGAATCTATTCCAGGACTATTGCCTCTAGGACTATGTCTCTGCCATGATTTATACTAGTACAGTGGATGCCCAGTTGCTGTCTCTTGTCACCATGCCAGCAGAGTTTGGATGTTAGGTTATGTGCCATGGAAAAATCAATTGCTCTGTAACTGGCTTAGCAAGTGAAAACACCAGAGCCAATAGTAGCTGGCCTCTCTGTCATTGTGTTGACTCTGCTTTCCAAAGTCATGCCAGTGCATCTGCTTGGCAAGAGGTGGATCATATGCCAAACTGTAGCCCAGAGAATCCAGAGAATGGACTGTACTTTGTCACTTCCTGGCTTAGCATAAAATTAAGGAAGGCAGTTGACTGGGGGTTGGGGGGCAGAGAAAAAGAATTGTTACATGTTAGCAGCCATGATGTTTTCATAGCCTGCTCCATTTCAATGTCTTCCTCCCTGTCCCCATCTTGGTGTTAGGAGCTGTCACATTGCTTTTAACCAATAGTAACCCTGTGCACAGCAGAATGAAATACGTCCTGCTCTTGTCCCATCTTCTCAATCAGTGCTGTGTTTGAGTCCATTGTGGCACTATGTCAATCTATTTGACTATCTTTCACTTTTTCACTTATCTTTGACTTTATTTTGAAAACTATAGAAATTTCATCCTTCCACAGCATGTTGAAGAAGTGCTTGGGTTGAGCCATTTAGGGAATTACATCAGTCTGGATAATTCCCACTTTACTGCTTGGTGTGATTGTTGTTTTGGATTTGACTCTTTGTTGAGCTTGGGCATTTATGGTAAGCAAAAGATATAGTTATCCAAGAAACCAAGATGATTCTATGCTTTGGGATATTACCTGATGGCAGGTCAAATATCAGTCACTTTTGTTACTGCTACCTGCTGAAATTTGTATGATATATGTTAGGGAAAGACACTTTCATTGATGCCTAGGAGTTAGTTAAATGGAATAAATAATTTATGATCAGCTCTGTTTGATCATAAATAAATGTCTACCAGTGTTTGGTAAACAAGGACTAGAAATAATATATCTTTAGCTGTAGGCAAGGACAGATGGAAAGGTATTCCAGAAAAGGAATCCAAATCAAAACGTCAGAGGTTCTGATGTTTATTCCAATTCAATATTCATATAATTTACTCCAGAGAGTGGGATACCCAGAGTGTACAACAAAAAGAAGTCAAACTTCATGTACTCTGATGAATCTAAAAAGTGATTCAGTTGCTCACCTAATGAGGACTTGACTTTGAAATCTAACATAGGGTGTCAAAAGGGTCTAGCTGTAGAGTAAAATCTAGAGTCTCTGTGGCTAGTAGAGATCTGTGGGTGTGGGCGAGCGATGTGGCCTAGGAGTGGTGCAGTAATAATTCCAAAACTGTCTATTACCTTTGATTTGCCTTTTTCAGGGGAAGATGAGAATGTTCTTCTATTGGCAAAGGTACCAGAAAGGAACAGTAACAGCATTTATATTTTGTTTTGGGTTTTTTCCTCCTATAAATTCCTCATGATGACTCATACAGCTTAAGGCTAAGATTCACTCCTCCTCCCCAAGACAAATTGCTCACCTCGTGATGATCAGTTTGATGGGTTTAATTACATTAATTTGTTTAATAAAAATATTTAGACATAATAGCTAGGGCTGCTGATAAATGTTACCAGTAATATAAATTAAAAAGCCAAGTACAACACTGAGACAAAAGAAGTTAATTTACTTGACACTATTCTGAATTCTGAAAGCACAGACCAGCATCTGAAAGGAATGCATTTAAGGTTTTTAATGTGGCAATTAAACATGGTTAGGGGGCTATGTAAATTAACATGTTTTTAAATGCATTTATGGTCATCTTAATCTGATATGGATGACTTAATTTCATAGTCATTTGAGGATAGTTAATTCTGCTTTATAGTTGCTTACCAGGAAATTATGCCTCATGCTGTGTAGTGAGGTTTTGTAATGAATTTAAAGAAAATTGTTATTGTTGGGGGGGAACCCATTGTTTAAGTACCATCTAAAGTTGCTGCCCTTCAGAAATCATTGATGCATAGTATCTTTTAAGACACATTTTACATGTAGTTAATATTTTGATGATTTAAATATAAATACACAATATATGAGTTTAGGAAAAACAATATCAAAGAACACAAAGAACAAATTAACTTGAGCATTAAAACAAGGTCCAAAACTTCAAATACCAGGGGGGGCATTTCCTTCATGAACTTCCCTGATTTATTATATGGGAACATTTTCTACAGAAAAAAACTGTAAAAATATTATCTGGTGTTCTCTCTCTCTTTCTCTACTGTTTTAATGTGAGAATTTTTATCTGAGCCAATATACAAAGTTAAATAACTTTATTATAAAATCATTGCTTACATAGAGATGCTTCTGCCAGTTTTTAATTCCAAGGTATAAAATGAAATTCAGGGTTTTGCTATTAAGTAAGACATCATTTTAATGTGTCAAATAAGCTGACTTTACTAGTCTAAAAAGGAATCTAGATCTATTAACTTCATAACTGACTATTTTTTATTTAACTTACTGTTTCATATTGAATAAAAAAATAATACATATGCTTGTATCTGATTATTTCAGCTGTGCCTAAGGGATCAGAGCTAATGACTTTATTATTCTCTAATATATCCCCTAGATAATCATTGCATATTCTTGAAAGCAAATATGTTAAGAACTATAAAATGATCTAAGACTTAAATTTTCTATTTTTAGACAACTATAATTGAATTATAGTTTAGTTATAGTTAATGATTGACTCAATGTCACATAACAACAATAACTAATTTTAATGTGAATTTTTGAAATGAAAAAAAACTACTTTCTATATGTGTTCCTCATAAAGGAAAAACAAGTTTTGGGTTCATCTGGGTAATTCCTTGGAAAGTTGAATATATAATATTTGTTGTTTAAGTAAAGTTTCCGAAGTTACACTTTGATAAACTCTTATATGTGAGTAAAATATTTTTAAAAAGTAGTTGTAACTATATTATTGTTGTTGTGTGCCATTTTGTCAACCACCATTGACCCTCCTGTGGATTTTTAGATGCAGTAAATCTTACAGGAGGAGATTACCCATCTTTCTCCAGTGGAACATCTGGTGAATTTAAACCATGGATCTTGGCATTGCAGTGCAGTTTCTTAGCACTAGGCCACCAGAGAACCCAGATGTAAATATAGCAGAGAAAAATTTATGAACGGGATTTGAGAAAAGCAAAAATTCACAAAAAAATATAAAAATTATTACTTAAGAGGATCACATGGGTTTGTATTTTAAAGTTCTTCTATAAAAGTTTAGTAGAAAAATTTGCACAGGAAAAGTTGACAACTTTACATTTTCAGAGTACCATGGGATAAGGATTCACAGTGTATAAGTTAATTTCACAATTTGTGAAAAGAATCTTTTCACCAAATTTTATCCCTAAATCTTATCTCCTTTACATTTCACTTTTTGAAAGTTCATTTAAGTGAAAATAATTACTTGCTTACAGCCATTCCTATACATTGGGTTTTATGCAATCATTTATATACATTATATTTTATATACATTTTAAAATGCCCTGTTCACCGTAGAAAGAATGAGGATTGTTTGAAAACATCTTAAATCTATATTTAATGAACACTGTTGTTTTTGGTAGAGAGTTCTGGCCTTTTAGTGTTAAGGAGTTGCATTGCTAATGCAAAGGCAAAGACTTTGAATCCGCCTGAAGCTCAAAATGAGAAAGATGGTGATTTACAGCCTCTGAAAAGTCACTGAAGGGCCAGCTAAGAGTCAGCTCCAACTTGACAGCACACAACAAGAACGTTGTAGCCGGGCTGGTGTGTCATCATCCGAAATGGGTCTAACCCAAGAGCTCTGACTCTCTTGGTTCAAATCCATCAACGTGTCTGCTGGAGAAAGATGGGCGGTCTCCTCCTATTATGATTTACAACTTCAGAAATTCTATGGAGCATGACTGTGAATCACAAGTGACTCAAAGGCTGTGAATGACTGATTTGATTTAATGTAGTCTATTGTGTTCACTTGATATTTCTGCAGTTTTCCTACTATTGTTTATTCTGACATATTATTTGGAGAAAACTCATCTCATTAGTATACGCCTTTGAGGTCTTCAGAGAGACAAAACCAGTGAAATGCATATATAAACTTAAATAAATAAATGCATATATATACTTAAAGGAATTGCCTTTCATGGTTTTGAGGCTGGTGAGTCTCAGATCTGTGGCTATAGCAGCAAGCTCGACACCTTTGTTCGGTCTAGGGGTTGCACAAGTTGGGAATTATGACCTGTACAGTCTCATGTTCTGAAAGCCTGAGGTTGGGTGAAAGAATACAGGGCAGAGAAAGAAAGAGAGGGTATGAGAATGATACCCCCTCACCCCTACTACGACTTCAAGGTATGGTTGTTCTTCATCAGGTTTTCAGTGACTGTGACTCTTGCAAAGTATATCACCAAGTCTTTCATAATTTCTCTGATTTCAAATGTCATTGCATTTCAAATGTCAACCTTTCCAGTCATAGCCAACTGCTTAATTGTTTACTCATACAAAGGACTCTTAAAATTGTGATAATATTTCATTTATAAGAATTTGTGAAATATTACTGTAGTTACATTTTAAACTAAGTTTAAGAACTTGTGAAGATTAATGTTTGTAGACAAACTTTCAATATGGAAACCACTGTAGCTGTTGGGTACATGGAGAATTAGATGAGCATAGAGATTGTTAATTATGTTACAGGTATCCCTTGGACATTTATGTAGAAATATGTTACAGCATTCTTTTCTATATATTTGTCCTTAGAAGCCCATTTACAAGATAAAATAAGTTGACGTTCTTTTTTGTTTTCTTTCCCAAGATAAAAGAAATAAATTTATACAGATCAAGATATTTTGATACAATTGTATGAAGGGGTCTTTTGCTAGCCTTTTTTAGCTAGACATTTTCAAGTATTTTTTATTATACACAAGTGATATATTCTGAATTCTGCTTTATTCTTTCTCTGCTACCATGCATGCAAGCCTTAGTCACCTTTATATTATGTGTGTAAGGCTTTTAAAATAATTCTTCCCTATGCTACCAAACATTACTATTCATATAGGTTTTATCACATCTCTGATGGTGGTGGTCATGGTTTGACACATCTGCATGATTGAATACATTTATATCTTTTACTCACATGTCTTATTGCTACAGATGCATTTGTTGTCATTTTATATCAGAAACCGATATAAAATGCTGCTGTGAAAAAATGGTAAAGAAAAAGGAATACTCCCTGTCAAGTGCTATTCTGTTGAAATAAAATTGATAATTTAAGTAGGTGAACATCATTTTCATGAGAAATTGCAGCTTAATCATATTCAGTTTTATATTAATAAATCAAAGAGGAGCTATCCAGTTACAGTATAGAAACTGTTTGAAATACACAAGTTAAAAAAAAAAATCTAAGGTGATGTTTGCTGAATCTGTGGTACTGGCGGAGATGAAATTGAGATGACTACGTGTCTGCATTTCCTCATTACAAATGCACAGCATAGGGTTTAACCCATAATGAGGTAATTAGGTGATGATAAAGAGCACTGAGTGGATGGCTCTTTTCTTTGGTCTCAGAATCCTCTAACCACTCATTTTACAATTTTCAACTGTAGCACCCATTTGCAACTTACATGTGTCAGTACGGAATAGGTTTTATCAGGAATGGAAGTAGAACGTGATTAACAAAATGATCTTGATGATGAATTGTTCCTGTTGCTAGTTATCTTCTTGAATTGGGAATTATCTCCAGTACAGAAGAAGAATAAAGAGATGCTGTCCAAGTCTACCTTGATTTAATGGGTTGCTACAGAATGCGCTATTCCATTTCCTCTCTGTGTGTGCAAAGGTGCACTGAGCAAAAAAATAGATGAAGTTAGAGTTTCAGTTTTACATCAAAATCAATACCAGCATATTGTCGACAATTTTTAGACCATTATTCCCTTGTCAATTCATGTTGTACTTTCATTTCACAATGCAATAATGACTGCCATACAGCCTAATCATAGTAAATGCAGTGATTGAAATTGTATAGAGAGTTTTTCATATGACTCACCATACCCATTCATTACATTATTGTTCTGATCTGGGTATGTGGAGAAGGTATGAAGAAATTACTGTATTATGGACTGAGAGAAGACTTCAAAATAGATCAAATATATAAGATGTGAAAGTCCTCATAAACCAAAATGAAACCAGACTCATTTCTGTTCCAGCTCAGCAACCTGATGGGTCAGGGTAGTACTGCCCCGAGGCTTTAAATCTTCATGGAGGCAGAGACTGCATCTTTTTCTAGGGAGCAACATCTGACGAGTTCAGTCCCCTGAACTTTCATTTAGCTGCTGAGCACTTAGTCATTGTACTACAAGGATTTTGAAAGGACTCAGGGTAATTGAATAAATTATTAAATGTTTTTGGTTAATTTTACAAATGATATTAAAATCAATTTTAAATTCATGTGTTGTGGTGATGAAGAAAACTGAATACAACAAGGACTGCTAAGAGAATAAACAGGTCCATCCTGAAGAGGGTGAAATCAGGCTTCTCCTTGGAGGCAAGGATTTTGAAGCTCCATCTGACATATTTTGGGCATGTAGCTAGGAGGTACCAGTCCTTGGTGGTGGTAATGGTGGTGTTTGCCGTTGTGTCAAGAACAACTCATAGCAACCCTATGGACAAAAGACCTGAAGCCTTTCTCTAAACTATCGTTGTTTCTCACAGTTCATAGGGTTTCCAGAGGCATATTGTTTAGGAAGTGGAGAGGGACATTATGCTTAGAAGGGTAGAGGGACAATGCAGAAGAGGAAGACCTTGGATAAGATGAATTGACTCAGTGATTGGGGTAATGAGGGTAGGTGTCTCAGAGACAATGAAATTGGCTCAAGATAGAGAAGGGTTCAGAACTGTTGTACAAAGGGTCACTGTGAGTGACAGGTGAGTCGACGGCACATAACACCAATAACCACAGAGGGAAAATAGATAAAAAGTACAAATGTTCCATGATGAGATCAAGCAAAAGTTGCCTCTCAATCAACTGACCTATATCTGACCCTCTAGTCAGTTCTCAGAGGCAGTTAATTACATAGGAAAAGAATGCCTGCCTTCTAGAAATTAGAATACTTAAGTACAGTTGGGATTTTTAGTAAACACCTAAATTCTACGCCTGGAAGAAGAGGCATTACCTCTTATTATTTACTGAACAACCAGTATTCACTGCTCCAATCTCTGTGAACACTAGGGGGAAAAAATTACCTTTAATGAGTGGAAGCCATTAATGATAATCAAACCATAATATGTCCTAAAAATAAATATAGAAAATAAAAATTCACTGCCATTGAGTTGGTCTTGACTCCTAGTAACCCTCCATCAGGTTTCTGAGTCTACAAATGTTTATGAAAAGAGACTGCCTCATCTTTTTTCTGTTTGATGTCTGATGTTTGAACTTCTGGACTTTAAGTTAGCAGCCTGGTGGTCTACACTACAACACCAGCATATTAGAACTTTATATGTTGCTGTTGCTGTTATGTTCCATAGAGTCACTTGGGACTCACAGTGACCCTATGTGCAGTATCTCTGAAACCTGTCTGATTCTCAGCCAATCTCACTGTCTCTGACACACTTACCCTCAATACCCCAGTTACTGTGTCAGTCTATATCTTCCAGGGTCCTCCTCTCTTATTATCTCAAAGCATGATATCCTTCTCCTTCTTACATACTTTGGCTGTATCGTCTGGAGGGACCAGTTCTTGGAGAAGGACATCATGCTTAGAAGTACTATATATATATATATATATATATAGGTTTAATGACATGACATATTTTATGCTTTTACCTGTTGGCATCAGGCTTCCTCTAAAGAAGGAAACATCTTGAATAAATAGGTGCTGGCATAGAGTATATGTAAGCCATATAAGAGTTAGGATGGCAGGATTTCTTTATCTTTAGAGACGAAGAGGCACTTACTTTGATTTGCACAGGGAGAAGACCACAGAGAGACAAGGCAGAAAGATGATTTGAGGAAGGGGAATTCGAGTCTGACAGGCAGGTCTCCTCTGGAGTTATTCTCATACGTCTAGCTCTTAAGGTCAAAGATCTATTTAATTCCTCTCTTCATGTGGTATTCTTGCCTTCTCACAGGCATTCTTACTTAAGTAAAGTAGGTTGCACAAGGTAATCTGTGAATGTTTTAATACCAAGTTAAAGTGCTTTGTACTCTATTAAAGCGAAGACATGTTTGGTGTGGTGTTGTTTTTTTAAAATTGAAATTTAGAGGGAGAATCTTATTTTTAGCATTTGAAATTTGAAGAAAAAAAGAGCATGTAAAAGGAGAAAAAGTAACATGGGGACAGCCAAGTCAGATCACAGTTAATTCTACCAAGGTGAACTGTCCCCGTCAATAACATCCACAGTATCAAGCTAACAGCTACAAGGTAAGACATAGGCTTCCATATTCCTGCACCTACTTCTACTAATTACTGGGTCTGAAGTTCATTGCAACTTGACTCACAGATGATACTTTATTTACAGTTAAAGAGTTTACTAAGGAAATTGATTGTAGGATGAAAGAGGCAAAGGATATCACACAAAGTCCAAGTTTAGCAGAAAGCATTCCCAAGCCAGGTTAACATCAAGACACAGTTCCTCATTTTAGTAGCTGCTCAGTCATTAAGTGAAAGTCCAGGTTCAGCCCAGCAACTCAAGTGTAAGAAACCTCTGGTTTCCTCCACTGTCCAGCAAGCTTTGTCTCATAGCTGTCACAAGTCAGCTCTCACCAGTTTCTACAGTCTGACCAGATTGTGTGCGCATTCACTCTCTCTGGTCTCACACCTTTTAATGATGTAGAAGATGCTGATCAATGAGAACCATGTGTCCTCAGTTGAGGCAGCTGAAGACCACACCCTCAGAAAGGACTATGACAAAGCCTAGAAAAGCCCTTTTCAAACATCCCAACCCCACAACCACTGATACAAATAGATGCCTGTAATTGCTAAGTTTTTGCTTATAACTCTTCAAACTATTTTTTTTTCTTCTTGTACATTTTCTGTCCTTTTACTATTACTGGAGGTTAAGAATACTATTTCATGCATTTTTGTTGTCATCCAATATGCCATCCAGCTACCCAACATAGATGCTTGTTCTTATTTGTCAAATGAGTTATTGTTATTAATATTAGAAATCTTGAATTTATTTATTTTTGTTTTACTTTTGGTGAAATAAAAAAATCTTCACATTCCAGTGCTGATTAATTAAGGTGGTGAGAATCTCCATTTTTACAATGTGGTTGTAGCCAAGAAGTCATACTTTTCCTTATTGCCAAGTACTAAAATTTCAAGAAAACTACCTCTGAGAATAAAACTGCCTCTGATGTGTTTGGCATGCAAGCCCAAACGTATAAAGTATTAAGTAGTACACAGAGATCTCAGACTACTTGGGAAGGAAATAAATACTCAAAGGGATTTTTGATGAAAGTTTCTCTACTACTTTAAATTCCTTCTGGGAAGGTCCTTAGGAGTTTATGATATAGGCACATAAGAAGGATATAAGAAGAAAAATTCTTTGCTTTCCAGTGTCACAACAAGTGGCTGTCAGAGACAACTAATAAATGGCATAGGTTTCATTTCTAGAATATATAATGACATCTGAAGCACCCATATGACAATTGTTTAAGGCCACCTTAACAGTTGTATACTACCTGCTGAGTCTTATTCTTAAAACATTCATGTTTATAAAAAAAAAATGAAACAGACACCTGTGATTATTTTTTAACTGTTGTAATTTAGGTGAAAGTTTTCAGGGTAAATTCAATAACTTACATATATTTTGTTCAAAAAGTATTTTGCATTCCCCATCATGTAAATTCATTTATTTCAAGAAAAAAGTTTCTAATGTGTTTTATTAGAAAATTCAGCCTTAAAACATAATTAAGGAGAAGCATAAAATCATGTAGAGAGCTTATCACAAAAAATATTTTAATACCATTTTTAAGTCAAGTGATATAACAGGGTTTTATATACATGAGAAGAAAATTGAGGGAAATACTGCAATGACAACTAAACCAGGCCCTGAAATATAAGTAGAAGCTCTTTGTAGAAATTCCTTTTTTCCCCCTGTCCTCACTTCCCATTTCTTTCTCATTTGCTAAATCTTTTCCCCTACACTCAAGTCCAACTTTCTGGTCTCAAACACCGTCCACTCCCACCTCCTTGGAGTTGAAAACAGATCATTGGTATTATATGCCTGGTGCTTTCGGCCACAAATTTACCCCTTTCCATTCAAGCTTGCCTCTTTCTTGCCCATCTTAGAGGATAAAGGCCTTTTTTTTTCTCTTTTAGGCTTGTTGCTGTGCTCTGGGCTCATTGACTCTAAGCTGTATCATGAATCCCACCTTGTCTTCACACATTTCCCTTTCAGATTGTGATATACTATTTTATCCACAGAGATACGCCCCCCCCGACTCTATGTCCTTTTTGTTTCATAGCCAAGCTTCTAAAAGATACTGTTCTCTACTCCCAAATCTGTTTCCATATTCTTCCATTTATTGCTAATTTCATACTTCTTAGAAACCTCAAGTTCATCATATTTAAAACAATTCTTTTCCTTATAAAGTTTGCTTTTCTACCTGTGTTCCTTCTTGGAGTTCATCTGTGTCTTATTTTGGATTTTCTAGGGAAGCGAGACCAATGAAGTTTTATGCAGGTGGATGCATGGATAGATGGTGGATGGATATTTATCTTAAAAACTGGTTCACTTGGTTGAAGAGGCTAGGAAAGACTAAAATTTGTTTAGATATCATGCTAGGGTCCCTTCTGACTTACACAGCTATCACTCACTCACTGCTATCAAGTTTTAAAGGGTTTATGGCTTCCCTTTCAGTGGGTTTTCAGAGCCTTTAAGTTGCATGGGAAGAGATTACCCATCTTTA
Source organism: Elephantulus edwardii (assembly GCF_000299155.1). Classification (NCBI taxonomy): domain Eukaryota; kingdom Metazoa; phylum Chordata; class Mammalia; order Macroscelidea; family Macroscelididae; genus Elephantulus; species Elephantulus edwardii. The sequence goes on along the minus strand of NW_006399772.1, from coordinate 15,119,741 downwards.
TCCTGAAGAGCAGCTGGTGAATTTGAACTGCATGTGTTTGCCTTGGCAGCACAATTTTTACCACTAGGCCACCAGAGCTGTAGAACTCGTAAGCAGGCTAGATGGCAGAGTGCTGACTGTGGAGGGGGATGGACCTGAGATCAGCAGCTTGTATGGACGGCTGCTGACTGCGGAGGTGGAGGAACCTGTCATCAGCAGATAAGCAGTTGACTCTAATCTAAAGAACTCGGTAGCAGATGGTGATAAGCCTGATGCAGAGTCCCAGCTGAGCAAAAATCAAGTGTATTTTCTAGAACATTCTTAAGGTGTTCTTATTTCCCCCCCAATTTTCATGTAGGCTACATCTGCAGGAAACTGTCTTTCAACTAATTTAATGCTCATAAAAGATCATGGGAATAATGCATTGTACCAACTCTCAGCAAGGTATTGCTTATATCGTAACTTCCAAATGAGACATTTGTGGGCAGTTAGATTGGCACGAAGCTTTATGCCATCACAGTCTACTGACCTGAGTAAGGATGGACTATTGAGAGAGCTGAATATTTTCTGCACCTGTCATCAATTAATCCATTTCTAATTCTAAAGATAGCTTTTAAAATTACCTGAGAAATTATAGAATATGTTGTTTCTTATTCATCTTAAAAGTTGAATAATAAATAAGGAAGACAGAAGAAGAATCAAAGTCTTTGAATTGTACTACTGGGGAAGTGTATTGAATATCCTATGGACTACCAAAAGAACAAACAAATCTATCTTGAAGGCAGTACAACCAGAGTGCTCCTTAGAGGCAAGGTTGGTGAAACTTTGTCTTATTTATTTTGGATTAATATGGATTGAAGCTCATTGTCAAGAAAACAAAAATTCTCACCACTGGGCTGATTGGCAGCATCATGATAGACGGTGAAGAGATTGAGATTGTTTACAGCTTCAGTTTGATTGGCTCCACAATTCATATTCTTGGTACCAGTAGCCAGGAAATCAAAAGACAAATTGCATAGGGAAAGCTTGCTCTCAGGAACCTCTCCAGAGTACTGAAGAGCAATGATGTCAGTCTGGAGACCAAGGTGCACCTGATCAAGGCCGTGATCTACGTACGCAATTATTTGCTATGCATCAGAAAGCTGGACAATGACTAGGGATGATAGAAGGAGAACTGATGCCTTTGAGCATCAGTGTTGGAGAAGTGTATTGAATACACTATGGACTGCCAGGAGAATAAACATGTTCATTCTAAAGAGGGTGAAACCTGGTGCTCCTTGGAAAAAAGGATTCTGAAGCTTTGTCTGACATATTTTGAGTATGTTGCAAAGAGGGACCAGTCCTTGGAGAGGGACATAATGTTTGGAAAGGTGGAGAGAAAGTGCAAGAGAGGAAGACCCTTGATGAGATGGATTGACTAAGTGACTGTGGTAATGGGAGTAGGTGTGTTGGAGACAATAAGTTTGGCTCAGAATAGAGTAAGCTTCAGAGCAGTTGTACGTAGGGACACTATGAGTTGCAAGTGACTCAACAGCACATAACAACAATAACAGCATATTTTCAGGAGGAACCACTTTGGAAAGGTAGAGGTCAACAAAAGAGAGGAAGACTTTCAAATAGAAGGATTGACACAGTAAGTACAACAATGGATTTGAGCATGGCATAGATTATGATTTTGGTGTAGGATAGGGAAGTTTCAGATCTGTTATTGAATTTGAGGGCTCCTGACTACAGCAACAGCCATTCATTGCCTCATAACTCTATAGTTAATTCAGACTTCTAACTAAAATATTTGGAAAGCTCAATCCTTATCCTCACTATCCCTAGTGGCATAATAGTTCTTTTTAAGTTAGTGATAACTGAAAGGTCAACAGTTCAAACCCAATAGACTTCTCTGTGAGCGAAGAGCCTGGGTGGCAAGTGTTTGTAAACATTACAGCCTACCAAATCCTATGGGACAGTTTTTCTCCATCACGGAGAGTTGCTTTGATCTGCAGTTGACTCAGTGGTATATAGTAGCAACAACAATCCCAGCCTTGCATTGTTTAACATTTTGATCAAGTACTTGGAAAAGAAATGTAGTTGGTGCAATGATCACAAAGGTAGTTCAAATATATACTCATTTCATATATTAATTAAGAGAATCAGACTCTAACAGATGTTCAGAAGCCTTTCTGACTCCCGTTCCTTGTTCTCCCTTGAAGGGAGGTCAAGAATTAAGGTTAAGGTTACAAAGTTCTACATGACCCGATTCCTCACCTTGTCACTTAGTGTATCTCCTCTAGCAAGAATTCCCACCTCTCTAATCTTCATTATAAAGTGGTGATTACACTTTAGTCTTTAGTAAGATTTAGTGGGATAGTGAAATAGCACTCATTATTTATGCTGGCTCTTATTAAGTAGTTCCTTTGGCTTTAGTCATTGAAATATAGTTGTCATTAATGAACAAATGTCCTCCCAAAATACACGTATGCAGTCATAAAATGTAGAAACTGTCTAATGGTCCCCCATGAGCTGATACAGGATATTGTTATAATAGGATGAAGGGTATAATACAACATCCCTTAATGTCATCCCAGATGTGATCTGATATAAGGGAAGGTTCTCCAGGGTGTAACCAGTAACACTTTTTCTTCAACAAGAGAGAAACTCTCTCACTGTCTTTCCTGGCTCACCTCTCTGTCTCATCACTTTTGAGTTGGAACTGACTCATGGCTGACCTTCTGTCTGATTTTCAAAGGCTATAAATAACACGAGCAGTTGAGCATTCAACTGTTGGTGAGCTACCAACTTGAACCATCTGCGTTTGGGTTGACAGCTCCCTGCCCACCAGACCATCAGAGCACCCTTCCCAAGAAGTCAAAGGGAAGGAAGGCGAGTGGAGAGGAGGGGAAACCTCAGTCCTACTGAGAATAGCCAGGAGCAGAATGTGCCCTTTTTGAGTAAGGTCTCAGCTCTCGAAAGTTCCGTGACAGCATGAAAAGCAGTGTCAAAGGAAAGCCAGGACAACTGGCTTTATCAAAGGAAAACAGAAGGAAACAAGGACCATCTCCCAGAATTAAGAGAGCAAGCAAGGGCCTTCACATAGAGCTGGAACTTTGAACGTGGACTTCTAGTCTCTGAAACTTGTAAGAGAAGAAATTAGTTAACTCTATTCAAGTGAAGAAATTAGTTTACTCTATTCAAGCGTGGTACATCTGTTACAGCAGCACTGCAGAACTAAGACAATTGCAACATATATGTGTGGGTTGGTAACTGACTTTATTCAATACGATAATAATAAACTTACTATCTTAATAGGGATTAAGATGAAATTAGCTCTATTTAATCTGAAGATAATACTGAACAGTGAAAGTATGTAAAAGCAGTATCCAAATACTTTGGGGGATGTGGAAGTTGAGTTTTACTTACTATTTTGGTTCTAAGAGTTAAGGTAGTGAGTGTGAGACTAAAGAGTTCAGTGGCTCACTCACTGTAAATAATTCTGTAACAGAGATGCCTTAGCAAAGCCTTGACCAGGTTTGGGAGTTCATGCAGCTCCCCGTACGGCAGATGTTTCAGGGGAGGGCCATTGCCCACAGTCAGGGTTTTAAAGTGGGACATTAGTGCTTTCCACAGATAAACCTGCTCACCACTAGCCAAATCCACTAGGTAATCTCCAGAGTGCCCCCCCACTGCTGATGTGTTATGAGTCAGCTCTATTTTCTCACATTACTTTAAACCATATTCCACTGGGGCCATTTACAGATCATAGTTTTTGTGCTAACTGGGCCCTCTACTAAGTTGTTGTCAAATAATTAAGTACCGTGCATTATTTCTCTTTCTGTAGTTGTTTGCTCTCCTTCATATTTCCCTAAAGTGTTAAATCTGGCCTTTAGGAATCAATGTCCTGGAAACCCCCTGAGACAGTTTAATGTTGTCTGTAACATGGAGCTTATTGCAAACAGCTGTTTATTGCAGCACGGTGGGCAGCAAATTGTGTCTCTGGTGACCAGGCATGAAGCAAACCTGTGTGTAGTGAACTTTCTAATGAAGCACAGCTGAAAGAGTTGGCAATAATAGTACATCTCCATGGCATTTTGCCTGACTTAAAATTAGTAATAGTATACATTTAGCAAGATTAGGCTTGCCAAGGAATCGACTGAACCTTAAAATGTATATGAACTTTACCAGCAAGCCTATATACATACATATATACACACACATACACACATATACACACACACATATATATAGTGTGTGTGTGTGTGTGTAACTCATCCTATGTGATACTTTATAAAGGTCTCAGTTTTTACATTTAATATTCTTGTGTAGAATAAATGCAAGACAAGACTACGTGTGAAATAGAATTTATCTTTGCTACTATCTCTGTACCTATCACTTTCTTTCCTGTGTTTCTGGGACGAGATACACGTATCCTTTCTCATCCAAAGTCTCATCACCATGGTCTCTTCCTGGCATCCCCACTCTTGAGTGGCACTTCATTTCCAGAACTTTGTAGCCTGCCTTTGTCACCAGCACTCAAATGTTGCCTTTTCGGTTCCCTTATGATCCTGCTCATCCTTTCTAAGTCAATGACTGTCTGCTCTTATAAATGAAGTTGTGCCCACTTATGATTTATATAAGAAAATGTATGCATTACTAGTAGTCTTTGGAACAGAAAGCATCTTCCCAACAGGATTTCCACCTGTTAAAGGTAACATTTAGAAAAATCAAGGTACCTCAGCCATCCTTAATTGAAATACCTCAGTCACAAAAGGACAAATACTGCATAGTTCCACTTTTGTAAAATGGGCCTGATATTGGGATTGGGGGGAGACTGAGAAACATGGGATAAATAATGTATAATGCATTGAAACAGATGAAGAAGAGAACTGTTTAAAAGGGATATATGCTTAGGTGTTATTGTCATGACAGGAGTCCAGAGTGAAGGTGGCATAGTGTAGTAGACATGGAGGGAGGGATTGTATAACAGTGAAGGAATTTTTCTTTCACTTTTCAAAGAGAAGAACAAACTGGAGGGGAGGCGTGGGCAGGGAGAAAAGTGCAACAATGAACGAATGAAAATCCAAAGCCTTTGTAAATTTTCATTAAAATTAATAGTAATTTTAAAAACGTTAAAAACATATACCCTAGCTCTTTTGCCTACAGTGTCTTCTTTGCCTTTCTCCTTTCTCCCTGAAAAACTTTCTTAGTCTGTTTTAGTGTCAGACATGACTGTACACATTGGCTGTATACGGAAGAGCAAAGAAAGAAAGATTAGCATATGATGAAGAGAATCATTGGAGTAGGGACTGAGGTCAGAATTTAGGTGTGATGTTCAAGGAACATCTCTCTCAGGAGATAATACTGAAGGGAGCAAGGAAAAAGCCACATAAAAGAAAGGAAGGATGTGCCAGGCAGAAGGAACCACGTGTGCAAAGGCTCTGAGGCAGCAAAAAGCTAGGCATTTTGAAAGATCTTTAAGGAGACTAATGTGGTTGGATCTTTATACAGAAGGGCAAAGTTAGATGATTTGCATTTGAGGAAATAATTGAGTAAGGTTTTAAGTAGAGTAACAGATAAAATTTTATAAGGCTTATCAGACTTGATATTTTAAATGGAACTTGGTTGAGATAAGAATGAAAATAATATAATTAATAGACTATAGAGCAGAAATTTGGTACAAAAAAGTAAGTGGAGAGTGGTGGATAGATTGAAATAGGTTTTGCCGTAGATGAAACAAGCTTTTATTTGTTACTAGAAGAGAGAGATGGGAGATGGATGATGAGAATGTTTCGAGTTTGATCAGTGGCTGTGTTAACAAGATAGGAAGAGTCCTCTGTAGAGGACTTCTGTAGAAGAGGAAGATAAAGCTTGAAGAGCTTCTCCCAACAGCACCTCTTCTTCCTCCACTTTCTCTCAAACTGAATAAACACTTAATGTTAAATTCTTTGTGGCGAAAACATTGCATGTTGTGTTCCATAGATCCAGTGCTAGACTTGCCTTTTATACCATTCACTCACTTATCCAATATTCATCAAATTCACTAGATATCATTCAGGATGGAGTAGTGACATAGGAGGGAGTTCTGGTGACATAGGGTAAGTCAAAAGCCTCACTCTTTAGTGGCTAAAATTTATCAGCATGTTCTCAGGAGAAGGATATGCAATCTCCTTCTAATTACAATTTGCAGCCTTGGTGTGGAGTTTATTGTTCAAAATTACTTTCCTCACCATTGGATTTGACATTGCCATGTGGATGGGTGGGAATATGTGTATAGGGCGTGTTAGCCTATCCACAGGGCATTGGCTAGTCTCACCAGTCCTTGAATAGATTGGCTATTCTCATCATTAAATTGAGTGGATCCAGCAGCAGAAAGACAAAACCACAATTCTAGCAAAGAAGAGCAAACTAAAGAAGGCAACTCGTTCTTCAGGACCAGAGCAACCCCCATAGCAGCAACAGTGGAGAACTGGAGACCTAGCATGAGACAGAATGGACCTTGGAACTGCAGCCTCCCACAGACAACCAGAGTTAGCTAAGAGCCTTTGCCCAAGTTTGTTGAAAACTTCATGGAGGGAGTAAGAGAGAGGAATACTGGCAGGGTTGAGAACTTTGTAACACTGGTCTAAAGCTTAGAGCTGCTTAGAGCTTAGAGCTTAGAGCTGCTGTGACTGAGAGCACATTTTGGAAGCTGTCCTGTCTGCATTCTGCTACTAGCCAAATTATAGCTTTTGACTTCCCAACATGGTTCTGTGTGTTCTGTGAGCTCTCACGTGGAAATTTTGGACCCAGTAAAGCAATTAGATTTGTATGGAGTAGAAAGAGGTATGGGAGTGTGGGGGAGATGTCTGACCTCATAGGAATTGGTTTTATGTTGTTGATGCTGTTGACGGGAACCTTTCCCCTTTGCTTAGGCCGTCCTCATGTGACCCTTGCTCTTTTCACACTTGGTAACTCAATTATCACTATGAATCAGGACCTACTTAAATGTCGGTGAGGAAGCTCGTGAGTGATTGATGTAAGAAATATTCCTCCTCTTGCGGGTGTAACAATCTAAAGTGAAGACAATCCAGTACACAGCTCAGTATGAGGTTGCTGTGAGGGAGAGGCAGTGCCGGAGGACAGGAAAGTCTACTGAGTGGAGATCACATCCAAACTGAAAATTGAAGACCAATAGAACTGGGGGGAAAAACACAGGGAATCTGTTCTTGGCAAATGAAAGTTTGATTTAGGGCCAGGACCTCAGGGATATGGAAGATAAAGCAAGCTAAAGAAGGCAGTTGGTTCTTCAGTCCCAGAGCAACCACCATAGCAGCAAGAGTGGAGAACCAGAAACCTAGCATGAGACAGAATGGTGATAGGTGAGAGTGAAGAGGTAAGTCAGGAGAGAGTCTGGGTCTGGCTGCAGATCTAAGCTGTATTCATTATAGCAAAGGTTATTTTAAAATACCTGGATATGATCCTGTAGTAGAAAAGGTGCCATTTATGATTTCTAATGGGCATGGCTTGATAAAAATGTCATTTTGGAAAGCCTGTTGTTACCTTTAGTGTGAAAAATGCATTGAAAGGGTGCAAACTCACTCAAGAAATATTTGCTGATAATATTCTACAAATATCTAGTATGTACAAATAGGGAGCAGCAAGGATTTTCAGCTTGGTTGGGCTTAACTGATGAGAGACAATTTGAAACCCTAGGAAGTGGCATAAACAGAGCTTCAGTGAATCTCATTGCTGTTTTATTCTGCTATTTGAATTTTTAGGCAATTTGGGTTTATTATATACACAATATAATTTTTCTATAGTTTGCCATTTTGGGGGCACTATTTTGTGCTACAGAGCTGTTTAAACAAACTTAAAACATCATGTAACCCTTGGTACATTTGTATATCTTTGCTTAAAATAGTGTATATTTATTGATATGGAAATTCTAGCTAACATCTAAGCTTTGAGGAAAAATTAACATATTTACAATGCTGTTAGACATAATGTTCTATGAAAAAATTATTTTAAAACCTTACCTACTGTAATTATAGGGCTATATTATTATGTACCACTGAGTCAAGACTGATTAACAGATGATACTCTAGAGATTTTTAGAGAGAGTAAATTGCATAATAGGAGATTGCTCATCTTTCTCCTAAAAAGCAGCTGGTGGATTAGAACTGTGTGCCTTTGAGTTGGCTCTGCACCCTCTTAACCACTGATCTACCAGAGCTTGATTATTTTTAAGACTACTAACTGATAATTCTTGTTCATATTATTAAATTGTAGCAGTGTTGTTGTTGTTGTTAAATGCTGTCGATTTGTAGGCGACTCATCGCGATCTGATGAATGAAAGACCTGAACACTTGTATAACTTTCTTCATTTCTCCAAGTTCATAGAGTTTCTGTAGGCAAGCTGTTTCGGAAGTGGCATCTGCCACTCCTGCTTCCAAGCTTGTTTTAATCAGGAGCTCCACCAAATACTCTCCACCATGGGTAACCAGTATCACATTTGGCACATCAGGGTCACAATGTACAGCAAGTCAACAGACCAGTGATATACCACCTAGAAGAATATTTGACCAAAAACAATTAAAAGCAGACCTGAGGGACGCATACTAGAATCACCTACGTCTGGCTTGGTAGCATCACTTTCTGTCTATTAAGCCAACTGAGTTCTCTCTACATTGTTGTTGTTAAATGATGTTCAGTTGTGACTCAGTTTTATACTGCAAGTTGTAATGCCCTCTCGTATCTTGAGGAGGGACAGGTATGGTGCTCTTATGCCTTTCTTTTTGTCCCAAGAAGGTATCAGCAGATGGGACTTGCCAGATGAACTGGGGGTCTCTGGCTAACAATCCACCAACATGTGGATGTGCCAGAATTTTGAAATTATTTTTGAAATGTAGAAGAGTACCCAGTGTAAAATCTAGTCTCCTTCCAAAAGTACCACTTATACTTTCTCTACTATCTGGTAGCAAATCTTTTAACAGTGTCATCTCACATACTTTTATTATTTTAAACTTCTTTCTGAAATTGTTCTTTATAAAATATACCTCTTTGGTTCCATTTTTATCCTCTGTAATTTCAAGGATATGTTTAAATAATTCATATGTTATCAGTACTTATTCATGAAGATTTATGCAGGAGTTTTAATTCAGAGAAAGGTTTGACTTCGAAGTGCTATGAAACAGTTTTTGAAGTGTTTGTGTTTATATGTATTCAATGTGTCCAGACTAGATTGAGAGACTTGTTTGATTTATGTATATATGTTTTCAAACATTGACTGCAAATTTATAATGTGATTTTAATGTCTCTTAATTTCTCCAAGTATTTGTTTGCTTATTTTCTGCACATTTTCTCTATCCCTCCACTATAATAATATGTGACAGATGGGTAGAACAATAAGTACTTGTTAAATTAATAAGGCTCATGTAATGTCTTTTTATAATATCTTTAGAACATTTCTGGAAAATTTATTGACTATGGAATTGCCACTGAAAGGTTAAATTATATATTAAAGATCCTCTTACTAGTTGATTCATTACTAGCTTTAGTTCTTCTGAATACTATTGCCATACTTACATGCTAAGATATAATCTTAAGAAAAAATTACAGTATGTCCTCAGTGTTTTTAAGTGATCTTTTATAAATGAAGTATGATGATGATGTTGTTGTTGTTAAGTACCATAAAGTTGTAGATGACTCATTGCAACCCTATGAACAAACGTTTTGAATGCAAAACTGTCATCTTTCCTCAAATTTCATAGGGTTTCTGGAGGCACGCTTTTTGGATGTGGATGCCACTCCTGCTTCCAAACTTGTTCTATTTGCGAAATGCACAAAAACCAGGCCCAAGGGACTCAAAAGCTTTTTTAAATATGAGGCCAAATCCAATCAATTGGCTCACATCCTGTTGCAAGAGCCATACCCTAGTCTCAACTCCAAACCGGAAAACAAAACTTTGCAGAATTCGAAGTATAAATGAATTATAATGTACAAAAATAAAAGTATACACATCAGCATATAGAATTTGATGCCTTTTCCCAGGATGAGTGCCTGTATAACTATTGCCTACATAACTTAATATAGGTCCGGATAAAGAACATTACCTTCCTCAGAGTCCACTTGTGTTAACTTAGCCAGATGACGGAACCTCCGTTGATTAGTGTTGCTAGTATTTTGAACTGTACATAAACTGAATTAATAGTATTTGTTCTTTTCCTGTCTTGCTTTTGTCACGATGTTATGCTGTTGAGGTTTATTTGGCTGGATGTGACAAACATTCATTTATATTCCTATGTAGCATTTCTTTGTCAGACTTGACTAGAATTTTAATTTTTTTTTGCTGTTGATAAACACTTTGCTCCTTCATTTCAACTTCTGCAAGTACTGCTTCACCTCTACTGCCTGTTTATGGATTTCTCTTAACAGTGTCCCTCAGAGTGAAATTCTTAGATTTTAGAATTTTGTATATTTCACTATAGGAGATGCATTCAATTATTTCTCTGAAGTAGTTATGTTTTTATCAGGGATACATTTCTTTTTGAAAAAAAATCTCCATGCTTTTTAAATTAATATGCAGAGTTGATCATTTAGAAAGTTGGGCTTTATGATGAGGGATGTGGCATCAGGTTTGGAAGAAGATTCATCAACAACCTACATTATGCAAATAACACAACCTGGCTCACTGAGATTAATGAGGACCTGAAGCATCTGCTACAGAAGGCCAAGGACCATAGTCTTTAATATGGATTGAAGCTCAACCTCAAGAAGACAAATCTCACCATTCGGCAACTGGAAACACCTTAATAGAAGGAGAAGAAATTGAGGTTGTTACCAATTTCACTTTACTGAGTTAGATCCACAATGAACACTGTTGGCACCAGCAGCCAAGAAATCAAAAGATTGCTCTGGGGAAAGCTGCTGTCAGGGAACTCTCCCAAGTATTAAGGAGTAATGATATCAGTCTGGAGACTAAGGTATGCCTGATTCAGGCTATGTTCTTAGCAATTTTTTCCATGCACTAGAGAGCTGGACAATGACTAGAGTTGACGGAAGAATTGATTCCTTTGAATTGTGGGACTGAAGAAGAGTGTTGCAAATACCATGGATTGCCTAGAAACCAAACAGCTTTAACCCAGAGAGGGAGAAACCAGGCTACTTCTTGGAAGCAAGGATTTCGAAGTTCCATCTCACATACTTTAGGCATGTGTCCAGGAGGGACCAGCCCCTAGAGAAGGACATCATGATTGGAAGGTTGGAAGGACAGCATAGAAGAGGAAGACCCCAGATGAGATTAATTGACTCAGTAACTGGGATACTGGGGGTAGACGTGTCAGAGAGAGTGAGATTGGCTCAGGATCGGGCAAGGTTCAGAGCTATTGTATGTGGGGTCACTATGAGTCACAGATGACTTGATGGGCATAATAACAATGGCAAATAACACTTTAAGGTATAATGGCCAATAAGTGTGCATTTTAATGAAATAATCATTGGAAATATTTATTATTTTAAGTTGCTGTTTTTAGGTGGTGTCAATTTGCATACTACCCATAGCAATCCTATGAACACAGATCAGTGTTGTAGTTTAATTACTCCTTCAAATTTGATTCTTTCTGACTGGATGAGTTTTTACTATTGTTCACTAGATATTGTTGTTGTGCACTGTTAAGTCAGAAATGACCTATAGCTAATCCTCAGGTGGTCACACAGGAGGAGATTGCCTATATTTTTCCTGCAGAGCAGCTGGTAGATTCGATCTATGTGCCTTTGGTATTGCAGCACAGCTTCTTTTCACTAGGCCCCCAGAGCTCCCTTAATATCTGTAATGAGGATATTGGACTGTTTTTTTCTTGAGCTAAATAGTTGAATGTATGTTCAGTATATTATTGTAGGAGATTATATGTATGTTTAGTAAAGTATTATTCTAATTCATATCAAGTGGCAGAGAAGCATTTTGGAGAAAGACTAACTTATAATCCCCTTGTAGAAATTCATTAACTGCTGCTAAATGAACCAGAGAGGAGAGAGAGCTGCTGAATCATGGCATTGAACTTGATATTGTCAGCATTATAGTTTCTGATGAATGATATCTCAGGAGAATTCTGTAAAATGACACATTCTGACATGGAGTGACCTTTTAAACTAATATTTCTATTATATAATTCAGTTGTGCTGTTTCCTGGAAGTAATAACATTAGTTTGTACTGAGGTAGATAATGATTTTGTTAGCAATTTCCTTTGTGGTAAGTGTTTTTTCAGTAATTTAGTTTGAGGAAAGGATCGTTTCTTCAAATAAAATCCAGAAGAACTCACCTATAGTGCCCTGGGATCAAGAAAAAAGGTAATCATTGACTTCTTGGACAATATTCTCGAGACTAAGAAAATATAGTCACTGTCTGATTCTTTTTTTTTAAGAGAAAGCCTGTTGCCACCTGACAATTTTCTTTAATGCACTTGTATTGACACTTGAGTATGAAGTACAGTGACAAAAGGGGCACAGATGTGAGAGCAGGTATTTTGCTGGTTTTATAATTAAGAAAGAAAAAATAATCATAAAATGAGTTATTTCATCCATTAAAAGTAAGTTAATAACTCACAAACCACAGATAACAGGAGATAACTACCTTGATTAAAGAGATTCTAAAGGCTGGAGTATTGGTGCTAACAAATTCTCTGTATGCACAGGCCCTGAACTGCCGGTAAAAAAAGGAAGATGACTTGGGGAGGTTAACTATTGACTACTAAGGCCTAAAAAAAGTGCTACCCCTGGTGGCTTCAGCAATCCCAGACATGGTATCAGTGGTACAGAATATACAGCAACCCAAAAGAGACCAGTATTCAGTGATGGATCTTGCAAATGCTATTTTTTTCCCAAAAGAAAAAAAAAAAGTTTTAACCTCCTTAGTGCCTCTACTACACTGCCTGACATAGACATAGTCTGTAAATTTCAACTTCTCCTTCCTTCATGGACAGTCAAATGCCTTCTGAGTTACCAAAGATAATTTATATTCAATCACCTTTTATTGATAAGTACAACCACAGGATTCTGACTATTTGATTTATGACATTAACTCTGTGAAAGTCTCTATAAATGCTTGATGATAGTTTGCTGTAGCTGGAGTGAAAGAACGCTGTAGTTTGTGCTGCTAAAGCAAAGTCCGTGCTTTTCTGGCAGCTCAAATCCACTAGTGGCCCCAAGCAGGAAAGATGCGCAGTCGCCTCCTATGTGATTTACAACCTCAGAAACCTCAAGGAGAGTCACCTAGGAATTGGAACCAATTTGACAATGATGAGTTTGAATTGAGTAGTTAGAATGTAAAATTAAGGGGCTAGGTGGAGACGGCTAGCAGTCGAGGCAGTTGGTTGAAATTTAGTCTTACATCCTTAGCATGAATTTTTTACAGTCGTTTCAGAGTAAAAATATTGAGGACAACTACCTGACCACCTCACTGGAAGAGATCCAAATTTGTTCCCATTAAAAAAAAAAAATAAAAGTAATCCCACAGAGTGTAGAAGTTATTGACTAATATCACTACAATATTACAGGCAAGCAAAATCCTACTGAAGATTATCCAAAAATGACTGGAACAGAATATTGACAGATTACTACCAGAAATACATGCTGGGTTTAGAAGAGGTCATAACACTGGGGACATCACAGCCAATGTCCTTTGGATCTTGGCTGAAAACAAATAGTACCAGGCGCATGCCAGAGATCTATATTTCATTGACTATTTGACTTTGTGGATCACAACACATTTTGAGTAACCTTGAGAATGAAAATCCCAGAGTACTTGATTGTGCTCATGCGAAACCTTTACTTGGACAAGGAAGTAAAGAACTGAGCAAGGAAACACTGCATGGTTTAAAATCAGCAAAGGAGTGCCTCTGGCACTCTTTCACCTTACCTTTTCCATTGATATGCAGAACAGATGATTCAGGAGGCAGGACTTTGTAAGGATGGATGTGGCATCAGGATTCAAGGGAGACTTATCAACATCTCACATTATGCAAATGATACAACCTTTTTCAGTGAAACAAAGGAAGACTTGAAGCTTTTGCTACAGAAATTCAAGGACTGCAGTCTTTAATAAGGATTGAAGCTCAACATAAAAAAAACCAAAAATAAAACAAAAATTCTCACAACTAGGCTCCTTGACTGCATCATGATAAAGAGAGGAGAGATTGAGATTGTTAGCTATTTTATCTTGCTTGACTCCACAATCACCACAGTTGGAGCAAGCAGTCAGGAAATAAAAAATCAATTGCATTAGGAAAGTCTGCATTCAGGGACCACTCAAGGGTGCTGAAGACCAACAATGCCAGTCTAGAGACTAAGATGCACCTGATCCATTCTATGGTCTTCAAAATTATTTGCTGCGCATCAGAGAGCTGGACAATGACAAAAGATGACATAAAAAGAATTGATACCTTTGAATTGTGCTGGAGATGAGTATCTAACATGCCATGGATGGCCAAAGAGATCAAACAGGTCTGTCTGAAGAGGGTGAAACCAGATTGCTCCTGACATATTTTGGGCTTGCTGCCAGGAGGGAGCACTCCTTGGAGAAGGACATCATGCTTGGAAGGGTAGAGACAGAGCACAGGAGAAGATCCTGGATGAGATGGATTGACACAGTAACTGGGGTTATGGGGGCAGGTGCGTCAGAGACAGATTGGCTCAGGATAGAGCAGGGTTCAGAGTTATTGTGCATGGTATCGCTATAAGTCTCTGGAAACTCAATACCATATAACAATGAGATATATTTTCCTTCCACATTTTTCTTCTGATGTTAGGCATAATTCTCACACTTTTCCCCTAGAAACTGTCCCTTCTACTCAAGCCAGTCTCATTGTTGCCTTAGGCTGTCGTCTCTGCCACTATGCATTTGATTACTGAACCTTCTCTTCAGTTCAGCTTTACCACAGTAGAGATTCTGCCTTCCACATGAAATGCTTTTATTGTGCTTCTGCCTTCAGCTTCTTCCTTTGTCTCTCCTTCTTGTTTCCTTCAACTATTTGCCATTTTCCACAAGCAGAGACAATCTTTGTTTCTTCTTATCTGTAATGTTAGCACAGAGGACTGCAAGTGGCTGGTTTTGGGAGAATGTTTGCTGATGCTACTATTACAAATGCTGTTTCTACTAATGAAAAGGAATGCCCTTAGATAGGGTGTATTTAGTTTCTATTATGATTTTAGATGAGTAAAACGGTTTCAGTCAGTCTGGCCTTGGTGGTTGTTATGCACTGTAGAGTCAGAACTGACCCATAGCTGATCCTCTGGGGAGTTTTCTCAGTATAGACTGCAGTCTCCACAGGAGGAGATTGTCCATCCTTTTCCTGCAGAGCAGCTGGGCTGGTGGCCTTTAACAGCATGCCTTTGGGATTGCAGCAAGGCTTCTTGGCGCAGGCCCCCAGAGCTCCCTAATCTGGCCTTAACCATGTCCACATTGGCAATTTTTTTTTATTACTGTGAGAAATGTGGTTTTTATCTTTACAAGACAATCATTAGTTTCATCATTCCTAATATAAACAAGAAGTAGCTTCAGAGTTGCTAATCTGAATTTGCATGTAGAATTCCGCTTTACTTTAACCTGAGGGCCCACAGTCTGAAGACTATGTTCAAATACTACTTAGTTTCCCCGCCCCCCTTTTGGATGTAGTTATGTTATTTATTTAAAATATAACTTGATTTCCTTATTATTTTCTGTCAGTATTTGCAGTACATTCTGAGATGTATGTGAATGTATGTAATTCTTGTTGATTTTGTTTACTTGCTTTTTTTGGAGTATGTGAAAATTAACATTATTCCAGCGTTAAAACTTTAATTAGCAAAGCGTCAGTTCTGCCCCATTTCCATTCCATTTTCATCTACACTCATTAGTGTCTGTTTTAACTTTGTGATGACTATTTTGGCACAGGTGAGCAGATAAATCTATATGATTAAATTTCCCTGCCAGTTGTACTTTAGTTATTTTTTACACTCTTTCAATGATATATTTATAACATAGATATTTTAATAATATATTCTAATGTGCTTCTAATCAATCATAGAAATCCCCCCCACTCTTTGTATAATACCCCCTATCTAGTTGTAATTTATTAAGTCTCTCATCTTTGGATGAAATTTACTTTTCATTTAAAAAAGATATTGTAAATTCTCTATTATATGCTTTATTAGAAATACTGTAGTGAATAATCTTGTGAGTAAGCATTTTCATGTTATAGGCTGTGTATCATTAAGTTAAAATTATTTTGTTTCCTTTACTTGTGCTCTTTCTGTATTTTCATTAAAATTTGTTTTCTCTTGGGTGTCTCATAGCTTCCATTTCTGATACTGTTGTATGTCCTTTTTCTATTTATTTATGGATTCACTAGTTTTTATTTTCCTTTAATCCTTTTTACCTTGTGTATTGTTCTTTTTGTTATTGAACTTCTATTTTAAGATTTTTTTTTTCATTAACGTAAATATTTGTAGATACTTTGAGCTTTGAGTGCTATGTTTCAGATTTCTTTCTCTTTTCTGTTTTGTGAAGGTTTGTTAGTGTGGCATGGAATTCCAATCACAGAAATATTTAGGTCATCATTTTTACTAGTAGGTTATTTGGGGGATTTGTTTGTTCTTTTGCTTTTGTTTGGTGTATTGGGATTTTAATGACCTTTCTAGTTCAAGAGCAGTGTAGACAAAGTATTATTTCCTTACTAGATAGCATGACTTTTGGATAGCTCTGTGCCTTTCAATTTTAATTTGTTTTATGATATTTTAAAGTTCCCTTTGCCTCTGTACTCTCTACTATGCAGTTTCCGTGATATACCTTTCTTTTTCTTTTGTCTTTTTCAATGAAACCCTTCTAAGGCTGCCTTTTCATGTCCCATGGGCCCTCTCCAGTTCCTCCTTTGTTGTCAGTTCTCTGTTTCTACCAGTTTACTCTCTGGAAATGCCACACATAGAATGGGATTTGTCTCTCTGGCAGTAGAAACCACATGTAGGCCTACCATTAGCTTCCCATTTTCTTGACCCACTCTTGGTCTCTATAAAAAAGCTAATAGCAGAAACATGAGAGAGCACATACAAGTTATGTGATTTTTGTGTCTTACAGATAAGTTTCAAGTATAGATATTGCATAATTTAGTAGTACTGGGTCATGAATTTTATGCAGTTCTATTTGACCTTATCACTATTTCTTTTAAAGATAGGTTGAAATTCTCAGATTTAACACTTCTTTTACAGTTATCCAGAATACCCTCTACCAGTGTATTCTTCCCTTTCTCATTGCCAGCAAGTTAGAACTTACACACAGTTGACCCTTCAGTGGGTTTTCAGAGGCTTCAAATTCTATGGGAGGTAATTGCTCATGTTTCTAACTAAGAGTATCTGGTGGATTCGAACTGTTTTTCAGATGGATAGTGCAACTCTACTCGTTTGGACACCGGAGCTCCTAATTTGGCATCAGAATTGGAGGAAGACTTGCTGAAAGTGGAGACTTGATGCCCTTGCTACAGAAGATTAAAGACTACAGTTGATATGGTTGCATTTCAATGTCAGGAAAGCAAAAATACTCACCACTGGACCAATAGACAACATGTTGATGGATGGAGAAAAGATTAAAGTTTTCAATGATTTCCTTTCACTTGGGTCCACAATCAATAGCTAGGGTAATAGTATTCAAGAAATCAAGATATATATTGGAAGAATCTACTGTCATGGACCTCGTTAATGTTTGAAAGAGCAAGAATATCAGTTTGAAGCCCAAGATGTGCCTGATCAAAACCGTGGTCATTCAGTTATTTCCTATGCATCTGAAAATTGGACAGTGAATGAGGATGAAAGAAAAATCGATGCCTTTGAGTGGTGATGGTGGTGTAAAGAGCATTGAATAGCCTGTGCACTGCCTAAAGAATGAACAAGTCTCTCTTCGAGGAAGGTCAACAAGATTCTTTCTTAGAAGTAAGGATAATGAAACTTAGTCTCCCATACTTTGGGCTTATTGTTAGGAAGGGCAGTGGAAAAAGACATCAGTGCTTGGGCTCGCGGTGGGCCAGAGTAAGAAAGGAAGACCTTCCACAAGATGGATTGACATGGTGACTGTAACAATAGTCCTGAGCTTATCAGAGATGAGGAGGACAGGGCGAGGTTCCCATATGATGTTCATAGGGCAGCTTTGAGTCATAGGTAACAACAGCAATATAGTCTTAGGAGCCCTGGCAGTATAATCTCTCACAAATCAGTCTGCCAACCTACAGGTCAGGAGTTTGAATCCACCAGCTGGTCTGAGGGAGAAAGATAGTCTTCTCCCATAAAGAGGTATATCCTTGGATGCCAGATGGAGAGTTGCTATGAGTTGAAATTGATTTAAAGGTAGTGGATTTAATGAATTACTTATATCACCCAGCTTCCTATCATAATACATATTTCCTGATTTTGTTTATTATGAAATTCAAATCCCAGTTTAATATGACCATTCAATGAAAGCTTCTCAAAAGATGAGACAATATTTTAAATAATGAGATGTGTACCTTGAAGGATTTAGCACACACATAATCTAAGCAGGTTGGGAAAAGTAAATTCTGAGGTCTTCCTGAGGTGTGTCTAAAGTAATAATATCTTTGGTTTCTCTCTTAACTGTGTTAAGACTTCTTAGCATGTTGGCAGATCTAAACAATAAACGCCGCTCCTCATTCAGAGTTCAGTGCATCATTGACCACTATTTTTTGTGCTGTGGTTATCGGGACAACTATGTATGTTTAGTAAGTTCAAGGGCACATTGAATTTCATGTGGACTAGTTACATGGGAATTTGCTGCAGCAGTTGCTTTGCTGTTTAATGACAAGTAATTATCCACCTCACTTCCCAAGCTATGCATTTCTCTCTTGTCCTTCAACATTATGATCATCCCACCCATTGGCATGCACATTTATTCTCTGCAGTCTCCAGCTGTTACCTACAGCAAGATGTCACACACCTCTAATATCTCTATATAGAACTAAATCCAGACCTTGCCTTATTGGGGCTTGTAAAATGTAATATCTTTCTTATAATCTTAATGTTTGAAAGATATTCTCTACACTTTGCAATGCTTCTACGATCTGTGACCCTGGAAATAAATTTTGTTTATTCCAATACAAATCAAGAACGGATAGCTACTTTTCTACCTGGGAAAATGGAGCAATCAAGTAGATGCATTTTTAATTATCATTCTGTGTTCTTCTATTCATTTCTAGAAGTTATGAATTTCATTGTATTATGTGATAATTGTAGCAGTATTGTTTAAATTATGTTTCCTGAATTGTATTAATTACTGAAATATCTTTAATAATCCTTTTTAACCGGCAGCTGAGTTGTAAAACAAAAACGAACCACACAGCTGTATTGACAATTTTCCAAATAACTTTTAAGAATTTATCAGAGTGTACTTTGAGAGAAGTGTTCCAATGCGCTCTGTTAAAAAAAAATCATACACACCTTCTGAGTAAAACCGGATCATTGTATCATTGTACTTTGAGTAGTTATATTATGACTGAGAGGTCATGGCATGCCTGTTGCGACTATCTTGAATATTCTCCAGTTTAGTGAAGAAAGAAAATTAGAAACTACTTCTTTATTCATCATGCTATCATCTTAGAGCCATTTACTTAGATTCTATATTGGCTAGATACACTCTGCTCCCAAGCATGTGATCATATGTATAGTTAGAACATGAGCTCAAAAAGGAAATCGGAAGCATTTTGATACTTGGAATTGTAGAGTGTTCAGAATCTATTATCTGCTTCATGAAGAGTGTCTGAATTCTCTATTATTTGCTTCTTGTTTCCAGCTTTCACATCTGACAGGCATTTAGGATCTTTTCTATTTCTGCATCTGACTTGACTAAACAAGAGGTTTCTGACGATAACGTTTGAATTATGAAGATACTTGAATAATTACTTTCTGGATTTTAACTTAGTCCTGCAAATAGTATAAAATATCTTTCTCTTCTATTCAAAACCAGAGCATATGTGAACTACTTTCCTTTATATAGGCATACCTTGTTTTATTGCTTTTTATTGTGTCCTGAGGTATTTTATCTTTTCTGATTGAAAGTTACGACATCCTGTGTCAAACAGGTCATATTCCTAATGACATGTGGCCACTTCTTTTCACCAGCCCATATTTTGGTAATTCTTGCAACATTTAAAACATTTTTGTAATGCTGTTACATATTCAATGGATTGTATGTAGTGTAAACACAAGTTCTGTATGTACTGGGAAGCAAACAATTTGTATGACTTTATAGTCATATTTACTTTATTGTGGCCTGGGACTGAACCCACTAAAGCTCTGAGATACTCTGAAATTTATTTTATTTTTATTCAATATTTTAAAGAAATAATGTTAATTGTAGAACAGAGTTCAAGTCTTTTTTTCATAGGGTTGCTATGAGTCATATTCAACCTGATGACACTTAACCACTACTAAGTAAGACTTTTGTTGTTGTTGTTATGTACCGTAGAGTCATTTGTGACTAATAGCGACCCTTTGTTCAACTACCCTAAACCCTGCTCTATCCTGTGCCAATCGCATTGCCTCTGACACTCCCATCCCGATTACCCCAGTCACTGAATCAATCCATCTCATAGAGGGTCTTCCCCTCCTGCGCTGTCCCTCCACCCTCCCAAGCATG
>NW_006399772.1:15096921-15097914 GCF_000299155.1 Elephantulus edwardii | reverse complement strand
ATGTCAATTGGTATACCATCCATTCATGGGGTCTTATTTTTTGCTATTTCCTTCAAAGCAGCTTGAACTTCTTCCTTCATCACCATAGGCTCTTGCTCAAATGTTATTTCATTAAATTCTTCTGTATCTGCCAATTCCTTTTGGTACAATGACTCAGTATATTCCTTCCATCTTATTTTAATACCTCCGGAATAATTTAATATTCTGCCAAAAGCATCCTTGTTTATAGCAACTCGAGTTTTGAATTTGTTCTTCAGTTCCTTGATCTTAAGAAATGCTGAACGAGTTCAGTCCTTTTGGTTTTCCGTCTCAAGCTCCTTGCACATTTCATTGTAGTATTTTGCTTTGTCGTTCCATGCTGCCTTTTGGACTAGTGTTGTTATAGAACATTCTTCTACTTGGTACATCATTGTTTGCCAACTTGGTATACTGAGGTAATCTGGCTTTGCTGTGATTCTGAAACCTTGTGCCATTGGGATTTGAAATGCCATAATGGTTTCTCAATGTGGACAATGTTTGGTCGAGCTCCCAGTTGTAAAACAGGTTTTGAAGCAGGACTGGCATCCACTTACTAAACCACAGACCTGTGGAAAGTCTATGAACTTGGAGAAATGATGATAGTTATAGAAAGGCATTAATTTGGTCTTTTGTTCATGGAGCCGCTATGAGTCATGCTTGACTGGACAGCAATCTTCAGCAGCAACAATTCAATATTTTAATATTTATGTGCCAATCGTGGTAATGGTCACCCATGGTGGACAGTGTTGGCTGGAGCTTCCCGACTAAATCAAGCCTGGAAGCGGGAGCGACATCCACTTCCAAAACGGCTTGCCTCTGGAAACTCTATGTACGAACAGTGCTCAGGCTGTTCGTTCATAGGGTCGCTATGAGTTGTCTACAACTCGACGGCATTAAACAACAATAACGATGATGACCAAGAGAGAGCTACGTTGGCCTAGTGGAAAGGAAGCTGTGCTACCAAGCCGAAGGTGG
>NW_006399772.1:15084851-15096756 GCF_000299155.1 Elephantulus edwardii | reverse complement strand
GCTGGAGCTTCCCGACTAAATCAAGCCTGGAAGCAGGAGCGGCATCCACTTCCAAAATGGCTTGCCTCTGGAAACTCTATGTACGAACAGTGCTCAGGCTGTTCGTTCATAGGGTCGCTATGAGTCGTCTACAACTCGACGGCATTAAACAACAACAACTGCTGAACACAGCGAGAGGCATGTTTAAGACCTCTTGAGTTTAATAAGGTAGATGGATTCAGTAATAGTTGGTAATTATACATTGTAGGAACAGCTGTAACAGAGATGTGTAGTGTCAAGAGTAGAGCATGTACTAATGAAGTAAAAAATTATTTCCTTTCCTTGGGATGTTTATGTAAGACACATGATGATTTATAACTAAGTCAGGAGAAAATCTAGGGAAAAAACAGTTAAAAGAGATATTCTGTTGAGATAATTATTTTCATTAATTTTAAAAATCCATATACTTCAGGTACATAAAAGTGTCTTACTTTTATTTTCTGATTTAAACTTATGATATGCCTACTACTTCAAAACCAAGAGTAATGCAGTGTTAAAATATTTAAGTCCAATTGTGTAAATTATTCTATGTGCTATTATATTGATGCCCACTTGCCCTATAAATAGCTAGACAAGGTCAGTATTTATATGATTATTATTGAGTGAAACAGCTCTAATTTTAGATTAAAGATTTTCCTTGGTTCATATCATTATCACATACATTTATTTAAAATAAAATGTTGAGATTGATTTAGTGATATGATAAAATAGCTATAATACAATATTAAATTACAAGGATATAATAGAAAATTGTATTTATTTTGCTGGCCTCACTTTGTGGTCTTTTTAGAATTGTTGTTGTTTGTTGTTAAGTGCCGTCGAGTCACAGGCGACTCCTAGTGACCCTATGAAGGAGAGTCCTCGAAGCTTGGGTGCCTTTCATCCTCTCTCCAGGTTCATAGGGTTTCTGGAGGCAAGCTATTAAGGAAGTGGATGCCACTCCTCCTTCCACCCTTGTTTAATCGGGGAGCTCTACCCCACTCTCAGTCCTCCCTGGGTAGCCAACCATTAACGCATTTGACGCATGCGTGTCACAGTGTTCAGCCTCACAGCAACCACAAGTGACCTCGGGACAGCAACTTGTACACCAGGCTATATGACCTAGAGGAATGTCTTGGTCTTAGTCTTATTAGAATTATCCTACCAAAATATATTGAAACAATGCTTTAAAAATATTAGTAAGCACTACTTACATTTCAAATAAAGCAGATTTTGAATATACTAGTTGTTAATGTATTTTTAAATGATTTTCCAAAATTTCTACCATTAATACATGCTATTTTAAAAGTAAGATGATTTCTTATTTTTTTGAAATCAGAAGCTGTGACAATTAGTCCAATGAATGCACATCTGTGAAAATAGATGTAAATGATTTTGTGACTAAAATCTTAGATTACTTGTTTTTCTGTAGACAAATATATTGTTGGGTTTTGTGCTAGTAAAATAATATTCACTAAATATTGCATTCTCTGTGGGATTGCATTTGCAAAACTCATAAATTTAGAGAACGCAATTATGTTAGTGAATTGAAATTAATGAAATGGCATCCCACACAGGCACCATAATTTGCATATTAATTTCAGTTAATGTTTTTATGGATGTGACAGACTTATCCTCGTCATCTTTGATAAAAAATAACAGATTGTGAGGCAACCAAATGCTGAGCAGTTGTTCCAGTAGATTCACAGTATTACAGAAAACATCTTTGATATGTTATTGTTTGGCACTGAGAATTTTGGTTTATTTACCTGTTATTGTCTCTCCCCCCCCCAAAGAAATACAAATAACATTTTGTCAATAAGCAGAGAGATGATACTTACTATTAAATGTTCGTTCTTAGCTATTGAAAAAGATGTTTATTTCCTTTTGTTTTGGAATATTAAATTGGCATTTGGCATTTGAAAAAATGACATTTGAATTTAAAATTGTGTTACACATGACTTTAAATTAATTTTATTATTTGCGTCCTGTTGCTCTTGTTAAAAAAAAGTCAAGAGAATTTTTCAAATGTTCCTCCAAAGTTATATGGTTGGCTTTTTTAATATTTCTTTTAAGATACGTCATGCCTTAGTGCAAGGAACCTACCATGAATAGGGAGCTCTCATGTCATAGCTGATTAAGGTTTCCGCTGCGGCGAATCAAAGTCTGTGTCTCAAGCGAAAAGGGTCTGGTTCTGAAGGAGGAAGGTGGGCCTCGTAGAGGTCTTCATGGAGATCGAATGGTGATGGAAGTTCAAGACAGGAACAAGCAGTCAAATTTGTACCAGCGTGCACAACCCGTGGCCTTCTCTCTTCCTGCAACTGTGGCGTAAACATTGGACCTCTGCCTCATCTCTTCAGCCTGTGTATACGCCTTTTCTTCCTCTTGGCCCTCATGGTTTGGAATCTCGAACAAGATGACTCTAAAGCCAAGAGAGAATAAGCCCCATTCTTCATACCACAACTGACAGTAGAGTTTTGTAAATTATTACCTAACTTGGGAGGGACTGGAGAACGTTATGCTGAGTGAAGTAACTCAGTCCCACAAGGACAAATACTGTATGAAACCATTATTATAGAATGAGTATAAAGGATTTAAGAGGGGTGGGAGAGGGTAGAAGCAGAGGGATGAGGATGTGCAGGAGAAGGGGGGAATTAATCATAGACTTGTACAATTTGATGGTTAGGGGGAGTGAGGGAAATTGGAAGAATCTGTTCTCGAAATCAATGTATTCAAATTTTGTAGATAAACTGATATTATTAGAACAAAACAAAATACAAACAAACAAGGAATAAAGGACTTGCTGCTGGTGTGTCTCTAGAGGCACCAGGGCCCTGGGGTAAGGGCTCTTGATCTGCTTTCTGCTCTGGGGTGATGGTCTGTGTTACTCTCACTCGCTCCAGCCTTTTCAGAGAGATGCTCATGGCCCTGAGCCCCTATGTCCACTTTTGTGCTCATTTTACAACCCCTAACACTACAACTTTGTTATTATTTCTAAGATTCTGCCTTGTCATATATTAAATTTGCCATATTTCTGTTTATTTTTTATTAATTTTTTCTTTTGTTCATGTTGCTAGTAATTTTCAGGCATTTTGAGTTAAATGCTTAATGTATTTCTTTTCATGTATTTATGTAATTTTTTTAAAAAAATTAAAAGGTTTAGTGATTTGAACGCTTTTTTTGAAAATTGCTTTAGTTTAAAAAAGTTTCTATATACAAGTTTATCTACAAGATTAACATACATTGTTTTTCATACCAGTTCATTCCCATTTCCCTCACGCCCACCTCATATTGTAGGATCCCATGATTATTTCCCCCAACCCCGCACATCCTCAGCCGTCTGCTTCCACCCTCCACCCTACCTTGAATTCTGGCTTTTTACACTATCAGATTGAAGGATTCTTTTCTCTTCTAAATTATTGTTCATCTATTAGAAATTGTTCTTAAAATGTTATAGTGTAATTTCCATTTTTTTAAAAAAGGCGGTTTCTGTCACTCTGAATTGAGTTCCTTCTCCACTTTTGGACCCTAGAGAGTTGAGTTCTTCTTTCATTTATGTCCTTCTTAATTTATAATTGGATTATGTAGCCCAGAATCCTTTTGGTCATCCCTCTCCCTCTGCGTAATTTTGAGCAGAAGGTGGACAGAAGGTGATTCTTTCTACACAAACCATTATACTATCATTCCAAAATTGCACTTGTTTTGTCTTCAGTTTTAGTCTTCCTTTAGAATGTGAACTACAATTTTGCATTTAATCAGTTATTAGGTCAGTTCTATTTCAGTAAATATTTACTATCTATTCTCCATCATTGACATTTGTGCAGTAACAATTGACAGTTGTGCAGTAACAATTGACAGTTGTGCAGTTCATCATGGTAACTGTGGTCAAGGCTATGTGTGCTGCCAGAAAGACAACTTGGGAACAGTTATATTTCTTTCCTATCACTCATCTTTGGGCTTTGATGAATGAGGTTATTATGACAGAAATTGGAACAGAATTTCATGTTAGACACTTCTAAATTTAGAACTAAATTTTAATTTGGAAATTTATTTTTTTTCAGAACTCTCCCTCTTTTTAAAATTACTCCTGGGATGTATTACAAACACATGATAAACTCAACCTCAAATAATTTTCTTTTAAAAAATTAGTAACTTTTTTCAGTTCAGAGTATCTGTTATTTAATTTAATACATTGAGTATATTATATCAAATAGAGACTGGAACAGTTGTGTTTCTTAGGATCACATAGAATGTATAATAAATATTTATTATAATTACTGCCATCTATTTAAACAGTATGGAATGATTAAATCATATAAGAAAGCAGAAAAGCAAAATTTTTGGTTAAAATCTTTTTTGCCAATGGAGGTTTCTAGCACTCTGCTGACACTGGGCAACTAGGTGCCACCTTACACTGCACTAATGGATACTTCTTCAATATAACTGAGAGGGTAACAGTATTCATCCTATCTAAAAGCCAGCCTGACGCTGTAGTCTAGTGATGAGTAATCTTTCCTAGATTTTACTGAGAGTAAAGTGTTGGAAGTTTGGACAGAGCTAGAGAGTAGCTTAGTTCACGCTTCTTAGACATTTTAATGCTGAGGTTGTTCATTAGACAGACTATAGATTCAAGAGCTTACAAGAATTTGGACTGAAGCTTCATGTTTAAGTGAGGCAGTGAATGGAGATATTGTCATCCATGGACATGAGTGGAGTAACATGAGAGAGTTCCATCTGAGAACTTTAAATCATTCAACCTTTTACCATAGTATCTTCTGTCTTGGAATGACATTCTACCAAGTGTTCCTTGTCACTCAACTGCACCTAAACAGTCTTAAAACCCTCACATGACTTATGACTAGGGAGAAGTGGTTTGGTTTTGAGCAGTTACCTTCTCTGAAAGTACTTTGGTCCTAAGATCATCTGTTATCCTCTCCTCCCCAACCAAGGTATGTGTGCTAAGGTGTAGGAGGGTACAGTGGTGAGACTTGTTATATGTCATCCACAGAGAATCGATTCGTAGCTGACCCTCCAGTGGGCTTTCAAATGAAAGCATGGATGATTCATGGAAAAAGACTACCCATCTTACTGCTGGGGAGCAGTTGGTGGATTTGAACCATGTACCTTTAGGTTGACAGCAGAGCTCTTTGCCACTAGGTCATCAGAACTCCTTCAGTGTGAGTTGTCAACAAAAAGAGAAAGAAATCCCCTTAAAAGTACTTAAGCTAAACATCCCTTAAAATTTTAGTGGCGCTGTGGTGACCTAGTGGTAAGAAGCTGCCCTACAACCCCAAAGCCATGTGGTTCGAATTCACCAGCTGCTTCCTTTGAAAAGGATGGGTGGTCGGCTCCTGTGTCAGTGATATACTGCCTCTGAAAACCCACTGGACAGTCAGCTGTGGGTCAATTTTGACTTGAAGGCACACAATAACAAGGTAAAAATAAAGCATCTTTGTGTAATAGACTAAATACCATGGAATTGTTAGTGTTAAATGTTAAATTTGCATTATGAGATTTTCCCTCAGGTTTTTAAATTTTTTTCTTGGCTGAGTACAGTGTACTTGTTACATGACAAGATGGGCTCTTTAAGCCCCTTCCCTTTCTTAGAGCTACTAGATGGAAACTGTGTCAAGGATGTGAGATTATCTGTGTGTGGGGGATTAAGTTGGGGCAAGGACTCTCCAGCACCTGAGGGGGTGGACGGGGTGGGTGTGTGTCTCTCTCTCTCTCCCCCCCTCCCTCCCCCTCTCCCTCTCTCCCATTTCCAGTGCTATTGCTGGTGGCCCATGTGGTTATGAGTCCCTCTTCAATTCTAAAGTTATCATGGATGACCTTGGTCATGGGGCCCAAGCTGTTGGTAGTGCAGGAGGCATTGCTGACAATCTTGAGAGGGTTGTCATTATTCTCATGGTTAATGCCCATCACAAACATGGGGGCATTGGCAGAAAAAGCAGAGGTGATTACCCATTTAACACCACTCTTAAAGTGAACTCCAAACTTCTCTAAGGCTGTGACGACACCATTGGACTCCACAACATACTTAGCATCAGTATCACCTCACTTGATGTTGGTAAGATCTCGCTCCTGGAAGATAATGATGGCTTTCCCATTCTCAGCCTTGACAGTGCTATTGAACTTGCACAGGTGGAATCATACTAGAACATATAGACTGTGTAGTTGAGGTCAATGGGGGGGTCGTTGATGGCAACAATATCTACTTTGCCAGAGTTCAAAGCAAGCCCTGATGACCAGGTGCCCAATGCGGCCATATCCATTTACTCTGACCTTCACCATCGTGTCTTGGAGATGTGACTGAAGCTGCACTGAAAGAGGGGGTGTCTGTTCATCGATGAAAAGCAGAGAGCCTCACCTCAAATTTTTTTTGTTGTTGTTAAAAAGAAAAATAAAAACTATTTTCATGTAAAATCATTATTTCTTAAAGAATGTTACGCTGCAACTATCAATCATTAATCATCTGCCTTATAGTCTGTAGAGAGTTTTACTCTTAATGATGGTGTGCTCTGCTGGTTTGAATGCACTCATGACCCTGTGGGAGAAAGATGAGCAGTCTCCTTCCTTGTGACTTACAGCCTCTGAAAAGCCACCAGAGTGGCAGCTATGAGTCAGTTTCCATTACAAGACAATGTCTTTGGCCCTTTTTTTTTTTTTTTTTTTTAAATAGGAGCCCTAGTGGCATAGGGCATAATGTAGTGTGGCCTTCTAAGTAAGAGTTTGGAAGTTTGAATCCACCAGCTCCTTTAAGGGAGAAAGATGGACATTTTCCTTCTGTAAATATGTTACAGCCTCAGAATCCCTTCTAGAGGCCTGCTTAACCAGAATCAACTTGAAACCACTGGGTTTAGTTTATCCTCCTAAAAGACCTTGAGCACTGCTTGCAAATAGCCCTGAAGTCTATTTTCAGCCAATGTTTTGGGCTTTCTTTTTGCAATGTTAGCATTCCAGGAAAACTTTGGTTTTTAAATTACCAACATTAAGACTGAAAACAGGTCTTCTTCAAAACAGTAGTTATGTCTGTAGGGTAATTTTTCCTGTTGAACCAAATGATGGCTTTGTTCCTGAAGACTTGTTTTAGCACCCAAGAATAAGGACAACTCACATCTGATAAGGGTCTTTGATAGCCCACTGACTGCCATGCTCTTCCTCCTCCACCCTGATCCGCTCTCACCATCCTACCAGTCAGAAGGAGTTCCATTTGGATCTACTATGATGCTGTGATTTTTTTTTTCTCTTCTAAAAGATCACTGTAGCACATTTGGAGCATCTCACCGAAGTCTATAATATATAGTACATAGTGTAGAAGGCTTTTCTACCTCTTGTGCAGAAATGGCTTTTAGTGCTTATGAGGACTTTAACTATGGTCTTAAAGCTATAAAACATCAGGTCACGATTTGGTATTACTGAGCAGTTCTCTGGATGCTGTGAGGGTGAGAAAAGAATGCTCTCCGCACTTTGCTGCTTGTGACATGATTACAAATGATTCCTGGGGAAGTGCTGGAAGTATAAGCATGCCCTTAGCCTTGCCCTCCCACTGGCATTTTTGACAGCTTGTACTCAGACTAGCCCAGTCTCGTGGAGAAAGATGCGTAGCCCCTTCTGTAAAGATTTACAACGTTGGAAATCTGACGGAGGGTCTGTAGGAGTCTGAATCAGCTCGATGACAGTCGGGTTTATAACAGTCCAATAGTATATGCTGTCAAGTGGGAACCAACTCATAGCTCACCCTCCAGTAGGTTTTCAAAAGCAGTGAATTGCATGGGAGATTGCCCATTGTCCTTCCTTGGAGCAGCTGGTGGATTTGAACCTCGTGCCTCTGGGTTGGCAGCTCAACTCCTTACTAGGAGGCTACCAGAGCTCTCTTATCACAGTTTAAAGTATTCTCATATTTGGCCGTAAGGTGATTTTCTGATTACTGTGAAAATATGAGCAATTTATATCTTCTTCTTGGGTTCTTACAACATGTTGACAAAATTTAACATAATGATAACATAGATTGATGTGGAAGGCTAGCTTCTGGCTAATTAGCAGGCGAATATGAGAATTAGTCAGTGAAGTCTGGCTACTAATGGCTCTTGTAAATAATGAACAACGTATTTGCTCATTAATTGATTTGAAAAAACGGTTATTTCCATACTTGAAATATAAATAACGCCAGCTATTTAATAGTGTGAATTTAGTCATTAAAATATTTCTTAAAGAATCTACTAAGAGAATTTTTTTCTCCATTGTGTTAGTCATTTAATCTTGAAGTGAATTGGGCTCAGTCTTTGTCCTAAAAAAACCGTTATCTTAAAAGCTTGTCATGCACTTGAGAACTAGAAGCCAATTTTAGGTTAGATCAGAAATGCGCCAGTGTTTACAATGGGTGACTTTGTCCTAGATTTACTTATGTTCATGCCTGATCTACAATCTGAGGTTTCTGAATGATTATGATGATTTTTGTGGTAGAAACTTTAATGTGAAGTTTGTTCCCAGATTTCCCCTTTGCTGCTTCCTTCAGACTTCTGTATGTACATGCTGTTACTATCAGACCTCCCCACCCACCCTTGTACTCAACCTTGGATTGCTTGCATACCAATACCCTATGTTAATCTTCCTAAGGAGCACTAAGTACACTGTCAACTCCTCCATCTGTACTAACTAGGCATCTAGGGGGATCAAGCTGTCTTTCTATTACACTGATATTGGGCCTCTTAAAGGCTGTCACCTGGAACCTCTGACTCAATTTCACATTACTGTACTCGATTCTGGTCAATATTGAATAGAAAGGGCAAAGAGAAAGACTGTCCATGAGATATATTGACATAGTGACCACCACCGTGGGCTTGAGCATGACTGTTGTTGACCAGGAGGAAGAAGAGGCAGGGGCACCAGGAATGAAGTGTAAAAGAGAGACGAAGCAGGCGGCTAACAGCTCAAAGACTGAAGCCTTGAGCCCAAACTTCTCGTAGCTTTTATTTAGAAATACCAGGAGTTAAATCACACACACAAAATCCTTTACTGATCAAACTATGTTTTTCTCTGCTGACATTCTTTTCTTATGTCAGGAAGAGGGTGATTTTCAACTCACAAGCTTTAAGGATGGCATCTCCTTGTCTGCAAGGAATGTGTCACCTCTTGTGATCTGCCAGGAGGAAATCCGGGGCTCGGTTTGAGCCTCACTCAGTTCCTGTTGAAGCATTTGGCGTGCCATTTGGCTTGCCACACGTGACAGACATTGTGAGGCTGGTGCAGCATAGGAACGGTTGGGATCAGTTGATCTGAGGGTTGCTAGGAGTCATCATGGGATTAACAAATTGTTGTTGTTGTTGTCAAGTCAGTCCCTCCAGTGGGTTTTTAAAGGCTGCAAATTGCACAGGAGATTGCTGTTATTCTTGGAGTAGCTGGTGTCTTCAAACCATTTACCTTTTGGTTGACAGCACAGCTCCTTACCACTAGGCTGCCAGAGCTCCCTATGGTGTTGAATAATAAGCTAAATCATAGCCAGTATACATTTCAATTCTCTAATCTGCTGGAGGAAAGAACAAATGATAAGAATTATATTATTAATAAATTTCACATTGGCTTAATATGTATTTAGCATGCCTGATGTTTATCCAAGGGCAGTTTGGGAAACAGATTTTTATAATGCACTTTGCCTGATAAAATGTAACTGAGAGTACGTAGAACCTCTAATTAACTTGATATTGCTTTTCTAATTACCTTTAAAATTTTATTTGACTGAATAATATAAGGAACTAATAAAATATTAAAATAAGTCTTTAAAATCTATTATTATTAATAGGTTTAAGGAACTTGCTTTAAGAGGTCTATCGTTTTTTTCATGCAATTAAACAATAAAATAAATACCTTTAATTAAGCCAGTGAAATCTATGACTGACAGATTGTTCCTAGCATTCTTATAATTCTCCTTTGAGCCAGAATGGCTACACTTAAGATATTGAGGGTGGAATTTTAAAAATGGTTAATGCTCACATGTAGTGATTTAGGTTTAGAAAACGAGTGTGAGGTCTTGCTTATCCATTTAGCTTCTTTGAGGTCACTCTGCATCTTTTTAAAAAGCATCATCAGATTTAGATGGTAAAGTAAGGATAACAGAATTGTTAAAATGAGAAGGGAATACTATTTACAAGTGATCCTTTATCCTCAGTTCTTGACTCAATTCTTACACTGGCTCTGGAGAAATCTCTGATAGGATTTCCAAAATTATAAATGTTTATGGAAAGTGAATGTCCCATCTTTCACATATGGAGCATCTAGTGGGCTCTATTTACTGACTTTTTGGGTTACTGACACAGTAATCAGGGTGATGGAGGTAGGTGTGTCAGAGATAGTGAGACTGGCTCAGGATAGAGCTGAGTTCAGGGCTGTTGTACATAGGGTCGCTATGAGTTGCAAGCTACTCAACTGCAAATAACAAGAAGTTGAATGCATTTTCCAGAGCTCTGACTGTGTGGATCACAACAAAATGTGGCTAACTCTGAGAAGAATGGGAATCACAGAACACTTGGTTGTTCTTATGCAGAACCTATAATTGGACCAGGAGGCAGTCATCAGAACAGAGCAGGGAAACACAGCATGGTTTAAAATGGAAAAGGGTATATGCCAGGGATGTGTCTTATCTTCATTCCATTTCCATCTACATGCGAAATTGATCATCCAGAAGGCTGGGCTCTGTTAGGAGGAATATGGCATCAGGATTGAAGGAAGACTCGTTAACAACTTGTGTTATACAGCTGACACAACTGTGCTTACTGTAACTGAGGAGGACCTGAAGCATTTGCTGCAGAAGGTCCAGAACTGTAGTCTGCACTACGGATTGAAGCTCATCATCAAGAAAACAAAGATTCTCACAACTGGGCGAATTGGCAGCATCATGACAGATGTTGAAGAGATTGAGATTGTTAATAGTATTAGTTTGTGTGGCTCCACAATCAACACTCTTGGTAGCAACATCTAGGAAATCAGAAGATGAACAGGACAAGTCTGCTGTCAGGGACATCTCCAGATGTACTAAAAAGCAGTGATGGCAGTCTGGAAACTGAGGTGTGCCTGATCCAAGCCATGGTCTTCACAGTTATGTGCTGTGCATGAGAAATCTGGAAAATGACTAGGGATGATAGAAGGAGAATTGATGCTATGGTATTGGAGAAGAGTGTTGAATATACCATGGATTTCCAGGGAAACAGGTTTGTTCTGGAGAGGGTGAGACCACGGTACTCCTTTTTGACAAGGATCCTAAAGCTCTGTCTGAGATACTTTGGGCATGTTGCAAAGAGGGACCAGTCATTGGAGAGGGGAGATTGATTGACTCAGTGCCTGGGGTTATAGGGTTGGGTGTGCCAATGAAAATATGGTTAGCTCACCATAGAGCAAGTTTCAGAGCTGTGGTACATGGGATTGCTATGAATCACAGTTGACTTGATGGCACATAACAGCAAATATCAGAGTGTCTATTTATGGTCCTTTATAATTGCTCATAAACCTGTAGATATTACAAACTATACACATGATGATTCTGATTGAAGGATGGCTAGTAGGATGGGAGGAGCCAGTTGCAAAGTTCTCATACTGTTTTTTTCCCATCCAGGAAAATAAACCAAAGCCATTAATTATATCACAGAAAAAAAAATGCCTATTTTAGTGCTATTTAATTGGAAAAATGCAAAAATTGCCATCTTGATTATATCTTCATTTTACTGACTTGGTTGACTTTTGCTCTAGCAGAATGAGCATGGAAAACTATAGTATTGTAAACCAGATTGTAATTTCAATTGCCGTAACTATTAAAGATCGGTTATTATTAGTAGAGCTAGTCAAGGTGGTGGTTAATTAAGTATTATTGAGTCACTACATCCAGGAGAAGATA
>NW_006399772.1:15063098-15084161 GCF_000299155.1 Elephantulus edwardii | reverse complement strand
AGCCTGGAGGACATTATGCTGAGTGAAATATCTCAGTCACAAAAGGGCAAATATTGCATGGTGCCATGGCTGTAAAATGGGACTGATATCAGAGTGGGGGTAAGACTGAGAAAAACTGGATAAATTGTGTATACTGCACTGAAACAGATGAGGGACTGAATAATTTAAAAGTGATATATGATAGGATATTATGGTTATCACAAGAGTCCACTATTAAGGTTGCATAGTGGAATGTACTTGGGGCAGTGGGAGGGGTACGGGGGGATTGTGTACCAGGGAGGGAGTCTCTCTTTTGCTTTTGAAAGAGAGGAGTGAACTGGGGGGGGCGGAGGGAGAGGACTAGGCGGGTAGAGAAGTGCAGCAATGAATGAATGGAAATCTAAATTCTCTGTAAATGTTCATTAAAATTATTTAAAAAAAGTATCATTGAGTCAGAACCAAACCAAAGCAGACCCTCGAATGGGTTTTCATACAGTAAATTGCAGAGAAGGAGATTGTCCATGTTTTTCAATGGAGCAGCTTGTGGATTCAAACCGTGTGCCTTTGGGATGGCAGCATAGTTCTTTACCATTAGACCACATGTCCCTAGTCAGGGTTGTGTTGTTTGCTGTCAAATCAGAACTGGCCCTTAGCTGATCCTCAAGTAGCTTTTTAGAGGCAGTGATTGTATGGGAAGGGATTGTCCATCTTTCTCCCATGAAACAGCTGGTTATTAAATATTAATATATATATTGTGGGAGCTCTGGAACCATCCACTAGTAGTAAGGAGTTGCATCACCAATCCAAAGCAAGGGTTTGAATCTACCATGTGATCCATGGGAAAAAAATGGGGAGTCACCTTCCCTGCAATTTACAGCCTCTGAATACCTGCTGGAGGGTCAACTGTGAGTCAGTTCCAAGTCAATAACATGAGGACACTATGACTATATTAATATGAAGATTGCAAGAAATTGTTTGCATTCATCTGCCAGAGAAAGTTGTACATTTCTCTCTTAAGGCTGTGTCAGATCTCCTCTCTGTCATAATCTAGAACACTTTGAAGTACATTTTTTAATGTTTAAATAATAAAATTTATATTTTTCCATCATTAGTGCAAAGTTTTATGCCCAAGAACATTTCTTAGAACTAATAAAGAGTAGAAGCGGAAGATATTAATTAGTGCTTAAAGCAATGTTTATTTAATTGGCTTCAAATAGGATGAATATTCCTCCAGAATTTCAAATCTAGAACCAAAAATTGTAACATAAATGTGTTTGCATTTTGAAATTTATTGTCTTTGCCCTTCACCTTATTTGCTACAGTTAGAATTAGCAATTCTTAATATTTTTTTATACTATGAACACCTTTTTTAATCTGGAGAGATCTGTGGATCCAGTCTTAGGATGTTTTACATTTCCAAAACTGAAGGCATAACATTACAAAAAAAAAGAAAAGAAATTGAAATAAAGTCATGTAATAGTTAAAAGAATTCTAATAGAGTAATATATGTATCAAAATTAAAAAGTTGTCATCATGCCAGAACCAACTCATAGCTCACTCTCCAAAGGGTTTTCAGAACCTGTAAATTGTTCAGGAAGAGATGCCTATATTTCTCCTTACCACTAGCCCCTCAGAGCTCCCTAGTATGTTGTTGTTGTACTCTGGAGTCAGAACTGACCCATAGCTGGCCTTCCAGCAAGTTTTCAGAGGCAAGTAATCAAATGGGAGGAGATTGTCCATCCTTCTCCCATAGAATAGCTGGTGGATTTGGACCACATGTCTTCAGGATTGCAGCACAGCTTCTTATCACTAGCCCGTCAGCTCCAATGTACATGTGTAGTAGTAATAATGGTACTCTGCTGGAAATGTTACATCTTTTGTTGTCAGCTAGTAATGAAAAGGTAGATAATTTAGACCAAGTCAGCAGGTCTGCAGAACAATAGGACCCACAATTTATTTCCACAAAGATTGCAGCTAATAAATTCTGTGAAACACGTCTACCCTATAAGACGTGGTGTTTCTTTGCAAACAACAGCAGCATTGCCAAAGATCTTAGCAAATTTAGAAGTGAGAATGAAGATGTGAAGAACCCAGCTGAATAAGATCCACTAAAAGCAGAAGCAAAGCATTACTTCGAAGAAGCTGTAACTGGGGTAATGATGACTCTAATACTATTCAATGTCTGCAATTTCTACGACTGATTACTATTGTCATTGCCCACATTCTTCGTTGAGAAAAAAATTGCTTTTCAGATAGATCTTAATAGGAACAAAAGTATGATCTCTATTCCATCCAAGTGCATGAACCATCCTCTTTCATGTTCACATCCTGAAACATTTGGTAAGGGAGCAGGTAAATGAACCCCAGTTAAAGAAACTCCTCTGTAAAAGGAGCAGACACTATGTGGAAGTCGCTGAGTCTGACTTCTCCCCTCTTCATAAAGGGGAACTGTCCCCCTCAATAGTATACATAACATCATGCACATAGCTACATCGTCATGCCACTCCATGCTCCAGCACCTATTTTTAGCAATCATTGGGTCCAGTGTTCATTGCAAGACTCATAGACTTTACTCACAGTTGTGGAATTTATTGGAGAAATAGGTGGGGAAGTTGAGAAGGCAGAGAATATTACACAGGTTTCGTCCAGCAGTCCCAAGCCAAATTAATAAAGCACAATTCCTCAGTTAGTGAAAATCTAGGTTTAGTTTAGCAACACAAATGAAAGAAGCCTCTGGTTTCCTCAAATGATTCAGTTTCTCTCTAAGGTTTCTCTGGTTATACCTTGCCACAGTCTCTTTAGAGCAGTGCCACAGTCTCATTACAATCTCTCCACCAGTCACCACCATTTCTCACAGTGTGGAAAGCACTCTCTTATATTGGCCTCATAGCTGTCGATCATTTGCAGTACCTTGTATCTGCAGTTAAGGAAGCTAGAGACTCTACTCCCCCGATGGAAATTAAGTCAGTGTCTAGACAAGCCAGTTTTCAAGGGTTCTGAAGCAAAAGATTTATCTAGAATAATAGCATTATATAATACAGATTGTTTTCTTTTGCACATACATGGTTAACTACCTATTTTACCACAGTGCTTTGTTTGCATTAAGAGAAAGTAAAAACTTAGAACTTATTGGTAAGTATATATTGTCACTGTTGTTATGTGCTGTCAAATTGGGTGTGGCTCATGGCAACCCTATGAAAAATAGATCTGAACCCTGTCCTATCCTATGCCATCCTTACCATCTGTCACACACTTGAGACCATTGCTGCAGTCACTGTGTCAATCCACCTGTTGAAAGTCTTACTCTTTTTTGCCACCCCTCCACCTTCTCAAGCATAATATAAATTTCTAAGAGATATTACTCTACTATCAATATGCCCAAAATATGAGAGATAAAGCTTTGCTATATTTGCCTCCAGGGAACACTGGGGCTGTACCTTCTCCAGTCCATAAATATTCAGTATTCTTTTCCAATATCAGAGTTCAAAGGCATGAATTATTTTATCTTTAGTCATTGTCAACTCTCATGCATAGGAGGCGACTGAAAAGACCATGACCTCAATCAGGTGCACTTTAGTTCTCAGATTTGCATCACTACTGCTCAATAATTTGGAGAGGGTCCTCACTACACACTTTCCCACTGCACTACATCTCTTGATCTCCTTACTGCTAATACCAAGTGGGTCTAAATATGAGGAAGTCATTGACAGTTTCAATATTTTCACCGTCTATCATGATGTTGCCTATAGGACTAGTGGTGAGAATTTTTGTTTATTTGATGTAGAGATGCAATCCAAATTGAAGGCTACAGTCTTTGATCTTTTGCAGCAAGTGGTTCAAGTCCTCCTTACATTTAGCAAGCAAGGTTGTGTCATCTGTGTAATGTAGGTTACTGATCAGTCTTCACCCAATCCTGATGCCACATTCTTCTTCATAGAGTCCGGCCTTTCAAATATTTGCTCAGTGTACAAGGTGAATAGATATGGAGAGAAGATATAACCTTGATGCACACTTTTCTTAATTTTTAACTTTTTAGTATTCCCTTTTCTGTTCACACAGGAGCCCTCTGGTCTAGGTGTAGTTTTTGCCTGAGTACAATTAAGTGTTCTGGGATTTCTGTTCTTTTCAGTGTTAGCCATAATTTGTTACCATCCACACAGCCAAGTATTTTTGCACAGTCAACGAAGCACAAATAGACTTTCTTCTGGTGTTCTTTACTTTCAGCCAGGATCCGTCTGACATCAGCAATGATATGCCTTGAGCCACAGCTTCTTCTAAATACTGCTGACACTTATGAAACTTCTTTGTCTATGTACTGTTCTAGCCATTTATTAATGATCTTCAGCAGAATATTGCTTGCATGTGGTGTTAATATTGTTGTTGTTGATTGCCTTTGAGTCAAGCATGCCTAATTGCAACCCTATAAACAAAATTCCTGAAGCCCCTCTATAACTACCAACATTTATCAAAATTCATAGTGGATGCCATAATGTTTGAAAATTTTCATTTCTGTTGGATCCCTTCTTAGAGATGGAAACAAATATGAGTATTTTACA
The DNA here is from genome assembly GCF_000299155.1 of Elephantulus edwardii. Lineage (NCBI taxonomy): Eukaryota > Metazoa > Chordata > Mammalia > Macroscelidea > Macroscelididae > Elephantulus > Elephantulus edwardii. The sequence goes on along the minus strand of NW_006399772.1, from coordinate 15,079,626 downwards.
GTTAGTCAGGTAGCTGTTCTTCAAATTTTCTGTGTATATAAAGAAATGTGTATTGTTTGGCCAATGAGATATTACTTCATAATAATTCTTTACTACAGTGGTCATAAATAATTTAGTATTTTTCTTAATCTTCTAAATGCTTATGCAATTAACTTTAATTTTCTGGTATAAAGTCCTTATGAAGTTATTCACAAATTTATTATTTGTGGTAAGTTTATCAGTTCACTCAAACTGAAAATAATTTCCATGTTAATGCTACAAACTACTTTGTGCATTTTTTTATTTCTTCACAATCTCAACCCCAAATTATGACAACATTACATGCCTTTAAAAAATTATTGTTTATTTGATTATTTGCAGGTGGAGCTCGGTGCTGTAGTCTATAAATCAGTGGCTAATTTAATGATGCACTAGTTTATATTTAGGAAGATGAAACATAACAAGCTCAGCTGAAAAATGATTCTTGTTTTAACCAGGATCTTCACACAGCTGTTTAAATACCATATTGTACTTCACCCGCACCCCCCTCCGTATTTAGGATGGCACATGGTACTTGTGTAATCTTTGCTTATTTTAAGCTAGTTTGAAAGAATAGTGCTGAGAAAATTGGAGACAATTTGCAAAACTTAGGGATATTCTTATGAATTCAGGCCAACTTAAATTATTATTGAAGAATCCATCTTTTTCTTTCTCAAATTTCTCATGAGAGGGTTTTTTCCCCCTCTCATTATAATGTTATATTTCAAAGTTTATGACAGAAGTACTGTTTTCGTGAGTTGTATGTAATTTTCTTTCTTTTCTGTGATGATACCATTAAAGTAAGATTGGCCTGGACAAGTCAAATGTTTTGAAATTGTAGTGTTTCACTTTATAGTATCGATCTTGTAATATTTTTCTGCCTGAAAACTTTCTTGATTTCTACATATAGATGTAAAGGCTGACTCAAAACATTTGACCTTAAAGTGAGAACTTTCAATACATTTTCTATCACTGTTTCTTTTTTGTCCCATCCCCTTTTACTTCCTACATCTGCTACTCATACACCAGAATTTTTCCTCCTTTTCCAGCTGAGTTATCCTAAATGAAATTTCATCTTAAAATTCACTTATTGCATCTGACCTATGCATTCCTTTAACTTTTGTTTCTAGAGTCCACTGTTAATTATTTTTCATTAAGTAATAAATTGCCATAATACCAGGCCTAAATTTTTCTCCTTGTTTTTGTATGGAATTCTTTCCTTGGTACTCACTGACTTGAAGTCTTATTTATATAGACAATATTGCAAAGATTTGAATGATGAGAAGTAGATACATAAACTTAGTTATATCAGTCAACTGAATTAATACACAGGAGTAAGTGCCATGTTTTGAGAAGCAACTCAATTTGTGTATCTATCTCCTAACATATGTAGTGTTATTCTAGTTCCTCTAACTATCAGTCCTGATTTAGGCTTGTGTCTGTTGTTTAACAGAAATATAGTATTTTTGCCTTATTACCAGGTTTAATCTAATGATTAGAAGCCTGGTTGCCATTAAATGTCATCTAATTGGTTCTAAGTGACAGCAGTCCTACATACACCAGAGAGAAGTACTGCCTGGTCACGCAGTGAATGCCCGGGTGGTGGATGCCCGTGCGTTTGATGCTGCCCTTCAGCCCACTGTTAGACCTGCTGTGCCACTCCATTTCACCAAAGGTCTTTTGCTCTTTCACTGCATTTCCACTCTACCGAGCATAATGTCCTTCTCTAAGGATTGGTCTGTCTCAGTAACATCCCCAAAACGTATGAGATGAAGGATATAATATGGCCATTTCTTAGGAAATTAGAGATTAAAACTAGAATGTATAAAAAATAGTTTTAACTGAAAAAAGTTTATGCTTATGAATACAGACAGATTTTGTAAATTAGTTTCTTGCTGTTGTTGTTAAGTGCTGTCAAGTTGTAGACAACTCAGTGACCCTATGAACATAAAACCTGAACACTTGTATAACTTTCATCCTTTCTCCAAGTTAATAGGGTTTCCAGAAGCAAGCTATTTTGAAAGTGAATGCCACTCCTGCTTCGCTTCCAAGCTTGTTTTAATCGGGGAGCGCCACCCAACACTGTCCACCATGGGTAACCATTATCGCATTTGACACATCAGTGTCACAGTGTTTAGCATCACAGCAACCATGAGTTACCTTTGTACGGCAAGTGGACAGACCAGTGTTATACCTCTTAGAAGAATGTTTGAAATTCTTAGAAGAATGTTTGAATTAAAACCAGGCTTGATGGCCACAGGCCCGAGGGCCCAACCAAATTTAAGAACAAGGCAAGGTTTAAACCCTATGAGCTCCATCATTCCACATTCCTCCATAAATTAGATACATGTTAACAATAATGTGAAACTTAACAATATAACAGATTTTTAAAAATTTATGAGTGTTATTAATAGGTGGTGGTGTTATGTGCCCTCCAGTCACCTGTGCGGCCCAGGTCAATCCTGTGTACAGCAGCTCTGAATTGTGCTCTGATCAAGTTTCACGAATTCTGACACTCCAACCCCTGTTGCCCCAGTCCATCTCGAGGTCTTCCTCTCCTGTACTCCTTTACTCTCTCTCCACGGCTTCCAAGCATGATGTCATGCAATAACTAGGTCATACTATATGTAAAAATTACATTTCATAACAATGTATTACATTTTCCTATAAAATGGAAATTTAAATATTGCATATAGCATATACATTTTTATCACTCTGTGAGTCTTCTACTCTATTATGAGGTAGGTCATTTTATTTTTAATTTAAATATATTTTATGATCAGTTACAGTATACATAAAGCATGCTTATGTCCAAAATACCTAAATGAAACTTGAAAGAGTATAAACAAAAATTAAAAAACAAATAGTTATAATGGTAAATGATATTAAAATAAGATTTAAAAAATAAATAGTAACAAAATTCATATTTTCACGTCTTGTTTTAAGTAGTTCTATTAAATAGTTTTTTAAATGAAAATATTCACATTGTGAGATGTACCAACAAAGGCATTTTAGAAATGAAAATGAGGTAAGGTTGAACCTTCCACAGCAGTGGTTTGAACTTTAACACCTCACTTATAAGCGGATTTCTTTCCATGTTGTTTTGGAGGTGGTCGTACTAGTTGTAAAGCGTGAAAGTCTTTGTAATGCTAATGGTCATGAGCGGTATACTGTGTACACTGCTGTGTGTGCAGAGGGTTAGTTAGCATCCCACTGTGTGTTAGGGGAGCTCTGCTGGCGTCGTCCTTAGATAGGTGCACTTCTAACCCTATGGCAGCACCTCTGACAGTTTGAATCGACCGATGTCTCTTCAGGAGAAGGATGAGAAGTCTCTTCCCATGTGACACACAGCCTCAGAAACCTGCTGGGTGGTCAACCATGAGTCAGTTCTGATTCAGTAGTGGGGGGGGAGCGGGCGAGTGTGTGTGTGTTTGTGTGTGTGTAAGGAATACTCCTGAAATTTAACAAGTAAGGGGGAAATGTATGTACATGGGCCTGTGTAGTTCAGGCCCTTGTTCAATGGTCAGTTTTAAGTGATCTCCTACCATGTGATTAACTCCTTCTGAAAACCCACCAGAAGGTCAGCTACGGGTCTGTTCTGACTCTATGGTATATATACTACAACATGCAGATCATCAGAGGTTGGTGTCTTTAAACACCCTGTTTTTCAAAGATTGATTATATTTAGTTTTTAGAATATCATAAGATTATGAGTATTTGCTTATTTTTTTTTAAAAAAAGTTCAGTCTTATTCATGTGTGCCCTGAAATTGTCAACTAAGAGCAAATGAGAAATTTTATTAAATAATTATTTGTAAAATGGAAGTTAATCAGTTCATTAAATAGTTGTTATGTGCCTTGCTGTTGCCTGCAACTCATAGTGACCCAATGCACAATAGCTCTAAACCCTGCCCTATCTCATTGTCTGAGCCAATCTCATTGGCTCTGACACACGCCAGTCACTTTGTCAGTCTGTGTCATCTAAGTTCTTCCTCTTCTGTGCTGTCCCTTCATCCATCCAAGCTTAATGTCATTCTTCAAGAACTGGCCCCTCCTGGCAACATGCCCAAAGCATGTGAGACAGAGTTGCAAAATCCTTGCCTGCAGAGAGCAACTTGGTTTAACCCTCTCCAAGACAGACCTGTTTTCTTGGTAGTCCATGGCATGTTCAATACTCTTCTCCAGCACTACAACTCAAATACATCTATTCTTTTTGTTGTTGTTGTTCTATTTATTCATTATTCTGAGCTTCATAGCAAGTAATTGTGAAGACCATGTCCTGGTAAGGCGCACCCTATTCTCTAGACTGACATAATTGCTCTTCAGTACTCGGAAGAAGTCCCTGACAGTAGCCTTTCCTAATCCAATTTATCTTTTGACTTCTTGGCTGCTGTTTGCAAGAATGTTGATTGTGGACTCAAGCAAGATAAATGTTAACAATCTCTTCTGTATTAATCATGGTGCTTCCAGTTGGCCCAGAGGTGAGAATCTTTGTTTTCTTGATGTTGAGCTTCGATCCATATTGAAGGCTGCAGTCCTTGACCTTTTGCAGCAAGTGCTTCAGATCCTCCTCAGTTTCAGTGAGCAAGGTTGTGTTATGTGTATAGTGCAAATTGTCTATAAGTCTTTCTTCAAGCATGATGCCACATTCCTCCTCATTAAGACCAACTTTCTAAATGATCTGTTCCCCATATAGAATAAGGCATGGAGATAGGATACATCCCTGACATACTCCTTTCCTGATTTTGAACCATGTAATGTTTCCTTGCTCTGTTCTGATGACTGCCTCATGGTCCAAGTATAGGTTTTGCAAGAGCACAGTCAGGTGTTCTCGGATTCCCATTCTTTTTAGAGTTAGCCACAATTTGTTGTGATCCACACAGTCAGATGCCTTTTTTTAACTTAGGAGATAGACATTCTTCTGGTACTTTCTGCTTTCAGCCAAGATTCATCTGACATGAGCAGTGATATCCCTAGTGCCACAGCCTCTTCTGATTACCAGCTGTACTTCTGATCACTCTCTGTTGATGTACTGTTCCAGCCCTTTTTTGATAATCTTCAGCAAGGTTTTACTGATGTGTGAATTTAGTGATATTGTTTGATACTTTCCACACTCTGTTAGATCACCTCTTTTTTGGTATGGAAATAAATATGGGTCTCTTCCAGTCAGCTTGCCAGGTAGTTGCCCTCTAGATTTCTTGGCACAACTTAGTGAGTATGTCTAGGGAAGCACCTGTTTACTGAAATATGTCAGTTGGTATTCTATCAGTTCCTTGGGCTTTCCCCCTACCCAGTTCTTTCATAGCAGCTTGAACTTCCCATTATTTTTGGTATAGTGACTCTGTATAGTCTTTTATCTTTTTTCCCTTTCCCTCTTCTTTTGACACATCCTGGGTCATTCAGTATTCTGTGCATAGCCTCTTTAAATATTGCACCTTGAAGCCTGAGTTTGTTCTTCAGATTTTTTCAGGTTAAGAAATGCTAAGCGAATTTATCCCTTTTGATTCTCTGACTCTAGCTCTTTGAATATTTTGTTAAAATAGATTTACTCTGTCTTCCCTAGCTGCACTTTAAATAATACATATATACTAGTATAGGGAGTTTTGGTGGCCTTGGTGGTAAGAAGCTTCACTCCCAAGGGCATGCAGTTCAAATCCACCAGATGGTCTCCTGGAGAAGAGTGGGCAATCTCTTGTGTGATTAACTTTCTCTGAAAACCCACTGGATGATCAGCTATGGCTCAGTTCCCACTTGATGGCAAACACCACCACCAACACTGATAATTAAGATACCCCATCCTTGTCTTCCGTCATGCTCACTCCATTGCTGAGAGTAACAGGCTGGTTGTTTGACTTCTTTATTTTTACTGATAAAAGCTGTTAAGACATCACCTTAAAGAAAGTAATAACTTGAGCCGATAATTTCATTGTTGTGTTCTGCAGCAAGACAACTAACACTAAACAGTCAGTTGTGTTTATCACTCAGCACGTTGCACTCCAGTCATGGAGTGAACACTCACGGCTCACCCATCACTGTTTCTGAGGCTGTAAATCAATGCAGAATACCCACCCATGGCTCACCCACCACTGAGTTGCCGAGGCTATAAATCAATGCGGGAGAATGCCCATCGTGGGCTGCACAGCTCCCAAGGAATGATGCTATCAGAGTTCCCAAGTTCAGCGACAGAACTTAACTGAGTTTTATCTCACTTTTAGGTGTATGACTCTGAGTGATCTGTGTAACTGGCTGTTTCTTCATGAGGTTACTAGATTTTTACCTTACTGAGCTACTTTGAAACAATAATAAACTTTGACAGTTTATTTTGCTTAGTTCAGTTGTTAAAAGTTCACATCAAAATTCATTAGTACAAGTGTAAATAATTGGTTCGATTTTTATCAAACTCAACAACAACAGAAAAGCAGAGTTAGCACAAAGGTGCTGCAGTCCACTTGTCAGTTCATTCAATAAGCAATTGTTAGTAGCCAGGTATGTGAGAGACCCAGAGGGAAGGAAAACACAATGAATAACCCTTGCCGGTTACCTTCAAGAAGTTGACACACAGACAGAGAACACACATGTCATGTGTCCCAGGCACAACCCTGAGTTTTGAAGTGTATGTAGTAGGCTTAACATGTGGAAAAGTGGTTCAGGGGTTCCGTGAGCAGTAGGAGTAAGGTTAGCAGAGTAATGTGAATTTGTGAACTGATACAATCTGTAACGATGGACTCATATTTTCAGAAAGTGAAAGTGCTTCTGAAAATTCCAGGTAAATTGCTATCTTAGTAATTGTGTTCCAGTTTTTGTGCTTGTTGTCCATCAAGATGAATACAGTACATTTTCTACCTTTTCCCAGTTTACTATTGAATTAGAGGAGATAGATAACAGCACAAAAAAAGTAGGTAGTTCAATAACTTAGTAATATAACAAATAATCATGGGGGAAAAATCTAGATGGTCAGCTGTTCTTTTTTGTAAATGTTACGGTTAATATTTTAAAGCTTTTTTAAAAAAATGTATGTATGTATGTATGTATGTATGTGTGTGTATACCATCAAATCAGATCTGACTGGTACAGGAGGAGATTGCCCCTCCTTCTCCAGCAGAGCATCTGGTGGATTCGAACCATGTATCTCTGAGATTTCAGTTCAGCTTCTTGCCACTAGGCCACGAGAGCTCCCTTAAAGCTTTTTTTTTTTTTAAAAGATCAATGTTATTGGGCTAATGTTTATATAGATATATACACATACATATACACTCTGTACCCTTTTACATGCATTGTTTAATGAGGATTGACAATGTATTTTCCTTTGTAACCAACATGACAGTATAGATCTGAACTTCTGTAACCATTAGTGTGATCCTTTATAGAAAAGTATAGAACTTTAAGTATTTATGACAATTATTGATGCTGAGACCAAGTAAACAAGATCAGCTTTGTGACAAGAGTTTTTAAAACAATATTTTCAAAGGTGATACCTTTGTGTTAACTATACCACTTTCTCTGAACTACACATACTTTCATTCTGGTATAAGGTGCTGTAATGTAAAGAAAACATCAAAGTGATATCTGAGTATTTGCAACACCTTATTTCATGACAGAGTATTTTCTATATGCCTGAAATACACCTTCCAGAAGGCACCTGCCATTCTCTTTTCTGTGTTAACTCTTTTCTTCTGCAGCCCTTCCTTAGATCACAGCTACTTTTTGTGAGTTACCGTAAAATAATAGAGAGAGAGAGCAGAAGGACCACCTTACTCAGCCAGCGAGTTTCAGAGAAATGATATTAACATTGAGACTAACTAAATAGTAACATTTTAATTTTTTATTTTAAGTTGTATGTTAAAGTAAATGTTTAAAAAATAGAAATGTTTAAATTGTGAAATATATCAACAAAGATATTTTAGAAATTAAAATGAAAATATTGGAAACAAGAGTGGCATCCACTGTGTAAACAGCATGCCTCTGGAAACTATGAACTTTGAGAAACGATGAAAGTTTTAGAAAGGCTTCAGGTCTTTTGTTCGAAGGGTTGCTATGACTCGTGCTCAACTCAATGGCAAGCAACAACAAAATGAAAATTAAGTATGACTGATTCTTGAACAACAGTGATTTTGAACTCCTCAAAGGAAATTAGCAGGTTCTGAAAGTTGATTTGTGTCTTAATGTTTAGCACTTTTTCTGGCATAGACTTAACAAGTTATTTCATAAGTACATGTTACTAAGTACTGGTGTATATAAATTAGGGTCAGAGAAAGAGAGAAGATCCCCAGTGAGAAGGACTCTCACAGTGGCTTCAGCAATGGACTCTAGTGTGTCAGAGATGATGAGGATGGTACAGGATAGGATAGGGTACAGATCATCTGTTCATTGAGTTTCTGTGAGTCGTACTCAACTGGATGACACCTAGTAAAAGCATTTATAAACTTTATATTCATTTGCCATTCAAATTTGTGGCCACGGATTTCTGTTTGAAGACTTGAAGCCAGCTTATTCTGCAGAGCTTTTCCAGGGATTGCTGACATTCTAGGTGGCTGTCAAAATGCCAGTTCTTTTCTTATAGTCTGGCCTTCTCTCCTGCTCAGTTTATGTTCATCTGATTATTCTCAGATAGCTAACTTCCCACTTTAAAGTGCTTGCATCCCCTTAGAGGCCCAGTGCATGAGGAAACAACTCTCTACAGCAAAACAAAAGAAACCTTTTCTATAATCTACGTGTCACATACTTACTCTCTTCTCTTCTTTCTCTTCAAGGAAAAATCTTAAATCTGGAACCATTTTTTCTCAGCATAATACCCCTCTCTTAGAAAGTCAGATGTTCAAACCTAGGCTTCAGGGACTTGGTTTCTAGAAGTCCTGGGCATCACCATCCTTTGAGCACATGATTTTTTAAAGCACAAGGGTCATGTTTAAGATTCCCAGTTGTGTTCTCATTCTGATCAGTGTTTTTTGGTTAGTTTGGTTTTTTTTTTTAAATTGGATCACTACCGTGAGTTTTCATCATTTTAATTTTGCATGAAATAGGGAGTATATGTAAAGTGTTCCTACTTCAAACCAAAGTAAGATGATTGTAAAAAAAAAAAAAAAGAAAAGAAAAAATAGTGCTGAGTCATGAATTGAGTAAGGTGCCTTTTAAAAAAAAAGACTAATTTAACATCACCTTTCAGTTGAGAGAATGACTAAGTGGAAAACTACAGTTATTCAGTCTTGGATATTAGGCGTGTATTTTCTCAAAATATATAAATTAAATCTGTCACTTGGAGGGAAACAACTGACAATCTTTGTTATCAGTAATAGAATTTGTGCTCTAGGGCAAAACTTAGAGGCTTGGAAAACTTGCATACAACTTCATGAACTTGACAGATTCCCGACACTCATGGGCTTTTCTAATGAAGTGGGTGGTGATATTGTTGTTGTTGTTTTCCATCATGTCAAGCACGACTCATAGCGACCCTATGAACAAAAGACCTAATGCCTTTCCATGACTATTATTAATTCTAGTTCATAGAATTTCCAGAGGCATATGGTTTAGGAAGTGGATGCCACTCCTGCTTCCAAACTTGAATCAATCTGGAATCAATCTAGGAGCTCCATCAAACGCTGTCCACATTGGGAAACCATTCTGGTAATTGATACCCCGATGGTAGAAGGTTCAGCATCACAGCAACCCAGGTTACTTCATACTGCACATTGGCAAAGAGTTATTTGCAAAGTGGAAGAGTGTTCCTTCAGATATAAATAGCACTAGTTTCATTTAGCAGTGGTTAAGTGTCGTCAAGTCGAATACGAATGAAATTAAGTTTTGCGCAAAAGACCTGAACTCTGTTCTATAACTAACATCATTTCTGTATAGAGCTTTGTTCTATAACTACCATCATTTCTGTATTAAATAATGCAATGCCAATGTTTGAAAGATCTACTAAATCCAAGTATTAATCTTTAAATGATCAATAAGTGATGTTACAAAATCAGTTATGAGCAAAATATCTATTCAAAGAATGAATTATTAAGTGAAAGAAAAGGAGAAGTTGTTGATATGCTTTCTGATTTCTAATTAATGTGTGGACTGTCTCTACTTTGGATTGTTTTGGTGTTACGATAGTTTAATTTCATGATTCCAGGCTGTTTTGGTTAATGATATTTTTACGAATTACTCTCCTGCATTAAATTTACTTATTCCTGACTCATTTTCAGGTTCTTAGCATTATTTCCACATGGGATATAATGCTTATTATTCTTCTCTTTTCCTTATCTACTGCCACTAGCATGTTGGTTTTTGGGGTTTTGTTTAACCTTGAGAATAAGCTGTCTCCATATGTATTGTGCAGTTTGTTTTCTATAAAAGCAGTAACTGTGCATTTTATGCAGAAATTTGCTTTCCCACCATGCAATGTAAATGGCAGGGTTAGCAGTTCAGGAGAGTTTTTCTTCTGTTAACAATATCTTCATCTTCTCATTAGTTTAATTCACAATAATGATTCATGCAAATTTTGACCATTAAATTCTTCTAGGCAGTGTTGCTTCCCAAAGACTAGGTACTTGAATGATTTCCCCAATTTACTTTAATGTATTAAATGAATAGTGTATGGTAATTCATATTCATTCTGATACAATAAACTTTCTATGAATGTATGAAAATAACATTTATATATGTATATTTCCCTCTGTTTTCCTGTAGACTGGCTGTAAAACCTCGAGTTTTCAATAGGCTTTTTGCTCTGTACAGATTAAAGCCCTTTTAGACTGGTTTGTGATTTTAATCGTTCTTCCCTGAAGTATATTCTTTTCATCACATGTTTTCCTTTCCCTGCATAGGAAATGCTGAAGTCTTTCCAGAGAGTATTTATGAAATCTCCAGAGAACCCTGGATTGATTTTTAATTTTTCATTTCAAATGCTGCAAAATTTGGGAAAGTTCATATCTTTTTAAAGCTTAATTTTTTAAAAAAATTGTTTCCTTAATTTTGCAAAAAAAATAAAAGCTGTTATTATATGTAACAAATAGATCAGGTGTAGTTTTAAAAAGAATCAGCCTTAAAGTTATTTCTTCACAAAATTAGAAGGTAGTCTCACTGAATAAAAGAGGATAACCCAACTTTGTGTAGTCATGTTGATGAAATACATATACCCAAAGCATTTTTTAGGGATAAGGAAGAACATTGTAAAAATAAATAACCGGCTTTGGCTGCTTTCAGGCAGCATATGTATGCCGTTATACCCAGAATTTGATTTTTCTGAGACAGAACTGCTTAATTTATTCAGTCAAAAGTTTTACTATTCTGATTTTTCTCTTGAAGGAACTAAGAACACATTCATACTTCATGAGTTGCTAATAAGTGCATGAGCTAACATAAGGTTGAGTTCATTTGTAAATAGTAAATGTTGGCTTAGTGTTTTCTATTTGTATTATACCTTAGAGAAAGGCAAAGGAGAAGAGAAGCAGTTTAGTGACACCCGATAGAGCAGAACAATGTATAGTTAAAGATACATTTTGGGTTTTGAGAATTTATGTTCTGAAATTGCAGTTTCAGAATTCCACATGATATTTGTATAAGGGTGTTCCTGTTCTCCCGCCATCACCATTACCTATTTCCAAAACTTTTCATTGCCTGAAATTGAAACTCAATACCTGTTAATCAATAACCCCCATTTACCTTTCCCCACTCTTCCACTGTAAATTTATTTCTGTCTATAACTTACTTTGGACATGTAGTGAGGAGAGACCGATCCTTGGAGAGGGACATCATGCTTGGGAGGGTGGAGGGACGGCGCAGGAGAGGAAGGCCCTCTATGAGGTGAATTGATTCAGTGACTGGGATAATTGGGATGGGAGTGTCAGAGACAGTGCAATTGGCACAGGACAGAGCGGAGATTAGGGCTGTTGTATATAGGGTCGCTATGAGTCGCAGGCGACTCGACGGCACATAACAACAACAACAACAGCATGTATCTATATATATGCCTCTTCTAGATAGTTTAAGTGCATTCGTACAATATTTAGTCCTTTATGTCTGAATTATTTCACTTAGTGTAATATTTTCAAGAGTCATATGTGTCTAATCATCCTATCATGTGTTGTAATCTTAGTTCTCTTTACCACTGAATAATATCCCATTATATGTCTATACCGCATTGAGTTTCTACATTCATATGTTGATAGAAACATCAGTTTCTGCCTTTTGACTATTATGAATGATGCTGATCTTTGGAGTGTAATTATCTGCTTAAGTCCTTGTTTTCAAATTTAGTATGTGACTCATGTGGACATATAAAGGCCAATGAGAATTCTGAGAATAAAGAGAACAAAGGCAGGACATTGGGCTATTCTGACATAATTAAGTATAAAAGTAAGATTTCATTAATTTAGGGGTTTAAGGGTTCATGGAACCTACTAAAGCTAGGGTTGTTGTAGCCTTAATAATCCTCTTATAAATCAGATGTGTTGCGAAAACTTTGCATCAAAATCTATTGGATTCTATATCCTTTCTATTTATAACAAAATATTTTTCTTTGAGACTGGATCAAAAGGTAATCACATAAAGATTAATAGGTCAAGATTTTGGTAGTTGTCACAAGGACGGATGGTGAATGTTGACCTCACATACTTCAGGCGTGTTGTCAGGAGGTGTCAGTCTTTGGCAAAAGACATCAGATTGGGAAACATATGGTCAGTTAAAGAGGAAGACTCTCAATGAATGACTGCAGTAATGGCCTTGAGCATGGTGGAGATGATGGAGGATTTTTTTCAGTGTAGGATAAAGGTTTTGGTCTTTTTTTCCATAGGGTTGCTGTGATTCATAGTTTACTCAGTGACACTTAACAATAATTTCTTTGCTGTTCCAGGAAATAAAACTAGTGTCTGCTAAAGAGAGCGAGAGAGCAGGAGAGAGAGAGAGCAAGCTATTCCTTTTACCTCCCCCCCAGCTCTGTCTCAGTATAATGACTAAGCACAAGTTTTGCCAGAGAGTAAATCCAGATGGCATATAAACACATATAAAGGTACCAAACCCTCATAACTACCGAAGAAATGCAAAGTAAAGCCTCAATATGTAGTCACTACACACCGATGAAGACTCAGTAAAATAGAAGCGACAACAGCAAATGCTGGTGAAGACAAGAAGCAGCTGGATCACTGATGCATTGCTGGTGAAAACATAAAATGTTGCCGTCATTGTGGATAAGTGTGACAGTCTTTAAAATATAAGCATTCAATTTACTGTATGACTCAGCAACTACTTTATTGGGCATGTATCCCAGAGCAGTGACAACTTCTGTTCACACAGGAACCTGTACACACATTTTCATTGCAGCTTTGTTCATAATAACCCCTAAGTGGAAACATCCCAGATGTTCTATAGCAGTGGATGGTTAAACTGAGGGTGGCACACACAGACCATGGGATCTTGATCATCAATAAAACAAGGTACAAGAAGCAACTTGGCTGGGTCTTCAAAGAACTATGCTGAGCAAAGAAGCCAGTCCTAAAAACTCATATAGTAAATTGTTCCGTTTATGTCGCATCATTGAAGTTGCAAGATCATGAAGTAGAGAGCATGTTCCTGGTAGCTGTGGGTCAGAAGCAGGGCTTGCATAGGGAAGAGAAAGAAATTGTTGTGTTTATATAGAGACCATAGGAAAGAACCTTTGGAGTAATGAAGTTATTTTGTATCTTGACTCTATCAGTGACTATACCCCAGTTATGGCTTTGTATAATTTTACAAAATGTTACCAGCAAGAAATATAAGTAAGGGGGGGAGGGAGGAAAAAGGTATTTCTGTGTATTGTTCTTTACAAATGCATTTGAATCTATAGTTATCTCAAAATATAACTTTTAATTAAAAAGAAAAAGAAACATGCTTTTGGCTGATCAGGTGTGAATGTTTATTAAGCAGCTCTAGTTCTTCTTATTTTTTTTTTTTTTGCCACAGGTACAGGTGAGTATTTTAAATGTTGAAAAGCCCTTCAGGGATTCCACTCTGTAGAGGGACATGAAGATCTCTGTAAAGCTACAAGCTAGTCTCCAAGGACTTTAAGTGCCAGGTGTTATACATGGAGTTATAGGAATTTGACTTTACAAGTCTGTGGCTGGATCCCAGAGGACCAATGTCATCATCTCAATTGACACTCATTCAGCTGAGTAATTCTAAAGTATCTATGTTGTTGTTAAGTGCCATCAAGACAAGCAGGGCTTATAGTGACCCTATGAACAAAAGACCTGAACCTTTTCTGTTAAGTATCATTGTTTCTCTAAGTTCATAGAGTTTCCAGAGTCATGTTATTTAGGAAGTAGATGCCACTCTTACTTCCAAGCCTTTCTTAGTCTGGGAGCTCCACCAAGTACTGTACACCATGGGTAATGATTATGGCATTTGACACACCAGTGGCACAACGTTCAGTATCATAGCAACCCCAAGTTACCTCAGTACAGCCAAATTGGCAGACTAGTGCTGGACCACTTAGAAGACTGTTCATTCAAAATACAATTAACACCAGGCCGTCGGGGCAGCTCTAAGGCTCAGGTGACTTTTAAATACCCAGCCCTTCACACCAGATGCTTATGGGCTTTAAACAAGAGGCTTCCAGCTCACAGCTTATTGTTAAAAATATGTATGTTTCATGATATCTCTATTTACCTATAAATATATTAGCATCTTTCCTTTGAAGTAACTTTTTCTGTAATAGCTTTCTTAAAGTCCATTCACCATGTGTTTCAACCCCTTGTTGAAGGAATCTTGGGTACAAATATAGTCTGTGTTCAGAAATATCACATTTACATATTATTTTTTGGCTTACTTCTTCCTCTCAATGGTTTTGAAATATAACCATTTTGATTTGTAGTGATTAGCTTGCTTATTTCATCTTCTGTTTAGTGTAATAGATATTAGTTGCTATAGAATGTATTCTGTCTCGTGGCAACCCTGTGAGTGCACAGAACTACTCCTGCATCTTTTCAGGGTTATTACCTTACAGAAGCTTATTGCCAGGAATGTCTTCCCAGGTGCCTCTGGATGGGTTCAAACTGCCACCCTTTCTGCTAGTATTCAAATGCTTAACTGTTCTATCCAGGAACCTTCAGTTATAATTACTTCTGTTACTTATAGTTACTGTAATGTCTGGAAGGATGCTGCCACAGTTTAATTTTGCTCACAGATTGCTGTTAGTCCTTTTCTTCTCTGTTTTCTTTAATGTGGACTCTGACTGGGCAATAAAATCCTCTGTGTAAACAACACATGCAAATCTTTTTTGCATGGTAGCTGCAGGGTTTTTGAGAGCTTATGTTAAAAATAACAACAAAAAGCCCTACCAAAAACACAATATTTAATTCACATATGAGGTTTCTCTTTTGAGTACATACTACTTATAAAAAAGAAACAAACCCCACAGTAAACTGTCACTTTGGAATTCAGTTTAATATTTAATTTTCCCCAAAACTTGCTTTTCTTGTGTCTTTTTAAAATAGAGAAGTATTCTTTTTTCCCTTCTCTGACAAAATCTCACTTATACTATTTTGTATTTTATTCTGAAAATGCAAAAGTCATCTTTGATTTTATAATGGCTTAAAATTTTTGAGTTTAGAGTAGAATTCAGCAGAGCACGGAGCCTGTAGTTGGACTTAGTGATGATTACTGAATGAGAATAACATGCTTTGTCATCACTAAGAATCAACACTGTGGACAGTCCTAGCTTGATGATATTTTACATTTTCGGCTGGCATAATGAGAGAAAAATGGGCAATCTCCTGTCCTATTTTCTGCTTTAGAAACTTAGCAGAGGGTCATCCATGAGTCAGTTCGAACTCAATGGCAGTGAGTGAGTATGCTAATTAGAATGGTTCAAGCAGTCTTGTTATCATCAGACCCGTAACCTCATTTGCTGAGCATTATGAAAACACTGGGACATAAAGAGGAAGCGGCACGAAGACAAAAATAGAGAATAGCAGACTAGTTCCTTGTTAAACACACACACACACACACACACACACACACACGTAATTTGAGGAGGAAATATTTTTCATTTTTATGCAACTTAATGTATTTATTCATGCAATTCAACTCTTTAATTTATTTTTAAAGAAATTATTATCTGCTTGAAAGATCATGATTTTCTTATTTTTACCGCTAAAAGGTTTATTGTTTTAGATTTATTACCCTTGTCTGTGTTCCATTTTGAATTACTTTTGTTTAGATGCTACACTTTGTGTTATGCCCACAAAGTGCCCCTCAAAAACTAAGAATTCACATATGCAAATACAAAGAGCACTTAATTATGCAGAATAGTTTTCCACATGCAGAGGTTCCCTCTCCTGGTGGAAAGATGGCAAGAGAGAACCCTCTGTCTCTGCCCTCAATTGTTTTTAAGGCCTTCCCAGGTGCTACTGGCGGGGGTGGGGATATTGGGAGCATGATTGGTGGGCCAGGGTATCAGTGATGTGGGTCAGCTTTTGATGGGCTGGCTACTTTGCCTGCCTTTACCCTTTTTGTGTCACGTAGACACTAGTTAATTCTTTATTTTGCAA
>NW_006399772.1:15058389-15062268 GCF_000299155.1 Elephantulus edwardii | reverse complement strand
CATGAGATAGCTAAGAATTTTTATGGCCCACTTCTGCTTCTGGGATTAATGAGGTTTTTTTAAAAATGGGGTATGCTGTCCCCTCATTTTGATTATTCAAACCCCTAGCGATTGCTGCAGGGCCTGGGTGGGTCCTGGCTGTTAACTGTATATGAAACATGAAGGTCAGCTGTTCGACTCCTCCAGGGGCTCATTGGTAAAATATGGGCAGTTTCTTCCTGTAATGATGTCTAGTCTCATAAACCTCCTGGAACGTCACCATCAATTAGAAACAAGTCTGGTTTTGAGTTACTGTCTTAAACGATGATGATGATGATGATGATGATGATGATGATGATAAAGAAGCAGAAGAAGCAGAAGGAGGAGGAGGAACTCTGACATACATGGACTCCAAATGGTTGTGGGGGAAAGTATCTATGGGTGATAAAGTGTATTTTTAAATTAATTTTACAGAGGATGTGCCGTGTGTCTCACCTACATTAACTGTTTATATTTATATTTAACTAGGGTCACAAGCAACTCCATGGCACATAACAAAATTACAAGTTGTATAATGTTTCATTGATTGTTTATTTAAGCCTCTTGTTTAGAGTTAACGGGACCCGGTGGTGGGCTTTCATATTTAAAATTCAGTTGTTATTACATTTTGGAGGAACATTCTTCTAAGTGGTACAGCACTCCCCTGTCAGTTTGCTGTACTGAGGTAACCTGGGGTTGCTGTGATGCTGACCCTTCTATCACTAGTGTGTCAAATGCCATATCAGTTACCCATGATGGACAGTGTTTGTTGGACCTTCCAGGTAAGACAGGTTTGGAAGTAGGAGTGACATCCACTTCCTAAATAGCATGCCTCTGGAAACTCTATGAACTTAGAGAAATTATGATAGTTATAGAACAGGGTTCAGGTCCTTTGTTCATAGGGTCACTATGAGTTGTGCCTGACTTGATGGCAATCAACAACAATAACAACAAGCAATGTCAAATAGCATTTGTTCCCTTCCTTTGATGTTGTGAATAACTATAAAAGTTTTCTTTTTCTTCACTTGCCACCAAAGTTATATTTTGTTGTGTTGCTTCTCAGCTTGCTGCTCTGATATAACCTTTCTACTTCTTTTAAATTTATGAATTATAATCTTTTGTGCAAGGAGAAGCCAATAATACAAATCTGTTTGAATTTTGACTACCTTATGAGTACAGACTGACAGTAAAGGGCTGCAACATTGGGTCAGTACTTGACCTTTGTGACACCTGTATTCCAAATTTGATCATCTTTTTAACTGCATTTATGCCTTGACATAGTTATTTTCAAGATGCTAGGTCGTTGATCTCAGGTAAGTGAGATACCAATTATTAATGACCGCACAATTAACTGCTAAGTTACACATAGAGATGGGTTTTCTAGTGTACTTATTAATACTAAGTCATTTTAGGTGAACATTTAAATGGCCAGATGATGAGGTGAGTAATGACTTCAGCTCTTTGATATAGGTCATACCTTAAAACTCTCTTACTTACTAAAGGACAGAAACCATCGTGATATAAATATGCTGTAAAACACTGTAATTTGCAGTTTGAAACCTCATGTATTATAAGGAAAAAACTCATATCGAACAGATGTTTTGAGTCATAAGGGCTGCAGTAGAAACCAGTTAAATTTACATAATGATATCATAGGCTAAAATATTAGTTACTGTCTCATTGATTGAAAAGTCCATTTACTGTTGTTTAACCCTTGGCTGAGTAAGAAATAACCCACTCCAATTTTCATTCTGAAATATTGATTGAGAAAAGTCACATGTGAGCTATAAAAAGTATAAAAAGTAGTCCTTTTTATAGTTTTCTTTGCTAAGTTCTTTGAATATTAATATTAGTTTTACATTCTATTTATAGAAATTGTCACTTACTTTAAATGTCACTGGCATCTGGTTAGCATTATTTCACATTGTCAGCAATTTAGTTTATATCTGTCCTTGACACTTTTGGTCTCAGCCCCGGAGAAGAGTGGGAAATCGTTGTGAACTTTTGACAGATTGCTGATAGTTTCTTTGCTGCTTTCACTCAAAATATGTAATCTTTTCTCTTGCTCCTTTGGTAACTTAGTGTTTGAAACATGTTAAAATAATTTAAAGGGGGAGGAAATATCCTGAAAGGAATGTAAAGGCTTTTTTACTTACTACAATGATGGACTTGGACATGAAGGAGATTATGAAGATGGCACCATGTAAGACAAAGTTATGATCTGTTGGTTTTAGGATTGCTATGAGCTGTAGTCTACTGGCTTGCACCTAACAAAACAAAACTTGCTTATCGCTTTATGACTTGTAGCAAACTTTCTCTGTTTTATTTTTAAATCCAGAAATAAAAACCAAAACAATAATAAAAAAAATCCAACTTTTCAGTTAATAATAAAAAAAATTGTTTGCTTGATAAGCAAGTGTAAAAAGGATAAAGGCAATGTGGAGAAGGCCAAGTCCAATCTCTGCTAACTCCACAAAGGGGAGCTGTTCCCACCCACAATATCCATAGTATAAAACTGACCCCTGTAAGGTCGGACATAGCCCTACACTCTGCTGTATGTACTTCTACTAATTATTTTGTTGAAAATGTATTGTAATGACCACACAAACTTTACATAATCTCTTTTTACTCACAGTTTATTAGGGAAACTGGTTGCAGTGGGTGAGGAAGGCAAAGGATATCACGCAAATAGCAGTACCAGGTCAGGCTAACAGCATAGTACAGACTCTCAATTAATCTAGGCAACTTCTTAGTCAACAGGAAGTTCTATCTGGTGCAGTAACCTCTAGCCTTCAAGGATGCATGCAGCTGGTGCTTTCTTGGCTTCCCAAATTCTACCTCTGAATAGGCTCAATTTAATGAGGAGAGGAGCTAATCCCCTTGTGGATTGGCTAAAAATTTCCATAAGGACGAAAGGGCTCATGCAGCTGTTGATGATATAGGTAGGACACCTGTGCACAGGGCAGCTGGATTAAAGTAAAGACAATTGTCTAGGGAGGTTAAATATTTAGGAAGACCTACTACAGCCTCCAATGTGGATTGAGGCTCAATGTCAAGAAGACAAAGATTCTTACCACTGGACCAATTGGCAGCATCAAGATGGATGGTGAAGAGATTGAGATTGTTAACAGCTTCAGTTTGCTTGGATCTACAGTCAACATTCTTGGCACCAGTAGCCAAGAAATTGAAAGGCATAGTGCCATGGGAAAGTCTGCTGTTAGGGACCTCTCCAGGGTACTGAAGAGCAATGATGTCTCTCTGGAGACTAAGGTGTGTCTGATACGGACCATGCATGGTCTTTGCAATCATTTGTTATGCATCAGAGAGTTAAACAATGACTAAGGAGGATAGAAGGAGAACTGATGTCTTTGAGCTGTGGTGCTGGAGAAGAGTATCGAGGGTACCATGGACTGCTAGGAAAACAAACAGATTCTTCCTGGAAACAGTTAAACCAGGTGGCTCCTTGGAGGCAAGGATTCTGAGTCTTCGTCTGACATACTTTGGACATGTTGTAAGGAGAGACCGGTCCTTGGTGAGGGATATCACGCTTGGTAGGGTGGAGGGACTGTGCAGGAGGGGAAGGCCCTCTATGAGGTGGATTGATTCAGTGACTGGGATAATTGGGATGGGAGTGTCAAAGAGAGGGCGATTGGTACAGGACAGAGCAGAGTTTAGGGCTGTTGTACATAGGGCTGGCACATAACAACAATAACTACAGCCCAAGTTTTGATTTGTTCCTTAAGTGATACACTCCTAATGTCCTTTGTGTGATTATTAATAATGCATTCTCTTCACTCCAAACAAATGAAGGACCTGCTAGGCCACTAAAGCTCCCTAGTGTGTATGGAAATAGTTGTTGTT
>NW_006399772.1:15040151-15057708 GCF_000299155.1 Elephantulus edwardii | reverse complement strand
AGAATCTTTGTTTTCTTGATGTTGAGCTTCAGTCCATATAGGAGGCTGTAGTCCTTGATCTTCTGCAGCAAGCGCTTCAGGTCCTCCTCAGTTTCAGCAAGCAGAGTTGTGTCATCTGCATAACGCAGGTTGTTGATATTTCTTCCACCCATCCTGATGCCACATTCTTCTTCGTATAGCCCAGCATCTCGGATGATTTGTTCTGCATACAGATTGAAAAGGTATGGAGACAGAATACATCCCTGACGAACCCCCTTCCTGATTTTGATGGAAGTAGTAGGAATAAAAAAAAAAAAATTAAAAGGTGTGTTGCATTTGGGAAATCTGTCAGTGACCTTTCCGAAATGCTAAAGAGCAAAGATGGCAGTGTACCTGATCCAAGCCATGGTTATTTTAATTGCTTACTGGGTGGTGGCAATGAATGAGGATGAGAAATGATGAATCAATGCCTTGTTGGAGAAGAGTATTGAATATCCTATGGAGAGCCAAAAGATCATACATTTGTCTTTTATGAAGTGGACACAGGATGCTCCTCAAAGGCATGGGTGGTGATATTTTGTTTCACTTTGAGCATAATTTCAGGAGGAGCCAGTCCTGAGGGAGAGGTATCATGCTGGGAGGGCTGAGGGGTCAGCGAAAGAGAGAAAGACCCTCCACTAGATGGATTGATACAGTGACTACTGCAATGGCCTTGACCATGATGGAAATCATGGTGACACAGAGTAGGACAAGCTTCAGAGCTGCTGTTCATGGAGTTGCTGTGAGTCATAGTCAACTCGATGGAACCCAACAACAGAAACATGTGATAGTTAAAACTCTTGGCTTCTTACCTCAGGGTCTGAAGTTCAAATCCACAACTTGCACATGGAAGAAAGATGAGATGATCTACTTCCATAACATGGAAATCGTATGGGGTATTTCTACCCTATTTTATAAGATTGCTATAAAAAGAGTCAAAGATTGTGAGTTTTTGAAGGAGTTGATTAATTCTAGTTTCCAACTGATTGGACTTCACAGTCTAGAAGTCAAATGTCAGGAAGTCATTGGAGAAAATCCTGTTGATTCTCTAGTGTGTTCTAGTTAGAATTAGTGCAATTTTTTTAATAAAACAGGAAAACATTAATTTTATTTTGAAATTAAAACATGACCTTTTAACTTTGAAATATATATATGTATATATATATATGCCTTTTCAAAGTATTAGAATTTAAAATTATTTTAACAGTGAAAAAAACACACAACAAACCCTGCACTAATAGATTGATGATCTTTGAGAAAGTGGTATATTTTTTACCTAATTGTGCATATTAGAGCTGGAACCAACCCATAACTGACTCTCCAGTCGGTTTTCAGAGGCAGTTAATTGCATGAGAGGTGATTACCCATCCTTCTCCTATGGAACAAGGTGGATTTGAACCACGTGTTAAAGTTAAATTTGAATCTAAGTAGTTAGATTCAGGTAATACCAGGCTGTTCTTGTCTATGCTAGATTGCTGTTTCTTTATACTTTTTATTTGTACATTATTGCTAATTTCCTATTCTCTGTGAACCCCAATAATTTCCTACTTGGAAAACAAGGGGTGGTGAGATGCATGCTAGCAGACCTTTGACATTGTCTCTATTGTTTTGACCAACCATTCATTGTCCACATTTGATTTCAATTTGAAATCTTTGTGTCCTTCCATGACCAAAGAAATAGTTTAAGTAATTAAAACATTGCTATTACTGTTGTCGTTGTTAATCTTGTACCATGCAGATGGAACTGACTCTTAGCTGACTGGGTTTTCAGAGGCAGTAAACCCCACAGGAAGAGATTCCCCATCCTTCTCCCATGGAGCACCTGGTGGCTTTGAACCAAATGCCTTTAGAACTGCAGTACAGATTCTTAATACTAAGCTACCAGAACTCCCTAGGAAGTGAGATAAGAGCTATTATTTCTCCACTCTGCCATCATGATACCATCATCAGCTCAATTCACTAATCATGACAGTTTTTTTGAAGTGGTGTTATTATCCCTATGTTATCTTCAGAAAAAGAGAAAATATTTGCCAAACCATTTGGAAAGTAGTAGATGAGAGAGTTGAAATTCAAACCCAGGATGCCTAATTCATATCATTTTAGACTCACCCGGGAAGTATGTGGAAGTGGATTCTGATTAATATTCCCAGATGACTGTCATTAGCCTGATGTTATTTCATTTTCATTAGTGGCACATAATATGTCAATATCCACAAACCAGTCTAGAATGATTGAACTCTAGGGAAGGAAGAAAAGGATTACAGTTCAAAAAACAGCCCTGGCAAGCTGGAAGAACCAGTGAATGTAAACAGCTTATAGCTCAGCAGAGCTGTGTGCAGGATATCCACAAAGGAAAGGAAAACAAACCACACAAATGCAAGAGTCGAACCAGGCAGTTCTCCTCCTTTTTTCTGCAATCCTTGTCATGACTTTGTTATGTAGAATTTGGAAAGAATCCAGAGGAATCCAGCAGATATTATTAAAAGGTTTGAGAAATCTGCTCTGTAATGAAAGACTAAAGAACTGGGTTTATTTAGCCTAGAGAAGCAATGTCTGAATAGGGACTTAATTACAGTCTTCAAGTTCAGTAAAATCATAGACACAGAGGCCATGAGTGGCTCCCAGGAGAATTGTCTTTTGACAGGCATTCTCGAATATGGTTGTTTTCTTGGTTTTCGCTGCATGTGAAGGGATATTATATGAGTGATGATGAGTAGCTGTTCTTTCTTCACTGCAGGGGCACAAGCAAGAAAGAGCTTAAATCACCACAGGAGTGATTTAGGAAGAACTTTTCAAAGTTGGCAGCTCGGAGAGAATCGTTCAGTAAAGACTTACTATTATTATTTTTGTATAATAGGCTTAATTTTATGTGCAGATGCTAGAATTCAGGAGGAGATGAATTTTGCAAGTTTTGGTTTGTTTTTTTTTTTTAAGAGAAAAGTTCTTCCCCTCCCCCCTCCAGCCCTTGTGTAAGTATAATTGCTTCTTTCCAAAGTAAGACCGAATAATGGGCATTATCATGTTCTAATAGTATGTTGAGCTCAGTCTGATGGACCCATTTAGATACAGTGGGTCATCATTCAGGAATGTCCTTTGAGAAAAAGTCTCTGAGGTGATATGAGTTGATCATCTGAAAAGCCTCTCATTTTTATTTTTTGCTCCTCCTTTTTGTTTGATTTTGTCCCTCACCCCACCCAAAAGCTGTCTTCCAGTTTGTCTTACTCTAAAACAGCAGGTTATCCTCTGTGCCCCTCTAAAACTATTGCTTCTTTTTATCTAGTAACGCAAACAAAACCTTTCTATTCCCTTAGGGTGTGGTCTCACCTTGGCTTTCAGGAATGGGGTGATTGCTGATTAAAGAACATAGTGAGAGAGGAAGTGCTGATAATAGCTCCCATAGCATCTTTATTTGAATTATTTACCAACTTTCCCTCCCTCCCTCCCTCTTCTAGCTCCCATTAGTCTGCAGGCAGTTACCTAGCTGCTATGTGGCAGATACTCTTCAAAGCTCTGGGGGAAAAAAGAAAAAGAAAAAAGCAGAGACAAAAATCTTTCTCCTCAGGTAGTTTGCATTTTAATCAAGGAGATGGGTAAACAATAAGATGTATAGAATATCAGATCACAGAATGTGCTGTAGGAGGAACAAAACGCAAAAGAGTGATCTGCACGGTTGAAAGGGAGCTCTCTGGTGACCTAGTGAGTAAGAGCTGCATTGCAGATTTACCCAAAGGCACATGGCTTAAATCTACCAGCTGCTTCAAGGGAGAAAGTTAGGCAGTCTCCTCCTGTGCAGTTTACTATCTCCGAACATCCTCTAGGTCAGCAGTGAGCCAGTTTTGACTCGAATGCACATAGCACAGGATGAATGCTACATTTCATGAATTTGTCAGCAAGGCCTCATATCTCTCTATCTCTATATATCTCCCAGATATTTTTTTAGTTGCCTGCTTCTGCCTCATTTTCTGCCTTGCTTGCCAAAAATGGGAATTGGCAGCTTGGCACACTACTCTTAGAAGGTTGCTGACCTCTGATATAAATAGAGCCTGGGGGATTAAAATCATTTTATAGTCTTCCATTGAAGAAGTCAATCATGTTTTAATAACTACTAATTATATTTAAAAATGACTTCTGAAGGCATTTAAAACATCCAATGACTATATAAATATGAGCAGAATTTAACAGCTACATAAAGCAGCCTATTTATGTCCTTGTATATTTTAAGAATATTTCTTCTCCTTTTATACTTCCTCTCATGTTGCGTATTGTCTGTGAGAATGAGTTTTAGAAAGACCAACAGTCTCACTCTCAGAGCCACCTTTTAAAACTAAAAATGATGCAGACTTACTACTATTCTCCCTGGAAGCAACTGAACTTGTCCTTGTACTCAGTGTGACAGAAGTTTGGAGAGAGGAAAATGTCACTAGATAGGGTATAAATTCGAGATTTGCAGTAAGAGGGAGTATTTGAAGAGCTTGAGACCTAATTTCAAGGTTTGCATTTAAGGTGATGGATTTGAAGAGAAATTCAACTGTACTAGAAGCTGTTAATACCATTAATACCATTCTAATTCATATGGCCTTTAAAATTGCATAAAACCTAGAGTCTGTGCCAACATTAAAATTACCCTAAAGTTACAGAAGAGCTAAGAGAGATAGATGCATTTTCACTTTTTATACGTGAAGCCCTTGGAATATGCTTAAACTTCTTTGCTGTGACCCTGACAGACTGAGGAGCTCCTCCCTAGGAGCTTTCCAAGATTGGTCTCCTCGTTTTCCTAGCCCTTAGAAATCACGGCAAGCATAACCTAGGACATCTCTGTGCTGCTGAAATGTCAAACTCAGATTCATTTCAGCACAATTTCTGTTGCCTTAAAATTAAGCAGTTGTTGTTGTTGTTGTTGTTGTTATGTGCCGTCGAGTCGTTTCCGACTCATAGCGACCCTATGCACAACAGCCCTAAACCCTGCTCTTTCCTGCGCCAACCACACCGCCTCTGACACACCCATCCCGATTACCCCAGTCACCGAATCAATCCATCTCATAGAGGGTCTTCCCCTCCTGCGCTGTCCCTCCACCCTCCCAAGCATGATGTCCCTCTCCAAGGACCCGTCCCTCCTGGCAACATGTCCAAAGTATGTCAGACGAAGCCCCAGAATCCTTGCCTCCAAGGAGCAGCTGGTTTAATCCTCTCCAAGATGGATCTGTTTGTTTTCTGGCAGTCCAGGGTACATTCAGTACTCTTCTCCAGCACCACAGCTCAAAAGCATCCACTCTCCTTCTGTCCTCCCTAGTCATTGTCCAACTCTCTGATGCATAACAAGCGATTGCAAAGACCATGGCCTGTATCAGGCGCACCTTAGTCTCCAGAGAGACACTGTTGCTCCTGAGTACCTTAGAGAGGTCCCTAACAGCAGACTTTCCCATCCTGATACGCTTTTTGATTTCCTGACTGCTGGTGCCAAGAGTGTTGACTGTGGAGCCGAGCAAACTGAAGCTGTGAACAATCTCAATCTCTTCGGTGCTGCCAATTGGTCCAGTGGCGAGAATCTTTGTCTTCTTGACATTGAGCCTTAGTCCATACTGAAGGCCGCAGTCCTTGACCCTTCGCAGCAAGTGTGTGAGGTCCTCCTCAGTTTCAGCAAGCAGGGTTGTGTCACCTGCATAACGGAGATTGTTAATAGACCTTCCACCAATCCTGATGCCACAATTCTCCTCATAGAGCCCAGCCTCTCGGATAATCTGCTCTGCATACATGTTGAAAAGGTATGGAGACAGGATGCATCCCTGGCGTATACCCTTCCCAATTTTGAACCATGCAGTGTTACCCTGCTCTGTTCTGACTACTGCCTCTTGGTCCAAGTATAGGTTTCGTATTAGCACAATTAAATGTTCTGGGATTCCCATTCTTCTCAGAGTCAGCCACAGTTTGTTATGATCCACAGTAGACCTTATTATAATTCTTTTTTTAAAATAAATATTATGATTTGAGTGAAAGTTACAAAGCTTATTTTCACCTCCTCAGTCATTCATGTACATTCTATTCTACACCACCAGTTATAATATATGCGATGTGTGATCATTCATTATTCCACATTATTCTTCCTTTCACTCTCCCAATTTGCCTATCAGCTAATTGTCTAATCCCCTTCCCTTCCTCTTTCTGAGGACCATACTGGAGTGATTATCTGTATGTAAAACTTTCTTTAGCCTTTTGTATCAATGATTTATATTCTTTTGTGGAAAACTTCACTCAGCATAAGCCCTCAAGACTCACCCATTCTGTATTATGCTTTCCAAATTCCTCATGTTTTGCAATGTTGCATAGTCAGTCATGATTTCTCTAGCCATTCTTTCATTGATGGATACTTGGTGTTGCTATCATCTTTTTGCTGTTGTGGAAATGCAGCAGTCGGTAGAGATGTGCATATGTCTCTTCATGGTGAAGCCCTCATTCTCTCAGAGTATAGTACTAGGAGTGAGATAGCTGGATCAAATACTTTCAACTTTTAAGGAAAGGCCAGGCTTCTTTCCCTAGTGGTTACATCATTTTACGCTCCTGCCAGCAGTGTATGACAGTGCCAGTGTTTGTGCATCCTCGTCAGCATTTGTTGTTTGCTGTCCTGTTGAGTTTTTAATTGCTGTTGGTGCTGTGAGATGAATTCCCATTGTTTTATGTACATCTATACAACAGCTAGTGATCTTGAGCCTTTCTTCATGTGTTTGTTGGCCATCTGTGGATGAATGCTCTTTGATGAAGTCTTTTCCTGTCTTCTATTTTGTAGTTGAATTAGTGTCTTTTCTTGTTGAGATGCTGAAATTTTCTATAAATTTTAGGTACAAGCCCATTATTTGATGTTGTAATTTTCAAAAGTCATTCAGAATTAGACACCACCTTGCCTTTCCAGGCCTACCTTGACATGACACTTTCTATTCAGTAAAATGGTAATTTTTTTTCCTAGTGTGTCCTCTTCTTTTGATGTTGTTGTTGTTATGTGCTGTCGAGCTGCCTGCGACTCATAGCGACCCTTTGTACAACAGCCCTAAACCTTGTTCTATCCTGTGTCAATCTCACTGTCTCTGACACACTTACCCCCCGCCCCCATTTACCCAATCACTGAATCAATCCATCTCATCGAGAGTCTTCCTCTCCTGCTCTATCCCTCCACCCTACAAAGCATGATGTCCCTCTCCAAGGATTGGTCTCTCCTTGCAACATGTCCAAAATATGTCAGAAGAAGCTTCAGAATCCTTGCCTCTAAGGAGCAGCCTGGCTTCACCCTCTCCAGGACAAATATGTTAGTTCTCCTAGCAGTCCATGGTATATTCAATAATTTTCTCCAACACGACAGCTCAAAGACATCAATTCTCCTTCTATCATCCCTAGTCATTGTGCAGCTCTCTGAGGCATAGCAAGTGATTGCATAGACCCTGGCCTGGATCAGGCACACTTTAGTCTCCAGAGTGACACCATTACTCTTCAGTATTTTGTAGAGGTCCCTAACAGCAGACTTTCCCATTACAATGGATCTTTTAATTTCCTGGTTGCTATTTCCAAGAGTGTTGACTGTGGAGCCAAGCAAACTTAACAATCTCAATCTCTTCACCATCCATCCTGATGCTGCCAATTGCCCCAGTGGTGAGAATCTTTTCTTGATTTGAACCTGAATCCATATTGAAGGTTACAGTCCTTGACCTTCTGCAGTGAGCTCTTAAGTTTCAGCAAGCAGGGTTGTGTCATCTGCATAACACAAATTGTTGATGAATCTTTCTCCAATCCTGATGCCACATTTCTCTTCATACAACCAGTCCCAGATAATCTGTTCTGCAGATAGGTTGAAAAGGTATGGAGATAGGACACATCCCTGGTGTACACCCTTCACAATTTGGAACCATGCAGGTTTTCTTGCTCTGTTCTGACCGACGACTGCCTTCTGGTCCAAGTATAGGTTTCACATTAGCATGATCAAGTGCTCTGTGATTCCCTTTCTTCTCAGAGTCAGCCACAGTTTGTTGTGATCCGCACAGTTAATCACCTTTGCATAATCGATGAAACACAGATAGACATTCCTCTGGTACTCCTGCTTTCAGCCAAGATCCATTTAACATTAGCTACAATATTTCTAGTACCATGACCCCTTCTAAACCCAGCCTGCACTTCTGGCAGTTCTCTGTTGATGTGCTGTTCCGGTCGTTTTTGGATAATCTTCAGCAGAATTTTGCTTGCATGTGACATCAATAGGGAATTAAAAGTAAAATGGAGATATGGACTACATGCTTTGATTGAATCTGTTTCTTGATTTTGTATCACACATTTCCTTAGCTAACCTCTCTACCAGCTAGAAAGTCTAATTTAAGGCTTGCGTTTTTGCCTCACTTAACATATAGAATGTTAAGAGATGTGTCTTACTTGTAATAAGCATGAATATCTTTGCATTATTAAATAATTTTTTTAAATTCCAGACAGTGTTTGGTACACAGATGTGAATCTATTTTGCTCCCTTCAGTAAATTTATTTCATTTTTTGAAGATAATTGTGTTAGGAGTTGCATGCTTGAACATCTGGGAGAGGGATAAAGGAATGATAATAGTTAGGAAGGAAGAGTCTGGTTTTACCAGGACATGCCTTCTCTGGGGAAGTCCATTCCAGGCATAGAAAATGGAATTAGAGGAAGCCTCATATAATGCAGTAGATCTCATAGGCCCTAGAATCAATTGAGATATTTTTAAGAACTATGCATACTAAAGCCCTACCTTTAGATTATTTTTAAAAATAGATTGTTGTTTTGACATTTACTTTGAACATATATCTAAGAGTACTTTGAATAATTTATCTTTTTAAAAACTCGGTGTGTTTTGAATTCATTTAATAAAGTGAATTCCTGTATTTGCAATTTTTTTAACATGTTGAGATTTGGAGTAGTCTTCGGTATGTTAGCCTTCCAAGTTAGGGAGTGGCTTGACTCTTAAACATGCATTTATTTTAGTATTTGTGCTGTCCTCGGTTGAATATAATTTGAAATCTGTTTGTTTAGATTTTTTTTTTATTTCAGTGTATCATCTCTGAAAACTGCTGGTGAGTCAGCTATGAGTAGGTTCCAGCTTGAGAACACTTAACAACAACAACAACAACAACACAGCAGCAGCAGCAGCATTGCCTATGTGAGGTTTTTGAGCCCTGTAACTTCATTATCAGCTCTTTGAAGTAGCACTCCACCTTTCTTTCTCCCCCAAGCTTCAAAGATTTCCTTTTATTTTAGACTGTAGAGATTAAACCCTTCTTGATGCCATTGGCGTTTTGATCAACTTTAGGTCTCTTCATTCTAAAGTTTAGAGCCTTAGAAAAATTCAGCATCTTTGCTGTTCATCTTTATACACTAACGTCTTCCTTATACTTTCTAATTATTTTAATGATTTTTCTCTGGATATTTATAAATTCTATTAGCTCTTCCACTAGAAAACATTACAAAGCCTATGGTTTTTAATAATGTTATGTTTGATTATTGTTTTTGTCCTTCCTTCCTTCCTTCCTTCCTTCCTTCCTTCCTTCCTTCCTTCCTTGCGGTGTGGTTTGTTTTTTGTTGTTTGTTTGTGGTACTACTATATCCTTCTAACACTTCAGCCCTGTGTCCTCTCCCTTCTCCCTCTTAAGCCATACTCTTTCCTCTCACAGGATAAGCTTTCCCCTGAAAAGATCTTGCCACCAGACACTCTCTTGCTAATTCCTCCCCAGGCCTTGTGATGCCTCTATTCACCTGTGAATCCTGACCCCTCCCACTGTTCCTCTGCTTCTGTGACTCATGACCCTGGGCATAGAGCCCTATCAGTTCTTATTTAGAAGAAGGTAACAATTTACTTTTCTCTCTTTCTGCTAGATTTGATTCCTAGAATAGACCTGCACTTTTATTGTACTTTGCCCTAAAGCCTTCTTGAGTGAGTGGATTTACTTATTATTTGCAATTTTCTGCCCCAACAGGAAGATACACACTCCTGTGTTCTCTCAAACACCCTTTGCACTTCCGCAGCCTCTCTGAGCTTATTGTCATGTGTTAAGTGGTAGGTTTCACTCTGCAGTTCTTTATGAACCTGTTAAATAAACGCAGTCCTAGAAAGTGTCTCCAAGGAACACGTGTTTAAACTCTTTCTCAGAGAAATTTCTGTTCATTACTGCCTTTTTAACTCTCTGTAAATTAATTAGCTGCTTGTGACCAGTATAACTCTAGGCAAATGTTACTAATGAATGATTGGGGTTCCCCCACCCCCCCGCCCCGGAATATTTAGTGTTTTAAAACTCTAAATCTGTTTGTTTCATTACATTCATTTTGACGGCAGGGACTACATCCTGGAACATTGAGAGATATTAGGCAAAGCCTTTGTTGTTTTGGTAACTGTCAAGCTGAGTATAGCTCTTCTCATCCAAAGCTGGAATAATATTCTAACGTCATTTACTTGGAAGTTTTGTTTCATTTCCTACCACTCCTCATATTCCATCCATCCTTTTACCTAAGCTGCCCAAGTTCTTGATTTTATTTGCTTTTGTTTTCATGTTATCAAGCTTTGCTTTGCAAAAGTATGAAACTGAGAAGATTGGGTCAAATAAAATTTTATCTGCTTGTTTTTGCTCTACTACCACTTCTCTGCTGACCTAGTAGGTTGTGCTTTGGACTAACTGAAAGGTCAACAATTTGAACCTATCAGCAACTCTTTAGGAGAAAGATGGCAGTCTCTTCTCAGTAAGCTTTATAGCCTTGGCACCTGAAGGAGTGCCACCATGAGGTGTAATCACTCCATACTCCCAGTGAGTGGGCAGTGAGTGTCTGTCCTTTAATCCATTTCCTGTGGTCGCACCTAAGCCATTCACATTTGTGTTATGATTCCTATGAAGAGGGGGAGATATTTATTACTATAACCAGTGGTAAAACTTTAACTTTCAGGTTAAATTATCTCGTAGACTTAGAAATCATTGTGATTTGATTTCACTCTAGTTTCTCCCAGCATAGTTACAATTAGCTTTATATATTTGGTGCATTGCTGTGCTGTGGATTTTATTATAGCCTTTAGGTGCAGATTCCTTTACCTTCTCCTGAGTATAAACAATAGAAACAAAGATTCTGAAGTTGTAATTGGTCTCATTTCTTATTATACATTGTTGCTTTAAAAATTGCTGTGTTAGAACAAAGAAATAAAGGTGTTAAGGATTTTTTCCTATTGTCATTAACTGCAGCATCAGGATGGATGGTGAAGAGACTGAGATTGTTCAAAGCTTTAGTTTGCTTGGTTCCACAGTCAACACTCTTGGCATCATCAGCCAAGAAATTGAAAGATGTATTGCAATGGGAAAGTATGCTGTTAGGGACCTCTCCAAAATACTGAAGAGCAATGGTGTCACTCTGGAGACTAAGGTGTTCTCCGTACAGGCCATGGTCTTTGCAATCACTTGCTATGCGTTGGAGAGCTGGATAATGACTAGGGATGATAGAAGGAGAATTGATGCCTTTGAGCTGTTGTGTTGGAGAAGAATATTGAACATACCATGGACTACTAAGAAAACTAACAGGTTCAACCTAGAGAGGGTTAAACCTGCCTTCTCCTTAGATACAAGGATTCTGAAGTTTGTGGGACACACTTTGGACATGTTGCAAGAAAGGAGCAGGCCTTGGAGAAGGATAATGCTTGGGAGGGTGGAGGGAACAGTACACGAGAAGAAGACTCTCTATGACATGAATTGATTCACTGACTGGGGTAATTGGGGTAGGTGTGTCAGAGACAGTGAGATTGGCACAGGATAGAGCAAGGTTTAGGGCTGTTGTACATAGGATGTCTATGAGTCGCAGGTGATTTGATGACACCTAACAACAACAAAAACATTGACGTTAATAGGTAAGGAAACAATTATAACAATTCTGATTTGTTCAATTGCATTGTATGGCCAGCCAGGCTAACTGAAATACAGGTAAAGAATAGTTCTTCACAATATGTACCTTTTGTGTAAAAAAGCAGCTATTATAAATTCCTTGCAAAACCTCCACTATTGTGCCAGTAGCTATTCTGTAGATACATTTTCAATGAGAATGTGCCATTTTACAAAACAAGTGGTCAGAGTGTTGGAGAGGAGAAGTTGGAAGGTAGCTAGAGCCCAGGTCAGCTTCATAAACCGGTTTGTATTATTTTGCCATGTTCTGTATAAAGAACATAATTTTCTCTGTATGCATGAGATGGAAAAGCTTGGAAAGTGCTCCATAAGGTGTATGTCAAAGCTTAATTGAGTTGCCTTGTGAATAGTACACACACACAAAATTACATGAACAGATAAAGCCAATGTGATCTGTTAAAATGGGATTTTTATTATTAAATTTTGAATGTAAACACTTGTTTTCCTTTACCATTATTTTTGGAGGTTGAATTATAGGAAATAATTATAGGAAATAACTCAAAGGAGAGCAATAATTCTTGCTTGAAACTGTTAAGAATTCAGTTCAGAACATTAACTTCTCTTTTAACAAGCTAATTAATTCCCTTTGGAAATACTACGGTTTGTTGGTAGCAACTATTTCTGTAAGAGCACCTAACTGTTAGTTGCAGATAAAGAGACATTTGGTCCTGGTCAATGTCTCATTGGAGGAGGATTCACCCCCCCACCCCCACTCTCCCATTAGTGGGCAATGGGCTTTTACTGACTAGCAGACTCTAACCTGTATTCCTTAAGTGTCTCTGAGCAGATTCCTATGAATATGCACAGTGTGAACTGCGCTTTTCCAAACATGAACAAATTCAAATAGGCTGGAAAGTTGCCAAGTTCATTGCGACACTTCTCAAGATTAGAATGTCAGCGTGAATGGAGAGGCAGAGTTGTGCCTTGTGCTCCCGCTTTGGGATCTGTGACTGGGAGATGTCAAGCAGCCAGGGCTGGAAATGATCAAGTGTGAGTGTTTTACATACCGATGGGGAGTGCTGGGATCTTTTCATGTGTATTCTCTGTTAATTCTCTAAACCATTTATACAAGGAGTCCCCAGATTGCCAATGTCTGGCTTAGGGACAAGTTTCATACTTGCCCTTTATGTTATGTAAATTTACCCTCATATCAAAATGATTGAACCTCCAATTAAAGAAATTAAAAAAAACACAAAACACCGAATGCCATCCCCTTTGAGTTCATTTCCACTCATAGAACCCTCAAGGAAAGAGTAAACTGCCCCTTAAGAGCTTTCAAGGTTATAAATATTTGCAGAGCAGACTACCACATCTTACTCCCATGGGGGGAATGGTCCATTTGACCTTGACATTCTGGTTGGCAGCCTAGCTCTTTAACTATCTGCCAAGCCTCCCAAAGCCCTACTTGTAACATTTACTTTTCATTGCATTCACCTTGCTCTGAAAAGTTTTCGAGCCTTTTCCTACAATAGAGTAAGGCTAAATAAGAATCAAATGTAATTATTTCAAGTTAGCTACAAATTCTACTTCAGGACGTACTCAGGAACAGATTTAATTTGTAACCTGGGAACAGCCTACAATGAGATTGTTTCTGTTGAGAATCACACACACAAAAAGCTCTTCTGTGGTCTCTGCTTCTGGGACATGTTTCTGTTTGCTTAAAGACTGATCTTTGAATTTAGGGTTGCAAAGCAGTGGTTCAGAAACCCATGATTGTCATATACTTCAGCAAACCCTTGTCTCTTTTGAGATGTAGTGGGAGTGATGGTATGTGTCTGTTAATTGCAGTACATCTGCTATTGTAATTTACAATACTTGTTAAGAACAGTCCAACAGTCCTCTGAGGGACAATAGATAACCTGCTATGTGTCTTGCTTAGGGAGCTGGTAATTATTTTACTGTAAATGAATCTAACAATAGCCTGTAAAGCCACAAGAGGGAGGGCTTTGAGGGAGGAGTGTGAAAGAAGAGTTACTTCTTTATTGACTACATTTATCACCCTAAATTACTGGCAATAAACTCTTCAGAGAAGTTTAACTAAAGTAACTAAAATAGTTAAGAATCTCTTCAGTTAGGGTAAAGAAATTCTTAGTATGAGCATCATTATTTAAGACTCAGTTTAGCCTTTCCAGTGTAATCTTCAATGTTTCATATTATATAGTGAATATTATTTGGTTTCTGAAAGGTTCTCCTACCAGATCAGGGACTTGGAAATTTTATCTATAGGAATCACTTCATCATTTTCACTAATTTTCCACCTTGGATTGTATTTTGACTTACAATATTTCACTTCTGTCTAACCAGGTGTAGAAAACCCAGGTGCAAATTATAATTTGTGGTTGCATTTGGCAGAGTAAAGTTAAAATTATGTATACTTCTTTTGAAAAAAATTTATAAAAGAGTTAAAAAATCATGTACTATCTGAGGAAACCCCAAATGAGTTATTAACGTTCAAAAATTTCAAGATCTATATATATTTGTTAATGCAAAATGGAGTTTATTATATATTGAGTTGGTAGCACAAGTAGTTATTTGCCTCTTTGAGCATTAGGTTTAAACTCATCATTAATCCCACTCTTTTCATTCCTTCCCTTTCTACCACCTGTTCTCTAGCCAAACATAACTATTAGTTCTCAGAATAGTGCCTGCACTGTTATGGTTTTAGTCAGCTTCCTTTAGCTCTGTGACCTGAGTTTCTGCATCTCCGAAGCTTTGGTGGCCTAGTTGTAAGGAGTTTTGCTGTCAACCTATAGGCACACTGTTTAAATCCCCTACCTGCTCCATGGGAAAAAGGTGGGTTGTCTCTTCTAGTGTGATTTATTGCCTTTGAGAGTCTGCAGTACGGTCAGCTATGAATTTGCTCTGACCCAAAGGGTACATAACAACTACAACAAAGCTTCCTGAGTCCTTGAGATCTGACTGCTCCTTGAAGTGTCTCTTCGTTGAGTGAAATGACTGTCCCCTCAGTAGTAAGTCATTTGACATTCTAAAATAGAAGCTTATATTGCTTATTTATGGTTTGTCCATCCTCCATGGAAACTCTATGTGGCAGTTGTACTTATTTATCAGGATTGTCATGAATCAGAATTGACTTGGTGTTGATGGGTTCAGTTTGGTTTTATTTGGCTTCTCTCCTATTTTCTTTAAGTATCACTTGCTATTGTAACTTGTTTTCTACATCTTGTGAAGTTTAACTTCTTACATACCTATCTTCTACATACCCACCACACCTTTCCTCATCTTTCTCTGTTATCCCTATGGTTCCCTGCAAATCTGCTCCACTGTTGTGCTCTGGGATCTCTGTGTTTTAAAGAATCTATGTAAAATGTTTATCTGACCATGTCAGTCTTCTAAAGAGTTTTTAATTGTATCACCTGATAAAATAGCAAAAAAATCTAAGCCCTTTAATATGACAAATAAGGCTTCCTAGGATCTGATGCATCTTCTTCTGCATCCAGACTTCCCAGAACTTGGGCTTTGTGCCTATATTGGAGCACTGCTGAGCTATTTTTCCTTCACAACAACACCAGCAGAATCATACCCAAACTCAATGCAGTTGAGTCAGAACCAACTCCTAGTTGACCCTTTACTGAGTTTCCAAGGTTGAACATTGCACCAAAGAGTTCCCATCCTTTTCCTTTGAAGTGACAGATTGATATGAATCTCCAGAGAGACACTACCTTCGTGTTTGTAGGGAACCTCTTTGTAAACTTGATCATCACATTTCTGACATTTTATGATTCTAAATTTTTCTCAAAATATTTCTACTCTTGGTAATGTTCTTTGTATTCTATTTTCTAGGTGTATTTAACTTCTGATAGACCACTTAGTCTCTGCTATTGCCTCCTCCAGGGAGACATATAAATGATCTTAAAGCTTTTTTGTACATACTCATGTACATCCTCCAAAGTGGGCAAGGATCATCTCTTACTGTAATGTTAATTGTCTAGCATTGTATTTCACACATAGTAGGTTTCCAATAAGCATGTGGGTGAATGGATGGAGACAGAGTCTTGATTCAGAATGGCTCAGAGGCTTTGGGAAGGCCAGGAGTAAGAACCTTGGAACCAAAACAGGATATGAATCCTCATCCTTGTATTCAAGAGATAACTTTCAATTTGAGAGATGATTCTGTGGTGAGAAAAGACTAGAAGGGTAACTCTTGTAGAAGGCCTATATTGATTCTGTATAAATGTCTATTCAGGTCTGGTCAGATGCTCAGTGGAGCAGAAGTGATGGCAATGATAGGGAGGGGTGTTGGGAAAGCTTTTAAAGGAATAGCCTGGATTTCATTTTCATGAAATTGTGATCCACACACATATATCGAGTTTTGAGTCAGGAAAATACTACACAGATAATCAGGCTAAAACATTTTTAGTTCATAGAATTAGAGTACAAAGGAAATGCCCGTATTTCAGCTGTATAGATGCTCCACCACTACAAAACCAAGCTGGAAAAGCCTGCCAAAGAGAATTAGTGATTACATAGAAATATACATCCTCTTTCCACCTAATGATAATGTGTGTAGGCCCAGACAGCAAGGCTAAGTGGAGTTAACTGGAAAAGTTAGAACTATGCTGTAGGAGGAAGTCTAGACTGAGTATTACAGTGAATTTTACCAGCTCATTTCTATTTTTATCCATACAACATCTTTATTAACATATTGACTGTTTTACAGTTTTGTATGTATCAGCAAATGAACACTTAGTTTGAGCATTCACTAGTGTTAAACACTGTAAGAGGTTTTGGGATTAAAGTGGTGAGCAAGACATATTGATTCCTTATGAATTTAACTAGCCAAAATTGAGATTAATTATATCGTAGTCTATTCAGAAACATAGTGACCCTACTAGAAAGAATTAAACTATGCCATAAGGTTTCTAAAATTTTTTATCATTATGGAAGCAGGTCTTTTGTGCATGGAGTAAATGATGAGCTTAAACAGTGGCCTATTGAGAAAATTGGGACTGAGACTCTAATGTACATAGCAGTGTTCACCATCACAGGAACATGGAAACAGCCCAAATACCTAACCACAGTCGAATGGATTGAGACACTGTAGTAAATTCACACAATGAAATATTACACAGCATTCAGGAGAAATAATTTTGTATATTACCACCTAACTTGGGAGGGACTAGAGAAAATTAGGATGAATGAACTAATTCAGTCCCATAAGAACAAATACTATATAAGACCAATATTACAGAAATAGAAAGATAACTAGTAAAATGTGTATGAAGACTCAAGGGTGGGAGGGTAGGAGCAGAGGGGTGAGGAGAGGCAGAGAGGAAATCGCAGGGTCACAGCATTTGATAGATGGAGGGAGGGGTAGGTAAAGGAAAAGGAAAAATATGGGAAAAATCTGGTGGGGGTCTGGAAAGACAGTGCAATGGTGTGCGTAGTTCAGTGTTGATTAAATTTATAACATATAATGATTGTATGAAACACAATGAAAATGAAGGATAGTGTGAAACACAATGTTTGTGAATTTTGTAAGCAAACCAATATAAAATAAAATAAAAATAAATAAATAAATAGCAGCCTCTCAGTTAAGCACTAAGTTCTTAACCACTGCATCACCAGAGCACTTTGTGAATTTACTTGGCGG
>NW_006399772.1:15031508-15040051 GCF_000299155.1 Elephantulus edwardii | reverse complement strand
TCATGTGAGAACTGACCCATAACAAATCCCTCATTGGATTTCTGAAGCTGTAAATCACACAAGAGGAGATTGCTCGTGTGTGTGTGTGTGTGTAGCTGTGGGAGAATCTGAATTGCTAGGAAAGTACAGTTTTTGGATTAACAATGAAACTCCCTAGAGACTGCAACACCTGCTGTCCCTTGGGAATTAAGTAGTGAGGTAGATACATTATGAATACATGATTTAAAATGTGTACCTACCACTGTGGCTGCCTTGGGAAAAATACAGTAATTACTTGTCTGAGACATCGGGGAAGATTTCTGCTAGATGATACACTATACTTACATCCTACTGTCTGTAACTGAGTCCTATAGGAAAGCAAAACCAGTGAAGTGTATAGGTGTGTATATGCGTGTGTGTTTGTACAGGCTGGAAAGTCCAAATCCTTGGGTAAGGGGTTGAACCAGAGGCTTTCTCTGCATCAAGCAGGGGCTGACAAACCTAGATAGAAGGTTAGATCGTAGGCTGCTGGCTTTAGGCTGCTGGCTTTTGAGTTTGATGAATCCAAGATTGCCAGCAATATGG
Organism: Elephantulus edwardii; assembly: GCF_000299155.1. NCBI lineage: Eukaryota > Metazoa > Chordata > Mammalia > Macroscelidea > Macroscelididae > Elephantulus > Elephantulus edwardii. Next base: position 15,039,487 of record NW_006399772.1, on the reverse strand, counting down.
CATGTTGCTGGCTCATGTGGAGAGACAGACTCTGGCTCCAGATACAGCAAAATGCAAGAGAGCTTTGCTAGATGTCCATGTGTGTTCAATGCAGGCTACCCACCTGAGCAAAACCCCTTTCAACAGATGGACTATTCATAACAATTCTTGATGTAGAGACATTTACATTTTATCAGGTTTCATCAAGGGCATAATTACATTATATGAGTTCTCACTAGGGAAAGATTACATTATATCAAGTTTCACCAAAAGAATGACTATTGTAACTACCAAACCAGAGAATCATGAGCAGGCAAGCTTACATACATTCACCACATTGTCCCACGGGAAGAGTTTATTAGCAAAAGCAAGGTGGAGGATGTATCCAGCATAAACCTTAGGTAGAATAACACATGGCATAGTGAAGGCCAACATGATCTGATCAAAGATAAAAGATGAACTTGAAATTGTGTTAAATTATTCCTTTGAATAAACTGCAACTCACAGTGATCTTATATGTTATCCTCACATGCTCTGATATATTTGAGCCTATTGTCCCTACCATGTTGATCTGTTTCACCAAGAAACAGATTTACCTATCTAGTTTACCAACATTAGTATGCTTTTCCATTATTTTTCTGTTCCAAATAAGTAAGCAAGATGTTGTCTCTTCATCTTTGCTTCTAAAGAACAATCCTTTGGGAAGACATTAAATATTTATTGACTTTGAAATTGCTAGTAAATTTAACAATGATTTGGTGGAAAATAAAAAGACCAAAAGTGGCAATAGTCTTTCTTGTTAAGCTGTTGTCATGGTCCAGACATGAAGTGATTTTGGGTAAGTCAAGGTAGTAGTTGGTCTAACATGAAGCAGATTAATTGGAAAGATATTTAAAAGTAATAATAATATTTTGTTTCCCTGTCTGTTGGTTAGATATGGCATAAGAGAGAGAATAGCTAAGACCCATTGCTAAACTTTGTATATGAGCAAATTACTAGCTGTGGTGCCATGTTTTGATGAGAGGTTGTAGGTTTCTTCTGTAGGAGTTCAGAGGAATTGTAGGTTAGAATTTGAGTGTAGAGCATTTTGTATGCAGAGACACTTAGGACACCAAAATGAGCACATGACTTAGAGGGGTCTGATATGAAGATGATGTGTTGAATGCTTTTCACGTGGATGATTCCAGCAAGCATCTGCGATTGATCTACGTCAGTGGCTTTCTAAGTGTGATCCTAGTCCAGCAACATCAGTATCACCTTGGAAACTTCCAGGGCCCAGCCTACTGTCTCAGTGATCCTAGAGTGTGGAGGCCAATCACATGGGTTTCAGTAAGCCTTCTGTGTGGTTCTGATGAACAATGAGAATGAGAGCCACTGGCTGAGGCCGTGAAATGGGTTGAGGTGGGGAGAATGTATAGCGCATAAGTGTACTTGATTTATTTTCCTACAAGAATAGCTTGTGATGAATTTTGTTATTGTACCTCTGACCCATCAGTTGAGCATAGCAGCTGGGCGTGTCTTAGCTGGACTTACAGGGTCCTGAATCTATGCTTTGCATTGAGATTTATTGTAAAGTGCCCACATATTATAACCACCTTTATTAGATATACTGTTCTAGTATGCAAAGTGTAAAACCTGTTGTTACATATGTGTAGAGGACTGAAGAAGACTGTAAGAAACTAATTTTTAAAAAGAGAGAAAATAATCAGATGAATCACTTGTGATTTCATTGGATGAGGGTTTTTTTTTTCAGATTGAATGTATAGTATATAAATTACTGGATGTTAGTTACTTTGGTTAAATGCTTTACACTGGAAATTATTTTCTGAAATATAGGATGTTCTTTGATAAGCCTTTTAATGTTACTTTTGACAGCTAATTTGCTAACATAATAGCATACAGTTTCTTTTCTTATGCTTCATATTTTAGGAAAAAATATTTTTCCTTTATAATGAACTGTGATAAATATATGAGATAATCGATGGACTGCATCTGCATAAAAAGAATTCATGTCACTAAATACAATACTCATGACAAATGGCATGCATTTAGATCGCTCAGTCCCAGGATTGCATTCTGTCACTATGTTCAAGAATAATACTGAGCATTATGAAAAAAAGGCAAAGCACATCAGTCAAAGTGGTTTCTTTAAGGCAGCACTGAAGTTTATTTATTATAATGGGAGGTAGGTAATGATAACTTTCAAGAAATGAGATCTGCACTATATAGTACACTTGACACGTTTTCTTTGAATGAAGTTGGGTTTTGTGAGTTACTTGGTTGGTTGTGTTTTGTTTTATTTTAAATAAAAAGTCAACTGTTTTCTTCCTGTCCTCATTTATTAGGATGCTACATAGCTTTCACTTGGGGAAGTAAACATTTGGGTCTGTGTGGAACACACACACATACAGAGAGTTGTGTGGCTTAACAGTATATATCAAAGAGTATGGATGTGAATTTGAACTGTCTCTTGAAGAACGTGAGGAGTTAGCCAATGTTGAGAGATGTCCTAGATCAAGAATATTTTATGTGAAAATTGCCAGTGTTTTGAGGTGAATTCTAGGACAGGCAGATAGTCCAGGAGCTTCTGATCTGAGTATTGGATGCTTAAGGAGGAGGAGGAGCTTTGATGCTAGAGAAATCGATACACACTCAATTGTCAACACTGTCTTGTGCCGACCTAAAGTGCCTGACCTTTGTCTTGAAGACTTTGGGTTGTTACATAACGATTTTTAAATAGGAATTCATATGCTCAGGTTTGCATTTTAGAAAGATGATTTAAGCTGCATACTATTTTGTTATTTATACTGTAAGAGACAAGCGTGAGAAGGATGTGATGATTCCCGACGGTATCTTCAAGGAGGAAGTCTAATTGTCTATCTTTGCTTATATATTTTTCAAATCATATGTCATTGAACAGAACTTTTTTGATGCTTGTAAGGAGTGTAGAATTGAGAAAATATCAAGGAAAAAGTCAGAGGAGAATGGATCATACAGGTAAGTGGATAACAAGAAGAAAATGGTTCCAGTAAGTGTGGGTGACTCAGGAGCAGAGCGGGTTGGGGGTAGGGGTGAAAAAATTACCTGCACTGTCAGATAGTAGACACTGAGTAGGATGAAAAGCTATCTATTTGCTTGATCAAAGAAGGATCAGTAGTCACTTTGATTATAGAGGTTTTGATAAGTAGAGGCAAATGGATAACTAAATCATAAGGGCAGAAAAACAAAAACGGGAAAATCTCCTTGGTTCTTAAAGAAGCTGAGCAGTAAAGGAAAAAGAAAAGAGAAATGGAAGTATTGGACAGAAACCTTCTAAGTTGTAGGAGATATAGCGTTAGTTAAAATGTAATAGAGATGGAGGGAGTAATGACTAATTCTGAAGAGAGGAGGAATTACTGATAGAAAAAAAAATCCCTAAGAGAGAAAGAATAGTTGGGACCCGTCTCCAGGTGATCACGTTAGAGCGAAGGATCACTTAGCATCTCCTGAGACCAGGTGCAGGAGTCCTGGATGGTGGAGGGCCAGGTATGGTTCTGAGTGGACTTGCATTATATACTTATAGATGGTATGTTTGCCTACATGCATCTCCCTTCAGATGAAGGTAAGGAAACTTAGCTGGATTTAATTACTTAGTTCTACATTTTAGAAATATAATTCCACACTCTTTCATGATGTGAACATTGATTATTGCATGTCTTTTATAATTAATTATACTACATTTAACACCATATATACACATAGACATAAAAGTACTACTTTCATTAAATAACAATGAAAATATTTACTTAGGAATAAGCACTTAAAAGATGTCTCTCCATTTTTAATCGCTAAGGTGAAAAAATTGACACTCTATCCAAAGAGAGAGAACATAATCTATTTCAAACACATAGAGTTTTGCATTTGCTGTTTATGATTATTTGCATATTTGCATGCCTTTAAAAATGATGCATATTTGAGTTGACTAAAAAATCCTTTCTGTAACCTTCTACTCTGAATGATGCGGTTTTCCAAGATAGGTTGATTACATTTCTTAATTCCTATTTCTGTAGTTTTTGAGCATGATGAAACAATAAAATAATAATGATTTTAAAAAAAATCTTGGAGAAAAGATTACAACTCACTGTCACAAGAAAGTGAATCGAATAAAGGGCAGATGTTGCTTATGATATTAAATGTGTCTACGTGTGCCATTTCAACAAATTCAGCCCTGCCATGTAATCTGCTTAGGGCTGGGGTTACGATGGCAAATCTGGAAGCTTTGCGGGAGAGGTAAGGTGGTCCCAGAACCTGTGTTCTGAGCCAGGGGCCTTTCCCCTCCTGTGGTCCTTGCTTTCCTGTCCATGATGTCACTGATCCTGGCTCTGCCTCCCCTGGAAGCAATAAAGAAAAGCCAATAATTGCAGAGGGCCCTAACTTACCAAGGATTGTTATTGTTATTATGTGCTGTCACACCACCTGTGACTCACAGCAACCCTATATACAGCAGCAACCCTATATACAACAGCCTTAAACCCTGCTCTATCCTGTTCCAATCTTCTTTTCTCTGACACACCTACCTCCATTACCCCTGTCACTGAATCAGTCCATCTCATCGAGGGTCTTCCTCTCTTTTGCTGTCCCTCCACCCTCCCAAGCATTAATGTCCCTCTCCACGGACTGGTCCCTTCTTGGAACATGTCCAAATTATGTCAGACTAAGCTTCAGATTCTTTGTATTCAAGGAGCAGCCTGCTTTAACCTTCTCCAGGATGAACCTGTTCATTCTCTTAGCAGTCCATGGTATATTCAATACTCTTCTCCAGCACCAAAGCTTGAAGGCATCAATTCTCCTTCTATAATCCCTCTTCATTGTTCAGCTCTCTGATGCATAGCAAGTGATTACGAAGACCATGGCCTGTATCAGGCCTACCTTAGTTTCTAGAGTGACGCCATTGCTCTTCAGTATTTTAGAGAGGTCTCAAACCTCTCTTTCCCATTACAATATGTCTTTTAATTTCCTGGCTGCTGGTGCCAAGAGTGTTGATTGATTGTGGAGCCAAGCAAACTAAAAGATAATAATCTGTATAGAAAAGTGAAATTGGTCTCACATTCTCTATCTTAAGGGCTCATTTCATTTTCTGATGTGTGTTTTTTTTTCTTTTTCTTTTTGTTGGGGTTCAATTTTTGAAATCAGCAAGTTTACCTTTATTTTATTTGTCTTTTTCTTTCTTCTTTTTTGCCATTGCGTTTTCCCATTACTATCACCACAGAGCTAAAACCTATTACTGGAAGCCTGCCCTGGGCAAAACCGTGAAATAGGTGAAGTTTGCCTTAGACATCTGTTACCTTCTTTTTCAAACTCTTCTGACTCCCAAATACCTAATGCTCTTGAGTTTCTTCTGCCTGAGGGGGATCATACTGACATATAAAGATCGGCTATATCCTTCCTAATAGCCTACATCTCCCTGGGATATGTGCTTTCTAAAGGAGAACTTCTGTATGGCATATTATATAAGGCATATGAATAAAGCTCTATTTATTGGCATTTGAGTCACAGTATTTAAAATACCATTGTTAAGTAATAAATGCGTGTGGATACTAGAGACAATTGTTGTTGTTGTTAAGTGCCATTTAGTCAGAACCAACTCAGAGCTGACCCTCCAGTAGGTTTTCAGAGGCAGTAAATTTCACTAGAGATTGCCCATCTTCCTCCCTCAGCACAGCTGATGGATTTGAACTGCTTACCTGTGGAATTATAGTGCAGGTTCTTACCTCTAGACCATTTGAGCTCCTCCCCATTAAAGAAAGAAACTTTCCAATTCTAAAACAAACTGTATAGATGACAAATTTCCTTCTGCTTTTTCCTAACTGATATTTTATTAGTAATTAATTGAATTATGGTTAGGTGCCACAAAGTCACTTGTCTTATGTCCAAGAAGAGAAAATAATTCTTAGTCTTGTGTCTTTCTCAATCTTGGTGCTGTTTGGGTTTACTCTTACAGGCACTGTGTCAGTTCATCTCGTCATGATTGATGATTGCTGTTTTTTTTCTTTTTCTTTTTGGCCATATTTTTCAAGTAAGATGATCTTCTCTGGGACTGACCGCTCCTGGTAATATGTCTAAAGTAAGTCTCACCATCCTTGCCTCTAAAGAGTGTACCAGCTCTTCTTCTACAAGACAGATTTGTTTTTCTGAAAGTCTAAAATATAGTCAATATCCATTGCCAATACCAGAATTTTAAGTTATCAATTACTTGATTTCCTTTATTAATTTTGCCATTCTCTCATGCATATGAAGCATGTGGAAATACCATGCATAGAATCAGGTACATTTTATTCCTTGGTGTGACGTCTTTGCTTCTGAACACTTTAGAGAGATCTTTTGCAGCATATTTATCCAGTATGATATTTCTTTTGATTTTTTTAAATTAGTACTTCTGTGGGCATTGATCCAAGTAAATTGAGATACTTGATAACTTCAAATTTCTTACTGCTTATCACAATGCTGCTTATTGCAAATATTTTTATTTTCTTTATGTTAAAGTCTAATTAATAATAAAATCTTTAGTCTTTGGTCTTCATGAGTAAGCACTTCACATCTTATTCAGCATGCAGGATTGTGCCATCTATCTATAGTAGGTTGATAATGAGGTTTTTCTTTATTGCTGATTCTGAGTTCTATTCATATAGTTCAAGCTCTTGTACTCTTTGCTCATCTTGCAGATTAAATAAGTTTGGTGTAGATTTCAACACTGACATACACCTTTCCTGCTTTTAAACCATACAGTAAGCCATTGACTTGTTTTAAGTGATTGTCTCGAGGTCTATGTAAGGGTTCCACTTGAGCAGTGAAGTGTTGTGAAATTTTCATTCTTCTAAATGTTATCCATAGATTGCTATAGTCTAGACAGCTGGAGTACTTTGTGTAGTGGGTAAAACTCAGGTCTATCTAGTGTTGCATTCTTCAGCTAAGATTCACTTGAATTTAACAATAACAGCTCATATTCCAAGTCCTCTTGTGATTCTGGCTTGAATTTCTGGAATTTTCCTGTGGATGCACCACTGCAGTGATTTTTTAATTTTATTTAGCAAGATGTTACAGAGTGTGATATTATTATGTTGTTTCATAATTATTACACTTCATTGTATCACTTTTCTTTGAAATAGACAGATATGTGTGCCTTTTCTGTCAGGAAGCTGTCTTCCCAATGCCTTGACATAGATGAGTGGGTACTTACAGCATTCCATCCTTTGTTAAAACATCTCAATTGGTATTATATCAATCCCTAGTGCTTTGTTTTTCATACTAAAATATCTATGCACGAATAATGAAACATCTCTTATTCCATTTTGAAGAATACAGACACACACACACACACACACACACACACACACATACACTCACATAGTATGAACTGAGGCTGTTTTTATATAATGACTTTTGAACTTAACAGATAAACGGTAATTAGCATCACTTTTTACATGCCAATTTGTGTCCTATTATGGGATCATATATTGACTAAAAAAAAAAAAACACCAAAAAACTATTCCACTTTAAGCTGAGCGAATAACCCAAGAAACTAGACTATACAGGGGGAAAGTGACATGAAGATCAGAGGAAAGTTTATCAACAAACTGCAATGTGAAGATGGCACAACATTGCTGAAAGTGAAGAAGGCTTGAAGCACTTACTGGAGAAGTTCAGAGTATAGCCTTTAGTATGGATTACACCTCAACAAAAAGAAAATAAAAATCCTTCTACCTGGACCAATAAACATAATGATTGATGGAGAAGAGAATAAAGTTGACAACAATTTCATTTTACTTGGATCCACAACCAACACCCCTGGAAGCAATTGTCAAGAAGCCAAAAGATGTGCTGAAATTCCACTACTGGGAATATACCCTAAAGAGACCATAAATGACATCCAAGTAGATATATGTATACCCATGTTTATCGCAGCTTTGTTTACAATAGCAAGGAGTTGGAAACAACCTAAATGCCCATCAACAAACGAATGG
>NW_006399772.1:14983638-15030872 GCF_000299155.1 Elephantulus edwardii | reverse complement strand
ACAGTGAGTAAAGAAGACTGACGAAGAATTGATGCCTCTGAATTACGGTGTTGGCAAAGAATATTGAATATTCCATGGACTGTGGAAAGAACACACAAAAACCATGTTGCAAGCAGTACAAGCCACAATTCTCTTTAGAGGTAAGGATTGTGAACGTGATCTCACATACTTTGGACATGTTTTCAGAAAAGATTACTCCTTGGAAAGAGAAAACATGCTTGGAAAGATGGAGGGTTGGAGAAAGAGCAGTCGCTGAATGAAATAGATAGACACAATGACTACAAGAGTGGCCTTAAACAGGAAGGAGATTGTGTAGGGCAAGGCAGGTTTGTTATCCAGAGTAGACATGAGTCAGAGCTGCCTGAATGGCACTGAACAACAGCAACAGCAACAGCAACCCCTTAATGAACCCAGCCAGCACCTTTTTTTTTATAATGAATATTATTTTTTAGAGATTAATATGTAGAGGAAATTCTAGTATAAATTGAAAGCTAGAATAGGAAAAGCATGTTGTCCTTATCGAGTCTGCTAAAGACTGGGTTAAAGAGATTGTTCACAGTTAAGGATCTAAAGGCTACACAGTTGCCCAGTAAATTAGTGGAAGAATTGAAAGAACAACATCTGAGCTTCTGGCCTCTTAGGTCATAGAGTCACAGTTTCCTTTTAGGCCATGTTTATAATCACAGTTAGTGACCTTGGAGAACAGCACTTCTTGCAATGAAACAGATGGTGTGATTCTCTCACTCCCCCCCTCTTACAGCCCACAAGCCATAATTCTAACAACTGGGATACAAATGTTAAATAATAACAACAAATTAGGGCATATTTAAATAATACATTGATTATCTTTCACTAAGTTTGTATTTCCATAGGACCTTATCATTATTTTTATTACTCACTCAAACTAGGTGAAATTCTCCTAATTCAAAATCACTTGTGTTTCTTTTCAGTGCTTAAAATAAGGTCGGATGAGGTGATGCTTATTCTGATGGTTAATTTCTATTTCACTTTAAACGAGGCTGTCAGCTCAACAGCTAGACAAAGATCTATGAACGTCTGTAGAAATATATAGCATGTTAGTGCTATAAGGAATCTTGAAGGCTAGGGAAAACCAGATTTGTAATTGTTGATCCTCAGAACAAACTCATTAGGTCTGCTAGGGAAAACCTTGTGGGAAATGGGCTTTCTGGGCTCTAGAATGGTAGGCTAGAGATTGATTATGGACACTTGGTCTCCAGTTTGTATTTCTCCTTCCAGATGAGGCTGTTTGTTCGCTTTTTCATCGCTGAATGTGATTCCAGAACTAGGAGATGGGCTTGTATAAATATTCATTTAAATGGAGACATGTCTATTTTAATACAGATTTTCTCTGGGACAGTGATTGTGCCCATATGTGTAAAGGACAGTAGTCAGATGCTATTGAGGTTTTTTGGTTTTTGGTATTTAGTTTTGTTTTGTTTTTTTTCTTTCCCCCCTTTTCCTTGTCACTACCTCATGAGGCTAAATAGAACTGCCATCCAGAGTTTTCTAGGATGTGTTCTCCCTGCACCCCCTTGGTGGGTTCCATCCACCTATTCTCCTGTTTGCAGTCCAGAGCCTTCTTGGATTTGATAGGATGATTCTATACCCTTGACTACTTAAACTGAAGACTTGATCTTGTTCAGCCCACCGGTAACATGTAATTAAATTATGTCCTGGCTTTATCAAAATGAAGTAAATACAGTTTATGGAAGAAAAGGTTTGCTTAAACTGACAAGTCATTAGTACCAGACATGGTATAATACTCAGCCTCTTGACCCTTCCATAGTACTCTTATATTCCATAGCTGTAGGACTCAGAAAAGAAAACTCTAGCTCCATGGCGTCTGTTAATGATAATATGATCATTTCATTGTACCTTGCTGTGGAATTGTATTTTTATTTAATGCAGCCAACATCTTTGTGAATGAGAATTTTTTTTTCATTTATCCATTGATTCAGTAGCTATTTAACAGTACCTAGGAATAGAAGAAATACCAATTGACATGTTCCCAGTAATAGACACAAACCTATATGTGCTCACTGGTCTGTGTTAGAAAATTTAGAAGACAGCTGCTTGGCTAACTGACTGGAGGAAATCCATTATTTGTTCCCACTCCCAAGAATGTAGAAATTATCAAACAATATCCTTAATACCATACACAAGCAAAATACTGCTGGAGACATCCAAAATTAGATCAGTGCATTGACAGAGAACTGCCAGAAGTTCAGACCAAGTGTAGAAGAAACTGTGATAACAGGGATATCATTGCTGATGTCAGATGAATCTTGGCTAAAAGCAGAGTATACCAGAAGAATGTCCGTCTATGCTTTATTAACTATATAAAAGCATTTGACTATGTGGTCTTAACAAATTATGGCTAACATTGAGAAGAATGGGAATTCCAAAATACTTAATTATGCTTATATGAAATCTATCCCTAGACCAAGAAGCTGTCCTAACAGAGCGAAAGAGCGCTGCTTGCTTTGGAATTGGAAAAGGCATGTGTTGGGGGTTGTATCCTTTCTCTATACCTATTTGATCAATATGCTGAGGAAATTATTCAGGAAGCTGGACTTTGTGAAAAAGAGTGTGACATCAGGATTGGAGACAGACTCATCAACAACCTGTATTATGCAGATGACACAAGCTTCAATATGGATTACATCTCAACATCTAGAAAACTAAAATCCTCACCACTGGGCCAATGGGTTGGAGAGAAGATTGAAATTGTCAGTAATTCTTCTTGCTTGGTTCTACAATGAACACCCTTAATGCTATCAGTTGGGAGATCTAAAGACATATGTAACATTGGGAAACTATGCTATCAGAGACCTCTCCAAAGCCCTGAAGAGCAATGATGTCAGTCTAAAGACTAAAGTGAGCCTGACTCAAGCCATGGTCTTTCCAATCACTTGTTATCCATCTGAGATCTGGACAGTGAATAAAGATGACAGGAGAAGAATCAATGCCTTTGAGTTGTGATGTTCGAGATGAGTGCTGAGTATCAGGTGGACTGCCAAAAGAACAAACAGAATGTCTTGGAGGAGGTGAAACTAGAGTGCTCTTTGGAGGCAACGATGGCAAAGCTTCATCGCACATACCCTGGGCATGTTGCTAAGAGACGCTGTTCCTTGGAAAGGTAAAGGGTCAGCACAAGGGGAAGACCCTTAACAAGATGGATCGATGCAGTGACTGCGGCAACGGGCTCAAGTGTATCAGAGATGATGAGGGTGGCTTAGAGTAAGACATGGCTCAGATCTGCTGTTCATGGTGTAACGATGAGTCATACTCAACAACACTCAGCAACAATCCGCAGTAGTATGTTGTTATGTACTTTTGTGTCAGTCTGACTCATAGTGGACCTTCCAGCAAGTTTTCAGAGGCAGCTGTGTAGATTCAAACCGTACTACTTTTGGTTGACAACACAAATTCTCACCACTAGGATAAAGAACTCCCTGACAGTGAACAAAACCAATAAACTCCCTGTTTGCATCAACTTTAGGAAGAATGACAATAAGCTTAGTAAACACATACGTTATATATTAGGTGATTCTACATACATTCAAGAAAAGAAAGGAAAAAGAAGCTAGGGTGCATGTGTGGGAGAATGACAGTTTTTAATTGGATGGTCCAGGAAGGCCTCACTCTTTTAGTCCTCAATCACGTGTTTACCTAGTCTCTTGGGCTTTTCTTCTCTGCTGCCTAAAACTCCTATATATTCTGGGACATCCTGCCTCTAAACTTATTTGCATGAAATCAAACCCTGATCCTATCACTCCCTTCTTCAGAAAGGTACTGATTCCTTTTTCAGTACAGCTTTTCCACCAGAACATTCAGGTCTTTGTAATTACAATCTTATCATGTATTATTTTTCATATTTCCTCCTTCCTTGACTGACCCCAGAGCACAATGTCTCCCTCTCTTGAGAACACCCTTCTTTCTACCAGTTGTAACCCAGTTCGCTTTCAATCTTCATCACGGATGTTGGCTGCTTCGTAAAATACTTCCCTATTTTTTCTTTCTACTTCTCCATTTAATCCCCAAATCTGGTCAATTCCTTGTGGGTAGGATTGAATCTTACTTTATGTTGGCATAACCTTTGGCACAGTATAGCTTCCCTATAAATATTTGTTAAATTAAATGGAATGATATTAATGAGATTGCACTGGAAGTCAGAAATCTCAACAAAAAGTTGAATTTTCATTTTATGTTCCCTATACTACACAAGTTTTGCTTTCTGAAACTGAGGAGGACCTGAGGTGTTTGCTGTAGAAGGTCAAGGATTACAGCCTCCAATAAGGATTGAAGCTCAACATCAAGAAAACAAAGGTTCTCACCACTGGGCCAGTGTCCATCATAACAGAGGAGAGATTGAGATTGTTAACAATTTTATTTCGCTTGGCTTCACAGTCAACACTCTTGGTACCATCAGCCAGGAAATCAAAAGACAAATGGAATTGGGAAATTCTGCTGTCAGGGATCTCTCCCAAGTACTAAAGAGCAGTGATGTCCATCTACAGGCTAATATGTGCCTAGTTCAGGCCATGGTCTTTGCAGTTACTTGCTATGCATCAGAGAGCTGGAAGATGACTAAGAATTGATGCCTTTGAGTGTGGTGCTGGAGAAGGTTATTGAATGGACTGCTGGAACAAACAGGTTCATCTTGGAGAGGGTGAAGCCAAGCCTGCTCCTTGGAGGCAAGGATTTTGAAGCTTTGTCTGACATACTTTGGGCATATTGCAAGGAGGGACCAGTCCTTGAAGAGAGATATCGCGCTTGAAAATGTGGAGGGACAATGAAGAGAGGAAGACCCTGGATGAGATGGACTGACTCAGTGATAGAGTCAATAGAGGGATAGGTATATCAGAGAAAGTGAGATTGGCTCAGGATAGAACAGGATTCTGAGCTGTTGTACATAGGGTCACTATGACAGTTGACTCAACATAACAACAACAACAGCAACATACTGCACATAGCAGGGAGCACTGGTGGCCTAGTGACAAGCTGCACTGCAATCTCTAAGGCACATGGTTCAAGGCCACCAGTTTTCCACAAGAGAAAGATGAGGAATCTCCTCCCATGCAATTAACTGCCTCTGAAAACCTGCCAGAGGATCAGCTATGGGTCAGTTTTATCTCTGGTGCAGAACAACATACTGCACATGAATATACACCCACAGTGGATGGGGAAATATTTAATAAATTGTCTTTCAAGCAACAAGCACCTTTCAGTCGTATGGTCTATTCTATGCTCAGGGACAGTTGGAGAGAGAATGTATGTACGTGAGTTTATGTGGGAAGGCAAGTGGAAATGAGTCTGCCTTAAACTTTTTTCTGCTAAAATAAGCAACATTTATTAGAAATGCTGTTGATCTCTTTAGATTAGTACTAAATTATCCCACAGCTCTCTAAAGCTCATAAAGTTAATTGTTTCCAGTGATTTGTAAACAAACTTGTTTTAAACAATTAACCCTTTTACATACTTATGTACAAAACTCAAGTAACACAAGATTAGACTTTAATGAAGTTAACTCACAATCCCTATGTCTCTGCCCACAGTTATGCCCTGTTCTGCTCCACACTACAAATCTCTGGGTATCAAGGACTCCCCCTGGGAGAGTTAGTGCTGTTCACAGCTCGGATCCACGCTCACCAGGATCTGACCAGTTTGTTGGGTTTTTTTTGTTTGTTTGTTTTTGCTTTTGTTTTGTTTTTTTTTACACTGTGCGCAGAGTCAGACAGTAAACAAATGCTTCCATGCTCAGTGTCCTTGGCATTGATTAGCAGGGCAGCATCCCTTTTACCATCATGAGTGTGCCCTGGGCACCACCTTTGCCACTTCTTCTCAGTGACTGATCAGTCTTCTTGTCTCTTCGGGCTCCTGATTTGTAATTGATGCATGGGTCATAGTTGATATCCAGTGGGAGGATTGGTGACACAGTAGTTAAAGTGACTGCAAGCAACCCCAAAGGCCAGTGGTTCGAATCCAGCAGCCACTCCATGGGAGAGAGAGAACAGTCTTCCTTTGTAATGGCTGTCAACCTTGGAAGCATGGAAGAGGAGGTCAGCTCTTTCTTAAATAGTCCTTATGATTTGGAATTAACTCTAGGAAAATATTTTGTTTTGCTTTTAGGAATGGTGCAGGGATAAGAGGTGTTTTTGTTAATGCCAGGCCCTAAATTCATATCCACTCTCTAGATTTTTGTTGGCAGCACCTTGAAAAAAAACAAAACTTGCTCAGACATAGTTTTTGTTGGAAGAATTTTCCAGAAGTGCATTTGCCATTAGGGTCTGCAGAAAACAAGACAAGCCAAAGGAAAAAAAAAAAAAGAGAGAGAGAGAGAAATTCCATCTGTTGTTTCTGGCAGAAAAGTGATTTGGAAGTATCTTTCCTATCCAACGGATTAGAGTATTGGGCAAGCTTGTTGACCCAAATATGGATTCTTTATCTTACAGTGAAGAGCCTTTTAATTTAAGATAATTTTGATGGAGCTGAGCCCAGTGCCCTTATTCAAATGATTGACAAGAGTTTCTTTTATGAACAGGCAAGGCAAAAACACAAGATAAGTTTTTTTTTGCTTTGAGATTTCATTTGTTTGTTGTTTTTTGGGTGTGGTTTTTTTTTTTTTAATTGGTTTGAGGTTAGTATGTTGACATTACACCTTACTGGGTAGATATGTTAAGTTTTTTATAGTTTTGAGTTGAGGATTGAAAATCTTGTCCCCACAACATTCCTGACAACATATTAATCTTGATCTGCATGCTCTACATGTGAAGTATTTCACCTCTTTTTGTTAATGTCACATGTGATCTCTGTGTTTCTGAATGCAGGGAAGAAATCTTTAGTCCTGTTTTTCTTGACTCCCTGTCAGAGAGGTGATCACCCTCTCTTGTTTAAAATGCAGTATATTCTTCACTTGGCTTCCAGGGAAGACTTGCCACTCTTGCTTTTCCACCTTGCTCCTCCTTTGCAGTCCCTTTTGCCAGTTCTTCTTTTTAATTAAGCATGCTATTTAATTTTCATGTCCAATTTTTAGTATTTTCCTTTATTTTATTGTGATTTCAATAAAAGTTTACAGAAAAGTTGCATTTTCATTCATTCATGTGACATTTTTCTTCTTACCCCTCTCTTCCCTTCCCTTTCCCCAAGTTCACTTTCTTTTTTTTCTTTCAATTTCATTCACAGTTACACAACTTCCTCCCACCCACCCCCTTTTCCCCTCCCCCCAGGCCACTTCGCAATGCATCTCTTATTCCAGATTGTTATTGTACACATAATGCCTCACCATATATTTCTTTTAAATAGTTCTTACCCTCATCTGTTTCAGTGCAGTGTTCTGTATCTAGCCACTCTTTTTTAAATTATTCCCCTAATCGCCCATGTTGTGGTGTATTCACACAATGCAGTACTACAAAGTACTGAAAAACAATGAATGCAGAAAACATTACACAACATGAGTGACCTTGGATGACATTATGCCAAGTGAAATATCTCAGTCACAAAAGGACAAACACTGCATAACACCACTGTTACAAAGCAGTCTTTCTAATTGTCAATTTCTGGAGTACCTTTTCAGTCAATTTCTGAGGCTCTTCTCTATACTTACACTAAGTTTGCTGATGGTCATTCAGCCTCCTTGTTTTAAATACCATCTCTATGCTGATTGCTCATACTTTTAGATCTCAGTCTAAGACTTTGCTCCTGAGCTCCACGTTCATATATCCAATTGTCTTGTTGTTGTGTGTCATTGAGTCAGAACTGACTCATGTGAGTAGGTTTTGTCTAGTAGTATCTCCATTTTGATTACTAATTTGGTTTAGAACTTGCTCTCGTTAAAGCAGAATCTCTATCAAATTTACTTTCTTAGCATCTTCCCCTTTTTCTTGTTCTGTAATTCTGTATGGTGCTATGTGCTGTTGAGTCGAATAGACCCATAGTTCATCCTGCAATGAGTTTTCAGAGGCTGCCTATTGCACGGGAGAAGATTGCCCATTTTATTCTCACAGAGCAGCTGGTGGATTTGAACGTTATATATTTGAGGTGGCAGCAAAAATCCTTGTCACTCTGCTACCACAGTGGTCTTTTTCTGGGAGTTCAGCTAAAAGCTTGACTTTTCTTTGACTTACTTCCATTTCTCATACCCTACATCCAACTTGCCAATAAATCCAGTTGGTTCTCATTTCACATATCAAAAATGCAGGTACTTTTCCAAACTACCATCATCTTTCACTGACATTGTTGTAACAGCTTTCCTGCTTCTGCCCTTGGCCTGTAGTCTTTGTACAAAAAAATATCAATCACTATTATGGCAGTTTTCACTCCAAACCATCAATGACTTTCTGTCTTCCTCTGAGTAAAAGTCAAAGGCTTTATTATAAAAGCTTATAAGGTACACTCCTTTTCCTTTTCAAGCCAATATCTTAAATGGGACTATTCTAAAATAGGAACCATTATGCTGAAGATACATGAAAGTATGAGAAAAGTAGAAGGTAACCAGTGATTGATTAATGGTCTTTCCTCTGTTTCATGAACAGCTTTTATATTTGCCCTTTTGCTTTTCTGTTTACTATCAGTTCATCAGTTTTCTTCTCAGGCTTTAAAATGACACTTTGTGATCCCCTACAGATTGAAGAATGCCGTGGTGCTGATCTCTGATTTGTGTCCTTTGTCTTTTAAATTTGTGATGTTAAAGAAGGATTCTTAATTATTGTTTTATTATGATTCCAATACATTTTTATTAGCCTTAATGCAAAATTGAGGAGTGGCTTAATAATTACACATCATTAAGCTGAGAAATATATTTCTTAATGTTTTAATCAAATGCCGTTTGAAATAGGTGGCTTAAAGATGTATAGGGGATGTATTTTGTACCTAATGTAATCATTCACAGTGTTGTTTAAGCAAATAAGCTAGTTGAAATAAGCTCATAATGAGTTTTTAATTTACAGGGAAATGAATCATTGGGGCAGAGAGATGTGTAAAGTCATGGAAGAATTTGCCTTGTATAGTAATTGAAGAATCACTTGAGTAAAATCCCCAATGAACTAGCTTTTGTTGGACGAAAGAATGCAATTATATTAAAAATTAATACTTCAGTGTAATTTCAAACCAGTGCTGCCTGAATTATTATGTGCCAAATTAGGTTGCTGTAAACAATAACAAAATGGGTGAATGTGCAAATGAAGGCACTGGGTTATTTAAACTTGGAGTCGCACGTTTAATGAGATGTAGGGAAAGCAGAAAATGTGTAATTTAGCAACCAGTGACCTGCATCACTGTGTCCTTTGGAGGGTTAGGGTTTGAGGCTAATTTTCAGTAAAACTTTGCAACTGAATAATCACCCCTATTAATAGATTATATGGGTTATTTCATATTACTCTTTTTTAGTAAGAGACAGCAGCTTTCAGTAGGAACTCTTATGAATTCCTTGTGAAACATACTGCCAACTAAATTTAGTCTTTGTTGCATTTCCTTTAGAGACTCTGAGAATCTTTTCTCTTTTTTTTTCTTCCTGCTATTTCTTTCTGGTTGAATTAAGATTATTATTTAATAAATACATTGGGAAAAGGAAAAAAAATAACCCAAACTTTTGTTTTGGTATTTGCCTAGAATATGAATCTCATCTACACTTATAAAATATAGCTAAAGATGATTAAATACGAAAATGTTAGGTACATATGAAAACTACTTATGTACTTTTTCATTAAGGGCCTTAAATTGTGGTTTTTTAAAAATTATTCTTTTCCTTTTTATTAAGTTCTGATATTTTGAAAACTTTCTCTCAGAGAAAGTAAATTCACAGCATATAGTAATTTAATGTGGTTTGGGAGGGCAGAAGGTTGAATTATTGAAGAGACACTTTGGATCATATTAAGGATACTAATAATTATCTGTGTACTGACACTGAAAAAGCAATTTTATTCACTTATAAAGAATTTTTCATTCTAGACAGGATGGTACTCTATGAAAAATGGGAATTAGTGAATGTCTATAGTGAGAAAGAAGCTACATGTGATCTTTCAAAACTGAAGCAGTTTATTTGTAAATTTGGAGTTTGGTTTACACTGTTAATCCTCCTTCAGTGAAATGTTTCCTTGATATATTCATTTCATTTTGGGGCAGTTTCCAAACTGAATGAAAAGAAAATAATGTGTAACATCTTAAGTAGTGAGCTGAAATATGTCCCTAGAGTCACACAGTTAACTACGGTAGTTTAGAAATAGGACCATATTTACTTTTCTGTATCTGGATTCTGTGCAGTTATGAGAGTAATATTAGTAAAAAAATTGAATATTAGGTTATAACATTACTTTTTTCAAATCACAATTTAATATATGTACCAATTTCAGATGAGAAACCTTAAAGCTGTTTAGCTTTAAAGCAAATGAAATTTTAAATTTATATATGCTATTTTGTAAGCTCTGTGCCTTTAGTAAAATAAATGTTTATGTATTGTAAAACTTAATTAGCATGGTAATTTAAAAGAGAAAGAAGAGGATTTTTGTTGTTGTTGGTTTTTAAATTAGTTTGCCAGAATATTATCTAAATAAAGCAACTGATTCTTATTTTAAATAAAAATAATTTCACCTTCCAAAGAAACAACATACAAAGTATTCTGAACTCTGTATGCATCAGTTTTATCCAGTTGCGTTTTCCATTGTTTGTTCTTGAAAGGGATAAGCTTTAAATTTGCAAGCTTATTGAATATCTCTGAAAAATGTTCTTGTTAAGTGCCATCAAATTGTCTGCAACTCATAGTGACTCTATGTACAATAGCTTTAAAATCTGCTCTATCCTGATCCAGTCTCCTCTTTTCTGACACACCTAATCCCATTTCTCCATCACTGAGTGAATCCATTTCATCTTGGGTCTTCCTCTCCTGCACTGTGCCTCCACCCTTCCAAGCATGATGTCCCTCTCCAAGGACTGGACCTTCTTGGCTCTAAAAAATAATTTAAAAAAGCAAAAAAAAAAAAAAATCACCATCAACCCTCCATTTATTGTTTTCAGAAACATCTTTTGGAAATTATGGCTTAGAACAAGAGACAACAGATATTACTGCTAGGCTGGGGTTGTTATTCTAGGGTTAGAAGTAGAATATAGAGAGAGAACTTTCCCCTGAAAAGTTTTTCCCTGAAAAAGAACTAGAATATTTTATTTAAGACTTTTGATGTGGCACTAATTACTCAAGGACAGTCTCTACACTATATGTATTATACAGATGCTACATATTAAACATGTTGAGTCTGTGGATAGTATGAACAATTAATAATAAGGTACCTTGACTGCTCATTAAAAAGTTTGAGATTCAAATCCATGTAAGAAAGGACTAGTGATCTATTTCTCCAAAATCAGCCATTGAAAATCCCATGGAGCCCAGTTCTCTGGTACCCATAGGGTTACCCAGAGGTAGAATTGAGCCCATAGAAATAGTTTTAAGCCAAAGAATGAGATTTGTAACTGGTATTCCTCAGCTCAAGTTATGGCTTCTGTATCTCATATCCTTAAAAGGAATGGACAGATGAATTACCTTTACTGAGCTTTGTTTTCCTAATTTATAAAATAGTTTAGAAATTAATAATTCATAGGTAATTCTATCATAATGTGAAAATGTTTGTCAGTTGTAAACTATTATTATAATCATACATTCTATAGAAGTCATTTCATGTGGAGAGTTTCTTTGCAAGATAATCATCGCTGTCTTCCTTTCTCACCCTACTTCACCCACAATGCCTTGTGCCACTAATTTTATTTATATGGTTTTAGAAATTTAATTTTTATTTGTGTAAACATTCAAAAATCCAATTACAAATGAAGCACATGTTTTGAAAACTAGTTTAGTTACATGGAAAAGTTGACATTCATTTTTTTGTTTGAAGTTTGTTTTCTTTGATCCTGTTATTTGTAGTGCTTTTTGGAAGGGAAATTAAGTCTCCAAATTGGGACTCATTTTGATCACTATGGGAAGAAATGCTTAAAAAAAACCAAGCCCAAAGATACTGGTGATAAGTTTTAATAATATAGCCTGTGGTGTTGTTTTTGTTGTTAGGTGCTGTTGAGTCACAGACGACTCATAGCAACCCTATGAACAAAAGGCCTGAGCACTGTTCGTACATAGAGTTTCCAGAGGCAAGCCATTTCAGAAGTGGGTGCCGCTTCTGCTTCCAGATAGCCTGTGATAGAAATTGAATGAATAAAGAACTGGCAGCTTTACTTAGGTAGGCTAAATAATGTTAACTCCTCACCATGTTAATTGACATCCTTTTTAGATTTATGTATATGTTTGTTATGTAAAAATTATCATTGAGAAAGAATATGATTTTTCCATGAATAAAATATGCATTTTGTGTTACTTTGATTTTTTTAAGAATTTATTCTATATTAGTAGAAGCTGGCTTAATCCATTATCCTATAAACTATGTATAAGTTACACTGACTATTCAATATGAGAATTAAAAGCTGTACTTTGAATACAATAGTAGGTATTGAAATGTCCTCTTCTCTAGGAGTTTTTCATCCAAGAAATAGGCTTCTTGTGTTCATTTCCGTTTTCCATGTAAGGGGTTGATGGATGAAAACAAAATATTCTGTGTTTGTGGTGGCCTATATTTGTGAACCTTTCCTCTGTGGATTTGCATATATACTGAGACTGGTAGGATCATTCCAGAATGTCTGTGCTCATCCATGTTATTTGAGATAAGCAAAACAAGTTTCACTTCAAATAAAAACCAATTAACTTGTTTCCCTCTCCACAATTCATAGCCACCAAAGCAAAATTTTTATCAGTTGGAAATCTCTTTTAATCAGGGTATTTGGGAAGAAATTCTTACCTCGGCACAGAGGTCACTCACCTGATGCATGAAATCTGTCTTAGTAAATTGGTTTTAAATGACTTTGCAATCTGTTTGCCAAGACTCAGATATTTTCTAAAAGCATTTCGTTTGGCATGTCAGTATTTTGAAAAACATTGATTTAGTTGTTGTTGTTAAAAAATCAATATATTACATCTGAAAGTCTTGGTTTCTGTTGGTGTTAGGTCCACCAAGTCAGGTCCCCGAGACACTATGAGCCTCATGTCTAAATGCTGTGCCCTCCTCATCAGCTCCGACACACTTGAGTCCAGTGCAGATGTCATTGTCTCAGTCCATCTCGACGAGGGTCTTCCTCTCCCTTGCTGACCCTCAACGTTTTGTACTTCAAATACCAGATCAGGCAACACAATCAGACCCGTCCTAAATATTTGTTCAGGGGCGGGGCGTCTCAAACGTCCTCACTAGTTCACTAGAAGCCTCTTGAGGCTACCAATTAATTACATTAGTTGCCTGACTTTCATAAGCATTTAACTTTCTTATTCTGGGACTAAATGAATTAGCTCACTTTTGTCAAATCTTCATTGTAGTAGAGCCATTCCTGGATACCCATTTTATGATCAACAAACTAATACCAGTTAGTTGTTCTGTGTTTTTAAAGCTCAGGATTTAGGTTTCTTTGATTAAACCCCTTCTGTGATTCCATCCTCAGATCTTTGTCATCATTTTGATGACATTGGCCTAGGCTTTTGTTCTTGAGAACCGATTGTCTAGCAGTCCCGAGACTGACTGGAGGCTTGTTGGGCTCCCTCTCACCTCTGAGCCTGTGCATCTCTTGTGCCCCTTGCCGAGTGCCCACCCCCCAGCAGCTAACTGACTTGAGGTCTTCCTTTACTTTCCAGGTCAGCAGCCTCTGCTGACTCTCCCTGCTGACTGGGACCCCACGTTTTGCTGCTTCACACCTGCCACCACATGAGGAACTCTCACTGGGTAAATGGTTATTCCGGGTTTTTGTTTCATTTACAGAACGTGCCATTAACTTCTCATAGTGTTGGGCTTTTATATTTGGAAAATGTTAGTATTTGTAGAGGAATGGCAATTTTTGTTTTTCCTTAATAAAACTTAAGCTGAATCTGTTCAAAGGGGAAAAAGATATCCCAGATTCAAACATATTTAAGAGGCTCTTTTATTAAAATATAAAGAAAGCAAAGACAAAGCAGGAAGGTCATTCTGGAATGAGGACAACCCTCACGGCACGGCTCCATCTGTGCGCTACTCCCTTTGGACGGACGTTGATAAGATGTACAGTTCACTGCAGCCATGACTGCCTAAGTGGGTGAACGACCATGATTAGGATACACACAATTTCAAATTTAAAAAGGCAGACAAATATTTACAGCATTTGTTCTGGTGTTCCTGCTGTCTGTCTGCCTGAGAGTCATTCAGAACAGTTACACAAATTTACTGTAATGTTACTTAGACTCCAGGTTGACTTAGGCCTGCCCGGTGGTAGAGGCTGGCTTTGACATGAACTCTTTCTGAGAACAAAGCCACGGGATGCCCTTACTGGTCAGAAAGGACTCAAATGGCCTGTGAGCCTCTGTCAGGCATTAGAATGGGGGCAGGACTGTGCTTCAGACCTCAGGCTTCAGGTTGTCATTTTAGTCTTTTATCTTCCGTATTTTGTTCCTCGCTTTATTTTTGACTTAGGATAAAAATTAAAAACAAAACAAAACCCCCAAGAAAACGTCAAACATTTGAGACAAATTCTGAAAGCCCAGGAAATACCTGTAAAAATCTGTGAAATGTTGTAGATCTAATTTTATTTTTAATTAAAGAAGGCATTCTATATGATAATGAAATAAATTTTATTTCTCATGGTTAAGGACCTTGTCAGTGTTGGAGCATAATAACTTTTTAAATGTAGTGCCCTGGAGATTCTAAGGGTTTAGAATATGAAATAGAATAAACCGTTTGCTAAGATGCAAGACTTAAAAAAATGAAAGTTCATACATCTGAAACAATATAAAAATATATCCATGAATAATTATCCGCATATTGTGCCAGTGTTACTGATCTTAAATAGCTACTTCACAGATTCTTAAAAATAGAATTTTAATTTCAATGTTCAAAAAAATGCAATTTTTGTTGGCTTCAAGCCTAATGTAACTTTGGAATCACATATTATTCACCGTAGGCTGCTACTCTTCTCTTTTCCACTCTTCTGTTCCAAATTTCTCTTTCCCCCCCTTTTCTAAAGGCCCCTTAGACTTTCACAAATCAGAGGACAGCTGTGGAAAATATGCCTAATGACAATATTTCAGATGGTGTTTCATCTTCTATAATAATTTATATCTTGCTGGGGACCCATTAACTTCTGAATTTATAATATTCTATTCAGGATTTTTTTTCCTTTGGAACAGACATCCCAAACATGTATCCAAATGTACAAATACAAGCATGATACATTCTTAACTCAAAGTAGTTTCCATTTGTTGTCTTATGATGTTTACCTTTTGTATATACCACCAGCTATTGCTACATGTGAATGCATTCATAGGAAAAAGAATCTGTTTGTCTGCTTAGAAAAAAGAAAAACCCATTAATGCTGTGGATTCTTGGTCAGAGCCCTCTGTAAACCGACACGCAAAACTCCCAGTGCCATTGAGTGGGTCCTCGCTCCTTCCACCTTCCACCTTCCACGAGCTTTCTGAACCTGTAAATCTTAACAGGGAGAGATTGTCTGTCTTTTTCCAAGATGTGGGCGAATTCTCAGAGCCGATCTTTCATTTAACAGTGCATTCTGTAACCACAAGAACTCCTCATAACAAACAATAGGGCGGCGTGGAACTGCCCCATAGGCTTTCCAGGAAGGTAAGGCTTAAAAGTATATGCGTCCACATCTTGTTCTTTCACTGTACCTTGTGACTTTTGCAACCACTGGCCTTTAGCTCAAAGCAGAGTACTTTACCTGCTAGTCCACCAGAAAGGACCAGCCTTTGGACCCTTAAATGGCCTCTTATCAAAAGTGATGATTGGTACTGTTCTGAAAAATTATTGCTTTTTACTTGGTTAAATCAAATTCTCTTTCTCTTTCTTGTTCATGTCACAGTTTTCACAGGTGTGAGAATGTTCTCTGGGGAGAGAGGTTACTAGGTAGACCTTGGGATAAGGTCTTCTAAGAATGAAGCTCGTGCAGATAAAGGCATTGGGGTAGTGTAACATACTTAGTGTAGAATGGGCTTTCAAGAAAAACATTACTGTTCTCCCAGATGGCTAGGTTTATGTTTGCAAGTTGTTAGTTAAAATAACAGCTAGTGGAAAGTACGGAGTTCAACCTTTGACTTCTCTAAAGCATAGAACTTTCCCGTCACACACAATTGCAGAGCACTAAATGAAATAATTTAAGATATATTCCTGTTGGGATTACTAAGTCATCCATGAATAGCAATTTTAACAACTTGGGAATTGGCCAGTCCAGTGTTCACCCCTGTCAGTGTGCATCTGTTATATCAGCTTTCATTATTGTAAAAAAGTTTCAGATGGAGAATTACTGGTGATAAGGAATACTTACAACAAATACTTCATCTAATAAAGAAACACTTCATATTTAGAAAAGTAAACAGTCAGGAATGACTAAATGACCAGTGAACAAGGAGGCAACATCGCGTCTTATCTTTCAAAATTCTTGTTGTTTGTTCTGAGACAAATGCTATTTGTTGTTGTTGTCATTAAGTTCCATCGAGTCATAGACAACTCATAGCGACCCTATGAATGAAAGACCTGAACACTTGTAAAACTTTCATTGTTTCTTCATGTACGAAGTTTCCAGAGGCAAGCTATTTCACAACTGTATGCCTCTCCTGCTTCCAAGCTTGTTTTAATCGGGGAGTTCCACCAAACATTTTCTACTATGGGTAATCATTATTGCATTTGACACATCAGTGTCACAGTGTTTAGCATCACAACAACCACAGTTTACCTCTGTACAGCAAATGGACAGACCACGGCTATACCATTTAGAAGAATGTTTGACCAAACAAAGAATTAAAACCGGGCCTGAGGGCTGCACGCAGATGTAAATCACCCCCCTTTAGCTTGGTAGCATAATTTTCTATCCACTAGAGGTATGGGGTGTGTGTGTGTGTGTGTGTGTGTGTGTGTGTGTGTGTGTGTATTTAACCATTTTTAGGCATACAGCTCAGTAACATTAAAAATGCTACTTATTTGAGGTAAAAAAGAATAAGGCCATTCTTTTACTAGCAAAAATTTTCACTTCAGACACTTGAGTCACAAGAGTATACAGAAAGGAATTTGTTATTTGACAGAAAAAATATCGGAAGGTCTCTTTTCTCTCCCCTCCCCACTTCCCTAGTAAAACATGGCTTAGTAAGTTATTTAATTAACACTAGTAAGAGAAAAGGGAATGACTTTCCAAAGACATTTGACTGTGTGGATCATAACAAATGGTGGCTAACTCTGAGAAGAATCCCAGAACACTTGATTGTGCTAATGCAAAACCTATTATACTTGGACCATGAGGCAGTCATCAGAACAGAGCAAGGAAACACTGCATGGATCAAAATTGGAAAGGGTGTGTGTCACGGCTATATCCTGTCTCCATACCTTTTCAATCTTTATGCAGAAACGGGTTATCCAGGAATCTGGGCTCTATGAGGAGAAATGTGGCATCAGGATTGGAGGAAGTAGCATCAACAATCTGCTTTATGCAGAGTACACAACCCTACTTGCTGAAATGGAGGAGGATCTGAAGCTCTTGCTGTGGAAGGTCAGAGACTGCAGTCTTCAGTATGGATTGAGGCTCACTATCAAGAAAACAGATTCTCACCACTGGGCCAATTGGCCGCATCATAATGAATGAAGAGATTGAGATTGTTCACAGCTTTAGTTTGCTTGGCTCCACAGTCAACACTCTTGGCACCAGCAGCCAGGAAATGGAAAGACATATTGCAATGGGAAAGTCTGTAATTAGAGACCTCTCTAAAGTGCTGAAGTACGAGGATGTCAGTCTGGAGACTAGGTGAGCTGATACAGGCCATGGTTTTCGTAATCACTTGTTATGCATCAGAGAGCTGGACAATGACTAGGGATGACAGAAGGAAAATGGATGCCTTTGAGCTGTGGTGCTGGAGAAGAATATTGAATATACCATGGACTGCTAAGAAAACGAACAGGTTTGTCCTGGAGTCAAGGATTCTGAAGCTTTATCTGACTTACTTTGGATATGTTGCAAGGAGGTACCTGTCCTTGGAGAGGGATGTCATGCTTGGGAGGTTGGAGGGACAGTGCAGGAGAGGAAGACCCTCGATGAGATGCATTGATTCAGTGTCTGGAGTAATAATGGGGGCAGGTGTGTCAGAGATAGTGAGATTGGCACAGGATAGGGCAGAGTTTTGGGCTGTTGTACAAAGGTTAGTTATGAGTCGCAGGCGACTTGATGGCACACAACAACAACAACAAATGCTTGAGCTCTTAAGAATAATAATACACGGAAGCTTAAGATCTAACTTATTTTAGAATTTTAAATTTTACTCTCCCCCCCCCCCAATCTAACGTACTTGTCTTTAGTCTCCTCCCCCTTGCCCCTCACTCAATATTTGCTCTCTTTTATCAGTAGTCAGGTCTCTAAGTGGAGCAGCTGGACTGTGCTAGTTAGCCTCCTAGCTTAAAGGTTGAAGATTCAAACCCAGGCAGCTGTACCACAGAAGATGAGGGAGGCCAAGAAACTCTGCGGAACACAGTTCGGTTCTGTAACGTGGTATCGCTGTGTGCTGGGATCAGTTGCCCGAGAACAATCTATAGTCATGCTTGATTTTTTTCTGTGTGATTTGACTTTGTAACATGTGGGGTGGTTGTATAATATGCCCAGCCATTCACTGATGCATAGGACCTTCAGGATGAAGAGAGAGATTGCACGAAAACCCCAGCAACTCACTCCTTTGTGTGTTATGAGTGGCCCACTAGGTGAAGTACCGCCGATGCAAAAAGTACACCATTAGTTCAGGTTAAATGAATTGTGCTTTGCAGTCCACTGGGTTTTCACCACTCCTTCCCCCACTGTTCCTTTCAGGGCCCCCCCCCCCCGACTTGTGAAGTATTGTTGGGATGATGTTCCCTTTTGTTTTCTTTTATGCTCTGGAGTTAGCATGATGAAAGCTAGATTCAGTTGAAACAGAATGACTGCAATTCCCCAAACAAATTGGACTTCAGTTAGGAGTGTTTTGTCATAAATAATCTGGGAAGAGATTAGATGCTCTCCCATCTGATGTACTTCAGTTGTACGTTAAAGTCAGAGTGTCAGAGTGTAAGAGGAGTGAACACTGACCAGCATAGCCTTGCCCTCATTCTTCCCTGTGGTTGCTGTCTCTATTTTGCTAAAGCTATTTGGGAAGAATTCTCTGTTTTCGGAATTATTCTTTTCCTTTTAGTCTCTGTTAGTGGAGAAGAAAAAAAAAATCTCTGATGCACAACCCTCCAGGTGAATAATTCTTCATAATCTGGAAAGAAACCTATTTCTTAGATTGGTTAAGGGCATTTTCCATGGTTGGGTCAGGTGAATCTTATTTTTCACATATACTATTAGGACATTTTAAAATTTAACAGCATTTTTTTGCTAACGGCTGCTAGTCCCATAGCCAAACTCAAAGCCCCACTACTGAAGAGTTGTTTTGTAACTCATGGTGACCCTCAATAGGACAGACTGGAAGTGCCCTGTGAGGGTTCCCAGGGAATAAGATTGTCCCATCTATCACCAGTGGACTTCTAGGGAGTGGGGTGGAATGGCTGACCTTTTATTTAGCAAGTAAATGTTTAACTACTGCACTACCACCCATTACCGTCGAGAGGTGAGTCAATTGCAACTCCTAGCCAAAGATTGTATCTTATAGAGGAGACTGGCCATTTTTCTTCCTTGGAGCCAATGGTGGGTTCGAACCCTGAGTGTTTGGTAATAGTGCAATATGCAATGCACTACACCTCCAGAACTGCCAAATAGACAAGAACACCTACAGATATCTTTCTTTATTGGGGTGAGAGAGAGAGAAAGAGTAAGAGGGAGAGGGAGGGAGAGGGAGAGGGAGAGGGTGAGGGAGAGGGAAAGGGGGGAGATGTGAGAGGGCAAGGTACAGAGGGAGATGGAGAGGGGAGGGAGAGAAGGGGAAAGAGGGGGAGAGAGGGGAGGGGGCGGGAGAGGGAGAGGGAGAACGAGCGTGCACAAGCGTGCTTGCACACACGTGTGCTCTCATGCATGCAGATGTCTATATTTAAAAAGTGGTGGCCGTGTTCTTAGGTGCCGTTAACTCAATGTGACTAGTAGTTACCCTATAAACAACAGATCTGAACCCTGTGCTATCTGGTGTTATCCTCATGGTCTGACACACACAAGCCCACTGTTAACAGTCACTGTGAGCATCTTCCTCTCCTTTGCTATCCATGCTTAACCTTTTCAAGCATGGTATCCCTCTCCAGGGAATAGCCTCTCCTAGCAACGTCCCCAAAGTATGTGAGGTGAATCTTCACCATTTTTACCTCCAAGCAGCACTCTGGCTGCACTTTCTCCAAGATGTATCTATTTGTTCTTTAGGGAGTCCATGGAATATTTAGTACTCTTCTCTAACACCATAGTTTAAAGGCATCAATTCTTCTTCTTTTATCCTTATTCCTTGTCCAACTCTCAGGTGCATATCAAGTGACTGAAAAGAATGAGGCCTGAATCAGGTACACCTTAGTCCTCAAACTGACATTGTTGTGCCTTAATAATTTGGAGAGGTTTCTTGACAACAGATTTTCCCCATGCAATATGTCTCCAGATCTCCTGACTGCTAGTACCAACTGTATTTATTGTGGATCCAAGATGCAGTTGTTGATGGTTTCAATCATTTCTCCATATATCATGATACTGCCTCTCTAGTGGTATTTTTCAAGTTGAGATGCAATTTATGTTGAAGTCTGCAGTATTTAACCTTCTGCAGAAAGTGTTTCAATTCTTCCTCTCTCTTGGCAAGCAAGATTGTATCATCTGTATAATGGTGGTTATTGATGAGTGCATCTCCAATTCCAGTGCCACATTCTTCTTCATAGAGTCTAGCTTCTCAAATAATAAATGCTCGGCATACAGATTAAGTAGTCATGGGAAAAGGGTAAAACCCTGGAACATACCTTCCTAATTTTCAATCATGTACTGTACCCTTACTCTGTTTATATAATAGTCTTTTTGTATAGTTATTTGTTTCACCTAAGCACAATTGTGTATTCTGGAATTCCCATCTTTCTCAATGTTAGTTATAATTTGTTATGAACCACATAGTCAAATGTGTTTGCATACTCAAAAGCACAAATAGACCTTATTCTGGCGTTCTTTACTTTCAGCCAGGGTCCATGTGATATCAGCAATGATATCCCTGGTGCCATGTCCTCTTCAAAATCCAGCTTGAATGTCTGGCAGTTCTCTGTTTATGTTCTAGCCATTTCTGAATGATCTTTGGTTGTATTTTGCTTGTAGGTACTTAATTTCATTCCATGTTCCTCAGTTCTGTAATCATCTGGGGATATAGACAGTCTAGTCTTTCTCTCTTCAGTGAGTTAAGAAGTGGCCATGGGTGTCCTCTGACTATAAAGACAGCAGCTCTAATGTGAGGGAACATATAAACCTTGTTCTTGGTGATATGTTCACTGGAGGACACACCAGCTTGAACTTTCCTAGGAGGAAGCCACAATAAGGTTAAATGCAATAATAATCTGTGTATTCAAGGCATCTACTTAGACAAGTTAAGACTTAGCGTGTATTTGATTCTTGGTATTTAACCTTAAATGTCATTGCTTTTGTATGATATAATTTCAATTTTTTTATTCATAGTGACCCCTTGTGGCAGAGTAGAATGTCCATAGCATTTTCTAGAATTCATTTAGAGGCAGCTGATCACAACCATTGTGCCACCCACTATCACAAGTTCCATTTTCCTGCTTGATTGAAACAGTGCTACTGTGGTCAGATATACCATTTCAACTTACTGTCGCCAAGTTAAAACCAACTCATAATTGATCAACCGGTGCATATCTGAGGCTGTAAATCATGTAGGGGGCACTGCCCTTCTTCCTCCTGTGAAGTTGCTGGTAGATTTGAACCACCAGGGAGGTGATGTCTTTAGATTAGCAATGTCATCCTCTATCAACTATGTGACCAAAACTCCCTCTTATACTTTTCTTGTTATGTACTATCAGGTCTATCATGACTCCTGGCTATCCTATGAACAACAGATCTGGATTTTCCCCTCTCTCCTGCACAGTCCTCAAAACATCCACCATCCCTGAGCCCATTGTAACAGTCATTGTTTCAATCCATCTTACTGGGAACCCGCCACCTTTTCCAGCCTGGTTTCCTTTTTCAAGGACTGGCTCCTCTTACCATATGCCCAAAGGATGCATGCAGGGATTTGTTCTTGCTAAGTATGATAAGATGGGCATGAATGCTTTAAACTGTTGAATGTATTTGATGTTTTACACATTATCAATTTTAATTTGAGGTAAGCACATTATCAACATTTCTTCTTGATGTGTGTACCATGTGGTTGGAACCGACCCATAGCTGACCTTCCAGTTGGTTCGCAGAGGCAGTAGATCACACAGGAGATTGTTGGATCCAAACTCACTGGCCATGCAGTTCCTTATTTCTCTGGTAGCCTCATCATACAAAGCTGTGCTGCAGTCTCAAAGCCATGCTGTTTGACTCGGCCAGCTGCTCCATGAGACAAAGATGGGAAGTCTCCTCTGGTGCAAATAAGTGCCTCTGAAAACCAGGAGGAAAGTCCACTGTGAGTTAGTGTCAGCAAGGCAGCACACAAAAGTAACAACAAGAAGCCAGCAGAGTTTCCTTCAAAGTTTCTACGGATTTGCAATTAAATGGCTTTCACTCATGTCAAATTGCTCGTCAGTTTAAAGCCAGAATTTATTTGCTTCTATATTTATCTCGTTTCAAAGCACATATGTGCTTAGCTACCTCTTACTCGCTGTCTTGTATAGGGGTATTTTTTAAATTAGTAAAATAATATTTAAAATTTAATACATAATAGAGAAGAGTATGCATGTTTTAATTTTTATTGTGGATATATATTTTTTTTCAACAAAGCATGAGGTCACAACACTGTGGACTTTGACTATG
Organism: Elephantulus edwardii; assembly: GCF_000299155.1. Classification (NCBI taxonomy): domain Eukaryota; kingdom Metazoa; phylum Chordata; class Mammalia; order Macroscelidea; family Macroscelididae; genus Elephantulus; species Elephantulus edwardii. The sequence continues at coordinate 15,007,865 of NW_006399772.1, read as the reverse complement.
TTTGATGTGTTAATTTATTGCAAACACACTACATAGATTTCAGATTTTTATATTACATAGGTTTAGTGTCTGTAGCTGCTCCAGCTGAGTCGTAAGACTTGACTAGATCTGCTGACAAACAGTAGTGTGACACAGAAGCTTAAGTGTGAGGGTTGCGATGACGATGATAATGGTTAATTTTTCTGACATCAGGCTAGGATGCTTCAGAGAGAAATTTAACAAAAGTAATTGGAAAGACTACCAATATAAATTAGGTCGATAGCCTAGGCCTATGAGTACCAGCCTTTGTAACAGATTTGACAGCAACTCAAATCTGTTAAAAGAAAATGGAACTGTCCCCGACATGAAATAATGGGATTCTCATAGTTACAACACATTGTACAGTGTCTCCTTTTAATTACCGAATCTGAACAGAATCATCTTTTGCAGCTGGTCCTCCTTCATTTTCATTCGCCTTGACTAAAGTTCACACCTAGGGAGTTTGAAACATGACAGACAACAGGTGTGAATCTGTACCTAATCAGTAACTGCAGTCTCTGTCCTTCCTTTTAAAGCCGGATATGTTGTAAATATCTATAAACACTCAGAAAGGCAGCCCTTCCTCCATCCCCATGTGTCAAATGCTTTCCAAACTGTGGTTGGATTATATAGCTGGGCCAAATGATAAACTTAAATATGTCAAGTTATTAAATTATTCTTGTTAGAAGAATAGGTTTATAGGAATGACAGATTTTAGTCTGTTTGTATATGGTGGGCAAACAGACATTTATTACGCTCTAATATGACATTGCATTTGGATTAGAAGAAATGGAAGCATACAATTCCTGTGGTTCTTTTTATTTTATGGTTATTATTTATTTTGTGTGTGTACCGTCAAATCGGATCTGACTGGTACAGGAGGAGATTGTCCCTCCTTCTCCAGCAGAACATCTGGTAGATTTGAATTGTGTACTTGCCGTACAGCAGTAACTTGTGGTTGCTGTGAGACTGAACACTGTGACGCTGATGTATGTCAAGTGGGCTAATGGCTGGTTACCCAATGGGGACAGAGAGTGGGTGGAGCTCCCCGATTAAAACAAGCTTGGAAGCAGGAGTGGCATCCACTTCTGTAATAGCTTGCCTCTGGAAACCCTATGAACCTGGAGAGAGGATGAGTTGAGGACAAGTGTTGAGGACTCTCCTTCATAGGGTCACTATGTGTCACCTGTGACTCGATGGCACTTAACAACAACCACCACCACCGCCTCTGGGATTGCCATGCAGCTTCTTGCCACTAGCCCACCAGAGCTCCCTACCTGTGGTTCTTTAAGGAAACATTGTACACTATAGATGGACTTTGTTTCCTTCAAAGCCAAAGCCAAACCTATTAAAATGGAATTTTGATTGAACTATTGAGAAACTGAATTAATTATCAAAGTCTAAATATTTACTATTGCAAAAATAAGATGGGAACTCCTAAACTGTTACCATCTATCTCTGTCCTAAGGCCTGAGGGTGTTTGTTTTAATATAGACAAAATATCTGTCCTTCCCTCCCCTCCTTTTTTAAAAAGAAGTTTTAAAGTGCCACTAATTACATTTAGTAAGAGCAGATAGGCTTACGCATTGTGTAGACCAAATAGACTATCAAATTCAGTTGATTTGGTTTATTCCCCTCCTTCCATACAGTTTCTCTAGTGATTACTGGTCTCATCAATTGCCAAATTGATGGGACTTGGCGGTGAAAAATAAGCAGTTGAGAATGTGGGGGAAAGATTAAGTTTTGCATCTAGCAGAGTAACATCAAGGATAAAGAGATTATGAAAGATTTGGTTTTATTAAGCTGAGCTTCTGCATCATGGGTTTGGACCCTGACTCTCCTGATCAACTAGCCTAGTTGAAGAGCCCTTGCTTTATGTGGGACTGTTTTGGTTTCTAGATTTTGGTAAGTATGATGGATTTAACCATGGAGTTATTTTTAATTCTTTCATATTTTATCTGTGCCACATCAATTGTGAGATTATTAGATTCAGATGGTGTTAAAAAATTGTGACAATTAACAGTGAGATGTGGTACAGTGTTTCATTAGCATAAATCAAGCCTCTTTGTAAAATAGTCGCAGGAAGACTGAATGCTGGCTTTTGAGATCCAATCTCATCCAATGTTATGCCTTTTAAAGTCATTTGTGTAAGAAAAATAAATGGGGAAGGTGATTTCAGGGAAACTAGTAGTATTTACTCACAGTTATCTCATGGATAACTAACTGGCTGTAAGATAATGCAAAGTCTAATGTAAATTTGAATGAGTCATTCAAGGTCTTTTGACAGAAACCAGAAATTACCACATTTTCATATAGAAAAAAGGTTCGTTAATACAAAAATAGTGGCCCAGACACACCAAAGAAAAGGCTTGAGAAACCCTGATTCCTCTTCTGCCACATGAAGGATGTCTTCATCCCAACTTCCCCTCTGCTTGGCAGTAAAAGTTACAGTCATGGCAAGTTGCTTTGTTAGGACCCCTTGTGCCAGTTATTTACTCAGAGCATCCCCTATAACAGGGTGGACTGGTTCTGGAAGTCTTTTCTGCGTCATAATATATGGGAGCAGATCTGCAGGTGTTTAGCCCATGAATCTGCTGGGTGGATTTGAACAGTCACCCTTTAAGTTGGAAGCTAAGTGCCTAACTGTTGTGCCACCAGGGCTCCTGTTTGTTTATAATCCTGACTGACAAATATTGTTGTTAAGTGCCATCAAGTCGTAGACGACTCTTAGAGACCCTAGGAATGAAAGTCCTCAACACTGGTGTGACTTTCATCCTTTCCTTTCTCCAGGTTGGGTTTCTGGTTTACAGAAGTGGATGCCACTCTTGCTTGCAAATAGTCTGTATAATAAATATAGTAACTTAATGAATATAATAAATCTGGTAGGTAGTAGTTACTTTGCCACTTTTACAGATGTGAAGATTAAGGCTTAAGAACTTATTTAAGGTCATCTAGCTAAAAACCTTAGCATGACAAAGTTTGACTCTGTTAATTGCAAAGATAAAGTTTCATTGCAAAGCCCTGATTTTCATATGTTGTTGTTGTTATGTGCCGTCGAGTCACCTGCGACTCATAGCGACCCTATGTACAACAGCCCTAAACTCTGCTGTGTCCTGTGCCAATCGCACTGTCTCTGACACTCCCATCCCAATTACCCCAGTCACTGAATCAATCCACCTCATAGAGGGCCTTCCTCTCCTCCGCCGCCCCTCCACCCTCCCAAGCATGAAGTCCCTCTCTAAGGACCGGTCTCTCCTCACAACATGTCCAAAGTATGTTAGATGGAGCCTCAGAATCCTTGCCTCCAAGGAGCCACCCAGTTTAACCCTTTCCAGGACAAATCTGTTTGTTTTCCTAGCAGTCCATGGTATTCTCAATACTCTTCTCCAGCACCACAGCTCAAAGACATCAATTCTCCTTCTATCCTCCTTGGTCATTGTCCAACTCTCTGATGCATAACAAGTGATTGTGAAGACGATGGCCTGTATCAGACGCACCTTTGTCTCCAGAGAGACACCATTGCTCTTCAGTACTTTGGAGAGGTCCCTAACAGCAGACTTTCCCATGGCAATGCGTCTTTTAATTTCCTGGTTGCTGGTGCCAAGACTGTTGACTATGGAGCCAAGCAAACTAAAGCTGTGTACAATCTTTGTTCAATGCATTATGTTTAGCTTTTAAATTAGATTAAATTATTGAAGTTGGAGATTTTTCTCTTGTCAGAGGTCTTTTTAATGTTATGTAACATCAAGTCAGAACTGACCCGTAGATGACCCTCTAGCAGGTTTTCAGAGGCACTTAATCACACAGGAGGAACTGCCAGTCCTTCTCCTGTGGATCAGCTTGTGGGTTTGAACCACGTGCCTTCAGGATTGCAGGCCTGCTTTTAGTTAATGTGGGTTAGGGCTGTAAGAGACTGCTGCCAGTGTACAGGCCTACAATGACTCAGAAATCTGACCCGTCTTTTATTTATCCTCTTGAATTTCATGCTTTCCAGCTTCTCCAATCCTCTTGATGTTTTGCAATAGTGAATTGTTGAGTGCTTGCCTAGTACAAATCTTTACAGTATATGGTCATAATAAGGTCATAGACTCAAGAAAGGGATCAGAATACAGGAAAGCTTAAAGGCAGTTTTATTAGGCAACTCTGGAGTGAGGTTCCTTGGTCTGGAGATAGAGGCCAAGAAAGTCATGCTTACGTTGGTTGTATTCAGTAGGGAATTATAGCTGGGCCTTGAGGGAGGAGGAAAGGTAAAGGGAGGGACATTTCCTTGTGGTTTATGGTTCAGTCATTAGTTAGGCCAGGTGGGCCAGGCTGTTCATTCTTTCCTGCTGACATGTCACATTCTTTTGATGCCTTATTCCCCTGGCCCAACATACAGTATTTAAGTAGGTAAATCTTACTGACATCGCTACTAATTATTATTACATTTGGAGGTAACTTGCTTGTCCAAACTCAAACAGAAAGGAACTGGTAGTTCTAGAATTGGAATCTTTACAGATCCTGAGACCTTGGTAGTCACCTGTTTCCAGCTTTCAGCCTGTGTCCTCCCACCTGACGCAGGATTGTTTTCCAATCACTCTGAGCTTTAAGCACCCTTGCTTGGCCTTATCATTTCATAAGCAATCATAATGGCAACTCTGGCAGCTACTGCATGACTTTCAAGTGCCCTGGCTCTCACTCACACTGGAGAACGAGATTTAAGGCAATGCGGCATTTGAGTTTGTCTTTAAAAAGGACTGTCTTTTGGCAGAACAATCTCAACTGAATTGTAATGAGTGACAGTGAGCTCTGTGCTCAGTACTGTTTGGTGCTCTCTTGCCTTCTTTATGAATCCATACAACCACTTCCTTGGATAGATGTCTGTCTGTCACCACTTTACAGATTAGGAAATTAAAAGCAGTCCTGGGGAGGGGCTAGAGGGATTACCTATTGTGATGCAAAACAGAAAGTTGGGGGTTTGAATCCACCAGTTGCTCTGCAGGAGAAAGAGAATGCAGATTGATCCCAATAAAATTCACAGCCTCAGAAACCTGATGGAGAGTTGCTGTGGCTCCGAAATTACTAGATTGAAGTGAATAACGTATCTATAGTCCTAATTTCCATGATTATGAGGACGGGGCGGTAATGGTAACTATATTTTCAATTATTTTTATTTATTCTATTTCACCTTTATAAAATACTTTTATTAAATTATGTTGGGTTTTTTTGTTATAGTTTACAAAAACTTTGGTATTCATTCATGCATGCATGCATATTTTGTTCCCTCTCCCACAATTCCCTTGGCATTGATTTTCTTGTTCCAGAATATTAATTGTCCTACGTATAGTTTCTACTTGTCCATTATTTTCAGATTATCCTTGCTTTCACCAATTCCAGTACAATGGTTATGGTCTATCTATTACTTTCTCTACTCTTTCCCCTTGCCTGTCACATACCTATTATCACACTATTGGCTACATGCAGTATTTTTTCCTTTGTGACTGAGATATTTCACTCAATGTAGTACCTTCCAGACTCATCTATGTTTTATAGTGTTTTATGAACTCATTATTTTTCAATGCTGTGTAATATTCCATTGTGTATCACTGTTTTCTCTTTCCATTCGATTGTTGAAGAGGACTATGGGCTGCTTCTATCCCTGTGCTATTGTGAATAATGCTGCGATTAAAATGAGTGAGCCAGTATCTGTGTTGCAGTTCTGATTTCCTTGGAGTATATTCCCAATACTAGTATAGCTGATTTCTTCGGAATATATTCCCAAGTATAGAGTAGTGGGGTAGTTGGGCCAAATGGTATTTCTATTTTCAGCTTATTGAGAAAGAGCCAGACTCTCCTCTGTTATGATTTTACCAATTTACATTTCCACCAGCGTTATAGGAGTTCTGATCTCTCTTCATCTTCACCAGCATTTATTTGTTATCTCATTGAACTTTGTTGTTGTTGCTGAGGTGAGATGATATATCTCATTGTTGTTTTGACTTGTATTTCTCTAATAGCTAGTAATTTTGAGCATTTTTCTCCCATGTGTTTATTGGCCATATGGCCTTCTTTGTCGAAGCACCTATTCATCTCTTGTTAAATCTATGTTCTTAACAAGATGATCAGTAAGATAAAAACTTCTTAAAAGAACAAGTTATAAGATAGCTCTTATTTACCTTATTTTGGATAAAACTAGAATGTATATAAATATATTGGTTGAGCTATACAATCACACAAGAAAAGATTCTAACATTGAATCGGAATATGACAAAATACTTCCGTTTTTAATACCCATCTTTAAGATATTAAACTGAAAAAATAGATTAAACTGAATTATATTTAAATTTCAAAACTAGAGAACATTGTTCTTGATTTTTTAAAAAAAATTATTCTTTCTCCTTTGTATTAGCTGTCCTCATTAATATACTGAGTATATTGAGTTAAGTATCCTGGTAAATAAGAAACTATGAGCTATTTTCATGACTTTTACATCGTTCAGCATTTGAGCCTTCTGTGTGCCAGGTATTATGCTGATGGTGGAAAAAGTAGTTCCTTCAAATTGCCTATTTTTATAACTTTTAGAAATTATTTAGTCCTTTCTACAAGTTTACTATGATCAGAAATTAGAAATTATGAAAACATCAAAAGTGCATTTCCCCCCCTTTTCTAAGCATAAATAAAGGTCATTTAATTGAATTAGAGTATTTCAACCAAGATGGGGTGATCTTGACAACTTCAGCAGAGACTGAATTGTTGCTAAGTAATTGGTCTGGTGAAGTTTTGAGAGAAAGACCACCATTTACTCTGTAACAAGGGAAAGAGCTTGACTGTCTGAAGCCCCACAGATCAATATGGCAGTGAAGAGTGGAGGCAAAAGCACTCCAGTATGGATTGCACTAGTTAATTATTTCCATTTTCTCATCCTATGAAATGATCTGCATTAAACACACATGCCTTGATTACAAAGTGCTTAAAATATATGGTGGTGTGAGCAATCAGAATAATTCACTGCAAACGTTTGTAGAACGGAGAGACATAAATGTTATATTTTGTTGTCAGTTATTAAGTACTTAGAGAAATAGATCAAGTAATCTTCTTATTGGATATTGAGATTTATTATACTTAATGATTTTTAGTTTTAGCATTGTAAATATTTTTATGTCACGCATGCATGCATCTGAATCTGTCTTTATTGTATGGACACATAGGAACACTTCATTTATTTACTTAGCTAAGACTCGATGGCATTTAACAACAACGACAAAAAAATCATTCCTTAAAAATTCTTGTCTGTATTGTTGATTAAAGTGTTTTTTTTTTTTGGGAAAAATCTCTATTTAAGTCAATATTTAGTTACTATATTTTCTTTAAAAAAAATCTAGGTCTAGGTTAATTTCCACTTTTGCTTTTTGGAGTCACCTTGCAAAATGAAAACCAATAGTCTTTTTTAAGATTAATGTTCTAATCTACTAAAGTGAAACAAAAGATATGCTTACCTGGAGGTTTTAGCGTGTGCACAAGTGTGATTGTTTTCGGGAACCATGTGAGCCTTGATCTAATGAAGTGACCTAGATATTTTAGTCTGAAGGAAGAAGTTGCTGGAAGCATATTTTTCACTTGGAGCTTATGTGATTCTCTTTTCAATTTCATTATATAAATCTGTAACCTACTTTATTATCCTAGATTGCAGTTGCATTCCTTTGGTAAACTAACTCAATAGAAATTCTGTTCTCTGGATCTCGCTGTTGTGTTGAGAGTGTTTTTGTCCCTCAGGGGAACTTGGAATTCCATGTAGCATGGGTACTTTATTTCTTCCACTAGTTCTCAACTGTTGTTTGTTACTGATTTTCATAAAAGAAACCATGCTTAGAGTATGGCCTAAGCTAACTATGGCCATAGAGCTGGCTCAAGCAAGAAGTTGGCAGTGAACAAAGCTACATTTGATCCATGGTTCTGTACACTTTCCTCTCACACCCCTTTCTCTCACAGGTTAACTGCGATTTGAATTTTGTCCGTTCTTAATTTTGCAGACTCAAGAATCCCGATCTGTTTTAACTCTTGCCCCTTATGAAAATTTAAGTATCTTCATTTTACTCCTTCAAAACTCAGATAACTGACTGCTTGAGTGATCTGGTTGTTGTATGCCATCGAGTTGGAACTGACTGACAGCTGACCCTCAGATGGGTTTTCAGAGCCAGTAAATTGCATGGGAGGAGATTGTCCATCCTTCTCCCTCAGAGCATCTGGTGGAAAGGAATTTTAAAATTCCAATGTCATCTAGTTCCTACTCATCTGGGACAACCTAAGGCACTTCTGGGTTGTCTGTGTTGATTTGGAAGTATCAGGATAAACTCATATGCTCTGCTTCCATGTGACCCAGAACCCAGTGTCCTGATTATATATATTAGGGACATTGGTAGCTTCTCCCACAGTTTTCTGTTTCTCGGTACGTACACAGAATTTGGCTTCTAGTAGTAACTTTTCCTTTCTTTCTATGCCTCAGAGATATATTTTACTTATTGCTACCGGTCCTTGGAGAGGGACATCATGCTTGGGAGGGTGGAGGGACAGCGCAGAAGGGGAAGGCCCCCTATGAGGTGGATTGATTCAGTGACTGGGGTAATCGGGATGGGTGTGTTGGAGACGGTGCGATTGGCACAGGACAGAGCAGAGTTTAGGGATGTTGTACCTAGGGTTGACTCAACGGTACATAACGACAATAACAACACCCTAATAATGCAAACCAAAGTGTAAATGCTAGATTTGCTTTTATATTCAATGTCTTTAAAAAGTATTGTTGTATTCCCTCCAGTTTAAACCAACCTATAGCTCCTCCAGCAGGTTTTCAGAGGCAGTTAATTGCACAGGAGGAGATTGCACATCCTCCTGCTGAGCGTGTTGGTGGATTCGAAGCTTGTGCCTTTGGATTAAAGTGCAGCATCTTGCCACTAGGCCACCAGTTGTTGTTGTAATGTGCCACCCAGTTGTCTGTGACTCATAGCAACCCTATATACAACCCTACTCTAAACCCTACTCTATCTTGTACCAATCTTATTGTCTCTGACACATCTACCCCAATTATCACAATCACTGAATCAATCCATCTCATTGAGAGTCTTCCTCTCCTGCGCCGTCCCTCCACCCTCCCAAGCGTGACATCCCTCTCCAAGGACCGGTCCCTCCTTGCAACATGTCCAAAGTATGTCACATGGAGCTTCAGAATCCTTGCTTCCAAGGAGCAGCCTGGCTTCACCCTCTCCAGGATGAACCTGTTTGTTCTCTTAGCAGTCCATGATATATTCAATACTCTTCTCCAGCACTGCAACTCAAAGGCATCAATTTTCCTTCTATCCTCTTTAGTCATTGTCCTGCTTTCTGAAGCATAGCAAGTGACTGCAAAGACCATGGCCTATATCAGGTGCATCTTAGCCTCCGAACTGACAAGGGATATTGTAGCTAATGTTAAGTAGATCTTGGTTGAAAGCAGGGTTTACCAGAAAAATTTCTATCTGTGTTTTATTGACTATGCAAAGACGTTTGACTGTGTGGATCACAACAAACTTGGTTAACTCTGAGAAGAATGGGAATCCCAGAATACTTGTTCATGTTTATGTGAAACCTATTCTTGTACCAAGAGGCAGTCTTCAGAACAGAGCAAGGGAACTACATGGTTCAAAATTGGCAAGAGTGTATGTCTAGGATGTGTCCTGTTTCTATATCTTTTCAGTCTATATGAGGAGAAGTGTGGCTTCAGAATTGGAAGAAGACTCATCAACAATCTGAATTATGCAGGTGACACAACCTTGCATGCTGAAACTGAGGAGGACTTGCTGAAGAAGGTCAAGGACTGCAGCTTTCAATATGGATTGAAGTTAAAATCAAGAAAATGAAGATTCTCACTACTGGGCCAATTGCAGCATTGTGATGGGTGGTGAAGAAATTGAGATTGTAAACAGCTTTACTTTGCTTGGCTCCACAATCAACACTTTTTGCACCAGCAGCCAGGATATTAAAAGATGTATTGCAATGGGAAATTCGGCTGTCAGAGACCTCTCTAGAGTACTGAACAGGCCACCAGAGCTCCTTTAAAAAAAATGTTATTTGGCTGTTTGGCAATATTTTTTTGATTCATCAAATTCTTTGACTTTTTTTGTCTTTTATAATACCTTATACTTTTTTTTAAATTATAGGAATCCTGTTGATTTTACTGTCTTTTTCAGACCTCTCCATCTTTATTTCTTTTTTCTTAACTCTCAGCTCAAGCATTTAGATTCTTTCATTAGTCACCTTCCCGCCTGAGATTTGTTCTTTTATTCTAACAATTCCAAATCTATGATTCCTTTCTTCAAAACAAATACCAGTTTGTAACTTGATATTTTGAATCACTGATTTTTTTTTTTCTTTCTTTCTCTTCCACCCTTCATCAAATTGGTAAGTGTCAGCTGCATAGCATAAGGTCAGTGCTTGGCCTAGGTTGTCTTCAAGAACTATTTGATGATTTTAAAAAAATGGATAAATTCTTGAATGAAATATTATCTCACCTAAAGTTTCCTAGAAAACAGGGATACATTTGTTTTAACTGTAAATAAACAGTGGTCAATTATTTAATGTTTGTTTTGGGAGGACACCACTCACTGTATGTCGTCACTTTCATGAGTCTATCAACAATATGTCAAAAGTATTTTATAGATAGGGATAAAGTAAATACTTTAGCTTCCTGATCTTTCTTCTGTATTTTTCTCTGTTCAGTATCTTTATTACTCAAACCCTTGCAGGCTGCATAGTTTGGCAAGCTTTGTTCTTATAGAATCAATATCAAATCTTAGTAGGAACTTTAACTGAAATTATTAACTTTGTCACATTACTGACGTGAATTTTACGAGAAGCTGTTAACATCTTTAACGTTGCAAAAATGATTCAGTGGCGAATAATGGTAAGTACTAGATACTCCATTTTCATGATTAAAGCAGATACCTCAGGTGCACTTTTTATTTTTGTGCTGTCATAGCAAATAAAGACCTTGTCACCTCAGCAACTCATTATTGTTTGTTTTCTTTTTGGTGGAGTCTAAAGAGATCTTCTATAGTTATTGTTCGGAATTTATTAAAGCTTGCAAATCCCTGTTGTTCTATAACATTCAATATATATTCTAGCCCTTGCCACGCTGTCCAGGATCTCTTTTGGAATGATATTGAAGAATTGAAAAGAAACAACAACAAAAAAATTTTTTTTCAAAAGTTAGATAATCTTTCATTCTTTACATTTGGACTTTATCTGAAATGTTTTCAAATGTACCTGATTCCACATATCTAGACAAAAAACCTTTTTCCACAATGAAAACAATTACTCCTAATTGAAGTTTAACAATATATGCCCCTGCTATAGAAAAGCAGAGGATACTATAGAGAATCATGCTGTAAGTGATAATTAATTTTCCCCCCTTAGATAGACACTGTGAAATCTCTTTGCCAAATTTAATTTTGTTCAATATTGATGTCATGCCCAATAAAAATTTTAGAATTTAACATGTTAGCCTATAAAATTGGAAAGAAATAGGTAGGCAATGGAGAGGTGGCTTAACATTTGCATCAAAGGCAGCACCTTCAGAAGCCTCCTTCCTGTCAGAAACTAGGAATGATTTGATCTTAAAATAAATAGGGAGCTCTGCTGGCCTGGTACTAAGAGGCTGTGCTGCAATCCCAAAGACACACGATTCAAATCTACCAGTTGCTTCAAAGGAAAAGATGGATAATGAACTCCGGTTACAACCTTTGGAGGGTCAGCTGTGGGTCGGTTCTGACTGTACAGTACACAACAATAAGGTGAAGCCTAATTGGTAGCAAGTTTTCTACTAAACTAAAGGTAAGAGGTTCGAATCCCCCTGTGCACCATCTCCATCCACACAATTATGGATGGAGATGGTGTACAGGGTTTCTTTCTCTGAAAGAAAACCTACTGGAAGGTCAGCTGTGAGTGGGTTCCACCTCAATGACAATGAACAATAAGATAAAGCTGTTATCTTGATAATTTGATTGTGATTTTCATATTAGGAGTTGATAACACCTCAACTGACCCCTATGTATCACTCACCAGCCTAACTGCTTCTTTCCTTTAGTTTTTTAGTAATCTTAATATTCCCTTGCAAAAGAAAACGAAGTATTATGTAATCTGTTCCATTTTAAAGAGGATTAGAAAATGTTTACATGATAAGAATGTGTGTTTTCTTTAAGGAACTCTGGTATTTTGATGGGAAGGAGTTGTGTTGTCAGTCCAGGCACACAGGGTAAATCCACCAGCTGTTCCTGAGGAGAAAGATTGTGCAATTTACAGCCTCTGAAAACTCCCTGAAGGGACAGTGAGGAGTCATAGGCCTGCATACTGGTGTTTTCAGAGATAGGAATTCTCACACAAACATCACCAAACTCAGCAGAGGTAACAAAAAGTCAGTTTCTGGATTAAATAATCTGTGAACTTTCATTTATTCCCCAGTTCTTTCTCACTTCAAGCACTCTTGAGAGATCTTGGCTTTGAGATAAACTTGCCTGGACCAGTGGGCTCTCCAACATTATTTTGGTTCTTGTGATTGGACCTTTGATCTTTCTGGTCTTAACCATTGTCTTGTTTCTAAACCCTCTTTCCATAATTGAGATCTTTTTAATTTCTTTTTTATTTAGTTTGAAAAATAGGAGTTTATATTGTACATTTTAATTTTTCTTTTAAATGATAACAGAGTCTGATCCTTTTACTGTTGATAGAATAGAGCAGAGTTCTTGATAGAAGTATTTCTGTTCCCACCTTCACAGCCTTTTCAGTCCATAGCATTTATTTCTATCCTGTAATTGTACAGACGATATTTTCTGTTGAATTTAGAAGAAGAGAATTATGTTATGGCCTAGAATCTTTCTGTGAAACACTGAGATAAAAATATTTCAACAGTAGAAAAAACCTTTAATGAGAGAACTCCTGCTCAGCCTACCTGAAGTCATTCTTGACATGGCTTTTGATAGATTTTTATGGTATGTACCTCGATTTCAATGAAAAAAACCCAGAAATATCTACATACTGTTGAAACGAAAATTTGTGACATAAGGCTCTGTGATAAATGCACTCACTCACTCATTGCTGTCTAGTCAGAACAGACTCATAGTTGACTCTCAGCGAGTTTTCAGAGATTCTAAGTCATGTGAAAGGGTTGCCTCTCTGTCTTCCTTGGTGCCCTGCTGGGTTCAAACTGTCACAAATATGCTGCCTTTGGATTGGCAGGAATGAGAAAACAAGCAAGAGTAGTAGAACAATTTTTCATTTTAAGGAATTGATTTACTCTCTGTGTTCTCTATTCTCGATTAACTTTACAATTGGCCACCAGGAGAGAGAAAACATCCCCCCACCTCCCCTAAGTGGGTGCTAGAATTCTGTTTCTAAAATGCTTTAAAAGAGATAGGAAAAGAAGTTATGTCCTGAGGAAATATGTCCTGAGCATTGGAAGTGGTGTTAGGATTGCTTTATTTCTGGATTATCATATATATTCACAAGAGTAGTTTGATCCAATGTATTTGCACAATTTTAGCCTTTATAAAGATTGAATTTTTATAGACACAATGTATTTCTTGGATTTCCCTTTTAACATTGTCTACTAGAAGGTTCCTGCTAATCTAGAGGCGGGCTTGTAGTGTGAACCTCACGAGAGATGCTGCAGGAGGTAGACCAGCAGTCCTCTCTCATCCTTTGCCATATGCAGCTGGGAAACATGATGAGAGGTTACTCTGAGGCAGAACAGACTCCATGGCAGTGAATTTGATTTATTAATTTAAACCAGCACTGACAAAAGTATTTTTAGGTGCACATAGCTTTATACAGAACAGAATTGGGAGTGTGTGTGTGTATAGTATTTCCTTTTAAGTGCTATAAAAATAACTGGCCTTTACAGTCTAGCACTAAAAGAAAGCAAGTGGAAAATCTGTAATGTATCTTCTCTCTTTCTTCATTTACTGATTGTGGTTTCAGAATGAGTTTTACATCTGATCTTGACAATAATATGTGATTTATATATACTGATACTTGCCTTATGATAAATTAAGATTATATAGTTATACAAGTGTTCAGGTCTTTCGTTCATAGGATCACTTTGAGTCATCTACAACTCGACGGCACTTAACAACAATACAACAACAACATAGAGCTCTGTTGGCCTAGTGGATAGAAAGTTATGCTACCATTTAAATCTGCAGCCCTCTTGCCTGATTTTAATTGTTTTTGGTCAATCATTCTTCTAAGTGGTACAGCACTGGTCTATTCATTTGCTGTATAGAGGTAACTCGTGGTTGCTGTGATGCTAACTGTAACACTGATGTGCCAAATGTGATACTGGCCACCCATGGTGGACAGTGTTTGGTGGGGCTTCCCGACTAAACTAGCTTAGAAGCAGGAGAGGCATCCACTTCTGAAATGGCTTGCCTCCGGAAACGTGGAGAAACGACGAAAGTTATACAAGTGTTCAGGTCTTTCTTTCATAGGCTCGCTATGAGTTGTCTAAGACTCAGTGGCATTTAACAACAATAACAACAACATATATTAAGAACATATAAAAGAATTAAAAGAGACTCTTATATTTGAAATAAACATTGTCTTTCATGTTTCTCTTTGCCATTGATGAACAACTCATAGCTAATCCTCCATCAGAAGGAACAACTCACGGATGACCCTCCGGCAGGCTTTTGAGGCAGAAAATCACAGGAGATGAGATTGCTCATTCTTCTCCTGAGGAGACACAAACTGCAGAAAGGCACAAACTTGTGATTAGCCGAGCCGTTCTCTAACATTTAGGCCAATAAGTTTATGTACAATCGCTATCTTTTCGAAATGAAAACAAACAGCAAATGGTGGCATTTTTTTAGAAATCTTTCAAAAATGTTTTTAGGGGTGAAATGAGCCCTGGTGCTTCAGTGGCTAAAACACTAGTGGTCACCTGGACCCACCTGCTACTCTATGGGAGGAAGATGTGAAAGTCTGACACGGTGACTCTTCCAGCCTTGGAAATCCTAGCAGACATTTCTGCTCTGTCCTGAAGGTTGCTGTGAGTCACATGCGACTTGATGACAATGAATATTTGGTTTGTGTTTACTGCTTGACTTAATAGAAGACAACTCTTATACATACTTTTATCATACATTTATTATCATTTTTAAAATTTGAAGTAGCTTCCCGACTAAATCAAGCCTGGAAGCAGGAGCGGCATCTACTTCCTAAATAGCTTGCCTCTGGAAACTCTATGTACGAACAGTGCTTAGGCCTTTCGTTCATAGGGTCGCTATGAGTCGTCTAAGACTTGATGGCACCTAACAACAACAACAACAACAAACAAAACAAAGAACAACAAAGAAAAACAACAACAAAGAAAAAGGAATATATGTGTTTGTTGTGTAGTGCCATAGAGCAGGAACTGACTCATTCATTGTTAACCCTCCAGGGAGTTTTTGGAGTTAATAAATTGTATGAGAGATTTCCCATCTTTCTCCTGCTGAACAGCTGGTGGATTCACACTGCTTGCATTTGGGTGGGCAGTGTAATTCCTTACCACTTAGCCACCAGAGCTTCCTAAATGCGTTCATAAAGGAGAAAATTATGTTAGTAATTTTTTAAATAGTGATAGACTTCTTTTGTAACTATATCAAAACTCAAGAAGTGATAACTAAAAACTTAGTAAGTTAAAATTATTAAAAAAGAATTTAGGAAGCATCGGTGTCCAGGGCGAGAAGCTGCACTGCGATCCCAACGGCACACGGTTTGAAACCACTGGCTGCTCTGTGGGTGAAGGAGGGGCAGACTCTGCCAGAGCTTATTAACAGCCTCTGAAAACAAACGGGGGGGTCAGCTATGGGTCGGTTCCGACTCGACCATATACAACAACAATTAATAAAATTAACTCAATGCACGGTGATTTAAAAATCAAATACATGGACATTTTTTATCCATATCAATGAAATATTTTTCTGTGGTTTGAAATCATTGATCTATCTAGCATTCTGAATAAATTTTTTACTATTCATAATTTTGTTTCCTAACACATTGTTATTTGGGAAGTATTCAGACACTGAGTTTTATAGATCCTCCAGATATGGATGTATTTAATTTAAAATTTCATATTTAAAATATCTTACACTTCAAATTCATGTTTAAAATTAATGTTTATTATTCATATTGCAAAATTAAGAATTTTTTAAAAATCACAATCACAACAGCCCTGAACCCTGCTCTACCTGGTGCCAAACTTATCATCTCTGGCACATCTACCCTCATGACCCCAGTCACTGAATTGAGTCATCTCATCCAGAGTCTTCCTCTCACATTGTCCCTCCATCCTACAAAACATGATGTCCCTCTCAAAGGACTGTCCCTCTTTGCAACATGCTCAAAGTATATCAGACAAGCTTCAGAATCCTTGCCTCCAAGGAGCAGCCTGGTTTCACCCTCTCTAGGTTGTTTGTTTTCCTGGCAATCCAGGATTGAATTATACTTTTCTCCAGCACCACAGCTCAAAGACATCAATTCTCGGTCATATCTAGTCATTGTCCAGCTTTCTGATGTGTAACAAGTAATTGCAAAGATTGTGGTCTGGGTCAGGTTCTTATTAGTTTTTGTTGTTCTTCAGTGCTCTGGAAGGTCCACGACACCAAACTTGTCCAGTGCAATTCGTCTTTTAGTTTCCTGGCTCCTGGTACCAAGAGTGTTGATTATGGAGCCAAGCAAACGAAAACTGTTATCAATTTCAATACTAAGTGTTAATATAAATCTGTTGTTTTTCCACATAGAATATTAAAATTAATTTAACTCAAAGAATGAGATATTATAAAAACAAGAATTCCTTCTGCTTCTTCAAGCATATTCTTATAATGAAACAAGCTCTGTTTTATTCCAATTATGTGGTGATAAAGACTACTGCAGTGTGTCTTGATAGCCTTGATTTGTACTATGGTACCAGCAGTCTTCCTATCCTTACATTTGTACCACCTGTGCAAATCCAATGCAGCAAAGATCCAAAGAACATCTCACTTTTATCATAAGAACAAATTTTTTCTTCCCTAAAGGGTTGTCAGGGACCCAAAGGCACAAATTAGATCTAAGGAAAAAAGTGATGTTTGATATACTCCATCAATCCACCTTTTTTCAGCCAGGGTATAAATGAATTTTTTTTACTAGAAGTTCCAATCACCATTTAACTTAAGTCCTGTATAATTTTGGAATATAACCTAATATCTTGGACAGTATTCTTCAATTTTTGTGAGACCCCTGTTTCACATTAACTGTTGTTTATGGACTAGATTTGTGTTTTCCAAAAATAGATGTTAAGTCCTTACGTTTGGAAATAGGGATTCTTTGAAGATATTAACAATTATCTTGATATCGTATCTGAGCAAGAAGGGTTCCATTGTCTTCTCCTGTCCTTTATAAAAGAGAACAATTGGGGGTAGACGCAGACAGAGGAAGAAAAGCTCTGTGACAAAGCAGTTCAATACAGCCACAAGCCCAAGGAATGCCAAGGGTTATTCTGAGCCAGCAGGAGCTTGAAGGAAGATGTGGAAGAGTCTCTCTCTCTGAGCCCTGAGAAATTCAAATGGCCACTAAGCTGAGTTGGCCTTCACAAAGTCCCTCCGTGGTTTTTTTGTTGCAACAACTTGAGGAAACTCCTATACCAGTGGTTTATTCTTATGTGAGCTTTTTGGGGCCAAATACACTCACTCACATAGCTTGAAGACGCCACCAAATTAATTTTCCTAAATGTTATTTTTCTCTCTGAATAACTGGATTTTGTCAATGTATCTTGTAGCTCTGAAAGTATCAGAACAATGCCAGTCACGCTTTGTGATTTTGTAAGTGTAGTGGTTCCCACAGCACATGACGTGCATCATTTCACTGGTCCTGAGGCTGGCAGGGCGGTGTGTCATTGTCTCCACATGAGTGAGCACTGGTGGGGAGAAGGACGTGGTGGCCAAACAGAGCGGACAGGCTCTGGATTCTAGCTCGCTTCCACCTCTGCGAAGTACTATTCCTTTTCTTTCATAATGGAAAAGACATTTCATAAATTCTTCCCAGTGTGAGCATCAGGTTTGTTATTATTTCAGACCATGAGATGCCTACACAAGATGGTTACTTAGATAAATATACCATACAAGTGAAGAAATGACACCAACCTGGAGAAACCTTGTTTTCACTGAAGGCCGGATACTACTCAGAATTCTGCTACAACTGTGAAGGTTAATGCCTTTTTAACCTTAATAAATATCAGCCAACCCAGGTATGAAAGTTTTAGCACCATTGGGAACTACAGGAAACAACCTAAATAAACCCAGCTGTTCTGCTGGAGAAGGATGGACAATCTCCTCCCATGCAGTTAACTGTCTTTGAAAAACCACCGGAGGGTCCGCGATGGGTCAGTTCTGACTCTATGGTAAACAACAACACAACAACACATCCCATATAAGGCAAAACATTATAGAGAATGGAGATTTGGTGGATAACTATGTTATAAAAGAAAATTGATTGACTAATCTATAATCATATGCTGGTTTGGTAATACAAAAGGCTGAGGTACATGGTATGAATTAATGACAGGGAGTATTGGAACGTTTACAGTAACAGAGTGTATGGATATTATAAAAGTTCATTAATTTTTGGATTATTATATTCCTTTGTAGTAGCCCCCCCCCTTTTTTTGGCTAAGAGGGTTAAACTGTGCTTTCTAGAGTTCATTGTTTTAATTAGATTTTTTTCAAATCCCTTTTTTATATGTTCTTGTTACATACCCTCAAGTCACTACCAACTAACAGGGGACCCTCTGGTGGGTTTTTAGAGACAGAACAGCATGGGAGGAGACTGTCTGTCCTCCTGCATTCCCTGGACGGAGCTGGTGGATTAATCCAAGCCACGCTATTTATGGCTTTACTTTGGCAGAGCAACTTTTTACTACTGAGCCACCATAGTGCCATTATATTGTTGCTGTGTGACTGCAAGTCAGAACCACGTAGATCTGACCCTGCAGCAGGTTTTCAGATGCAGTTAATCGCATGAAATGAACTTGCTCATCTTTCTCCAGCAAAGCAGCTGGTGGATTCAAACCCCTTGCCTTTGGAATTGCAGCACAGCTTCTAGGTCCCTTGGCCATTAGCAGGAAATATACTCCCTTTGCCTCTCGACAACACTTTCTCTGAGGTTTAAGTATGGAAGAGCAATTGCTGTGTCTGGGATATGTGCTTTTTCAACTTTACTGAATATTGCCAAATTGTATGCAAAACTGATTATTTTTTACATACTTACGGTTTTTATGTGAATACGTTATTTATTAGACTAACCACTTTTTCCTCCCTCTCCATCCAGACCTTCTATTGTGATTCCATTTAGAGCCATCAGCAGTGCTAGCCAGGCACCATCTAGTTCATCTGGTCTCAGGAATGTGGAAGTAAAGGGTCATGTGGTCTGTTAGTTTTCTTTGAAAGAATTATTCCTACATGTCTTTGCAAGATTCACAAGTGTGCATGTCTGACCTCCAGAGGAGGAAGAGCAGTATAAGTAGGTGAATCATGGGCTACCAGATGTGTAAGCATTATGGATAGTCACCCTTCTGATAAGGGAGAACTAGAATACATCTGGTTATCAGCCAGCCACAGGTGTGAAGGCTGATGCAGCACTGGGTTCCAGAACAGATCAGAAAGCTGCCTGCACAAAGTCAACATGGCTTCACTGTGTCAGATCCCTTTACAGATCTCCGCTTTATCCGTCTCCTTATTCAATGTTTTCATTTCAACTGTTATTTGTATTACTTTTTTAACCACTTATTTTGAAGCTAAGAGGTCTGAGATTATCATTCATATATATTTTAACTTTATTGTAGAGGGTCTGGGTTACTGGCTGCCAATCTGCCTTCTTACCAGAAATTCCCTGAAAATATGATTTTATTAAAATTTCCAGTGACCTATAATGAATGAGAAAGTTATGCACAATTAAACATATGCTATGCAAGTAATGCATACTTTCAATGTTAAGAAGCTACTACACAATGCATAAATGAATTTTCTCTTGAGGAATTTTAACATTTAAGAAACCATTTTGTGGGGGGTTTTTTGGTACTACTAGGAGAACACTTGGAAGCAGGAGTGGCATCCACTTCCTAAATAACAGGCCTATGGAAACTCTTATGAACTTTCGAAGAATGACGATAGTTCCAGAAAGGCTTCAGGCCTTTTGTTCCTAGGGTCGCTATGAGTCATGCTTGACTTGACGGCAATCAACAACGACAACAACATATTGTTAAAGAGTATATTTTAGTCTATCCACGTGGCATCTCCCAGAAGGTTTACTGCCCATCCTCTTGATTACTGCTAAAGTTGGCAACTTTCCATATGCTAATGACTCAGTTTTCAGTGTAATGTTTGTTTATGCCCTATTTACATTTAGGTGTTTTATTATTATCCTGTTTAAATTGTTTGTATCTTTTAACATCCAGAAACCTTTTTAATGCTCATAATCTGTTAGTTATAGGCATTGGAAATGTTGTATTGTAACATGTGGTTTATTTTTTTCATAATTGATATGTTGTAAAAAAACATTTTATCTAAATGTGATCTTTTAAATTTTTTAAAAGCACAAGTATTTTTCTTTCTTAAGAACTTATTCTGACCTTGTGTTATAAAGATAGTTTTATGGTTGCTGCTTTTGCTGCATTTGAGTCTAATCAATCAGAAATCAATTTCTGTGATTGGTGTGAGATTAGTATCTAATTATCTGCATTAATGAAATAACATCACTTCTGCCGTCTACCAGGTGTTTATGGGTTCATGAATCAGTCCCTGTGCTTGCATCCTATCCCATTTTTCTGACCTCCTATCTCTGAGCTCATGTCTTGTTGTTGCAATAAAGTTAATCTCAGATCTGGTATCTAACTACTACTGTTTTTCAGACGCATTTGCTGTACTTTCTTCTACATTTATTTAAGAATTTTACTATTAAATTCACTGAGAAACATACTTTGGATACATTTTTAAAAATTATTTTATATTGGTTTGCATACAAAAATTATATACATTGTGTTTCATTTTTGTAGATTGTATTTCACCTATTCCTCCATTTACATTATATTTTATAAACTTAATCACCATTTGTCTATAGCCACCAAATTTTGATACTTTTTATAATTACTTTGAAATTAAATTACTACTTGACAGATTTGGTAAGTTTATATTTTCTTTCCAGATGTGAATATGGAATAGTTTTATTAAAATTTATATCAAACTAATCAGAGAGTTGAACAATGACTAGGGAGGATGGAAGGAGGATTGATGCCTTTGAGCTGTGGTCCTGGAGAAGAGTATTGAAGGTACCATAAACTACTAAGAAAAGAAACACATGCATCCTGGAGTGGGTTAAACTGGGCATACTTTGGTCATATTGTAAGGAAGAACCAGTTCTTGGAGAAGGACATCATGCTTGGGAGGATGGAGGGACAGCACAGGAGGGAAAGACCCTCTAGAAGGTGGATTGATCCAGTGACTGGGGTAATCGGGATGGGTGTGTCAGAGACAGTGTAATTGGTACAGGACAGAGCAGAGTTTAGGGCTCTTGTACATAGAGTTGCTATGAGTCACAAGTGACTTGATGGTACATAAGAACAGCAATGTCTTACACTGGGAAAAGTCTGCAGGGAAGACTTCTCCAAATTACTGAGGGCCAGTGACGTCAGTTTGAAGGCTTAAGGTGCACCTGATTCAGGTCATGTACTTTTCAGTCATTTGCTATTAATTCGAGAGCTGGACAGTGAATAAGAATGACAGAAGAATTAATGCCTTTGAGTTGTGGTGTTGGAGAAGAGTATTGAATGGCTATCCCATGGACTGCCAAAAATAAACAGATGTCATGGAGAAAGTATAGCCACAGTGCTTCTTGAAAGCAAAGATGACAAAGCATTGCCTCATATACTTGGAGCATGTTGTTAGGAGAGGCTATTTCTTAGAGACATTGTACTTAGAAAGGTGGAGTGTCAGCGAAAGAGAGGAAGACTCTCAGCCAGGTGGGCGGACACAGTAACCACAGCAATGGACTCAAGTATGTCAGATGAGGATGATGGCACAGGATAAGAACAGGACTTACAGGTTGCTTACAAGTTGCTGTTCATATGGTTGTTACAGGGCTGCAGTTATAGAGTTGCTATGAGTCATGTTCGATGACACCTAACAAGACCAACAATTGTTACAAAGCAGCTTTCAAAGCCTAATGGTAAGAAGCTGTGTTGCCAACCCAAAGACATAACAGTTTGAATCCACCAGTTGTTCTGCGGGAGAAGGATGAACAGTCTCCCCTCCCCCCCAACCCCCATGCAATTTATTGCCTCTGAGAACCTGCTGGAAGGTTCCCTATGGGTAGGTTCATAATTGTGTTTGGGTAGGTTCTGAATCAACAGTACATAACAAACATGCAATGTGTTACAGTTTTCCCTATAATTGAATTTCTTTTCTTCTGAGCTCTGTTTATCTTTCTCTCACAGAGCGGCTGGTGAGCAACTCTTTACCCACTTGTTGTTATGTGCCATCGAGTCACTTGCAATCACAGCGACCATGTGTACAACCGCCCTAAACTCCGCTCTGTCCTGTGCCAATCACACCATCTCTGATACATCCATCCCGATTACCCCAGTCACTGTATCAATCCACCTCATAGAGGGTCTTCCCCTCCTGCACCGCCCCTCCACCCTACCAGGCATGATGTCCCCTCTCCAAGAACCAGTCCCTCCTTACAACATGTGCAAAGTATGTTAGACGGAGCCTCAGAATCCTTGCCTCCAAGGAGCCGCCTGGTTTGACCCTTTCCAGGATGAATCTGTTAGTTTTCCTAGCAGTCCATGGTACCTTCAATACTCTTCTCCAGCACCACAGCTTAAAGCTATCAATTTTCCTTCTATCCTCCTTTAGTCATTGTCCAGCTCTCTGATGCATAACAAGCGATTGCAAATACTGTGGTCTGTATCAGAGGCACCTTAGTCTCTAGAGAGACACCATTGCTGTTCAGTACTTCAGTACTTTGGAGAGGTCCCTAACAGCAGAATTTCCCATCTTAATATGTCTTTTAATTTCCTGGCTACTGGTGCTGAGAGTGTCCCTGAAAACCCCATGGAAGACCAGCTTTGAGTCAGTTCTGACATAACAACAGCAAGAAGCAGCCATATGTCTATTCCTAAAGACACATACATTGGGTATTAAGATCAGTGCTACTTATGGTACATATCATGTCTGTTGCTGTAATTATTGTGTATATTATATTTTTATTAACATACCCCAAATGCTGAGTTATGCATTACTTTAGGGCATTAGCCAAGCTTTTCAGTGCAGTAGGTTAGATGCCTTCTCTGTCCTTGCCTTGGTTGGTTGGGCAGGGTATTTTTACATTTTTACTTGAATAGTGATAAAACTAAAATTTTTCTTTCACTGTCATAAATTCTATAGGCTTTTGAGATATATTTTAGCTAGTTATGAACAATCCCTTTTATTAAAAGAAAGCTTTTTATCATGAATTAATATTTAAGTTGGCATATTCTTTTCTTAAATTTCCTAAGATGACAAAGAATTTTTCTAATATGAAACCATATTTCAAACTTCAAAACTCAATGCCATCTAGTCATAACAGATTCATAGCCAACCATTTAATGCATTTTCCTAGGCTGTAACTTGCAAGGGAGGATATTTCCGAAGAAGCATGACCTTCCGGTCAGCAGCACCACCACTTACGGGCAGGCCACCCCAGCATGCTTGAACCATCTCTGTAGCTCTATTACTATATCTAGTTTCTCCTACCTCCAAATATTTCAAAGGTGTCTCTCTGATATTTGAATAAACATCACCAATTTTGATTTAAAAATATCAGCTTCAGATTTTTCCTTTTAATTGATATTCAAGAAATATATTTTACCTTTCTGGAGCTCTGGTGGTGTGGCTCTGGTGCCAAGAAACTGTGCTGCAGTCCTGATGGCACATGATTCAAAGCTGCTACATAAAAGAAGGATGGGCAATCTCCTCTGTGCCATTAACTCACTCTGCAAACCTGCTCGAGGGTCAGCTATGGGTTGGTTCTGACTCTCCGATACATGGCAGTATTTTTTTTTTAAATTTAGGTTGTTTATTTTTCATTTCAATGAACATCTACAGAGATTTTGGGATTCCATTCATTCATTGTTGCACCCTTCTCCCCAT
>NW_006399772.1:14954497-14983343 GCF_000299155.1 Elephantulus edwardii | reverse complement strand
ATTTTGAATAATATTGCATGAGTTCCTTGTTTTTCAATACATGGCAGTATTTTACTTTTCACCTTTTAAACATTAAATAGATAAAAAAAATTTCTTAAGTAAATTCGAACTATAAATTCAATTCTGCTTTGAAATTAATTTCTTTTGTGAGCCTTTTATTTTAATGTGAGGACAGTAAATTTTTTTTCAAAGAAATTGCACAAAATAATACTTGGTGCAGTTCACTTAGATCTTGAAGAAACACTGTGAGCAAAAATTTGTTAGCCAAAATCCATGTTAATAATTTATTTTTGCAATTCTTTTTTTCCTTTAACTGTTTACTAGCCTCAGAGAAGAGATGTTGAAGTTGTGCTTGCATTGCCTGAGTCATTTTAAAACTAAGATTAATCACTTGTTTGTTCAAGATTTATACCACATTTGCATACATAAAGGATTCCAGAAAGATTTTCAAATTAAACAATAAAAATAAGAGCAAAAGAAATAAAAGACATGATTAGGTTTCTGCTTAAAAGAGCATAAATATTAGAAGTACCGTTTAATTATAGCAGTTGGACATTGATTTCAGATCAGAGAATCTTGAAATCTAGTGCAGAATGACAGATACATTAAATTTGCTGTGACCACACTATTTGATAAGAAAAAACATCCTTAACGAAAAAGGAATAGAGCTTCATTTAATTTTATTAGTGTATAAATTAATTTTATTATATTAATTGAGTTAATTTTTGTGTTGAACTATCTCTGTTTATTTACAAAACAATGGCTCAAACTAATGTAAAGTTTGCATTTTTGTTCTAAATTCCACGTCCTTGCTCACTTCCAGAAATTCTGGTTTATAAGGTCATAATAGGAGCTCTGGTGGCATAGTCTGTCTGTATAGAGCTGCTTTGTGAACTCAAAAGTGGCATCGTTGTGGTTTGAATCCACCATGGCTCTATGGAAGGAAGAGGGAAAGTCTTCTCCAGTGCAACTTACAGCCTCCAAAAACTGCTTGGGCGTCAGCTGTGAGTCCATGCCACTGACTTTGACTTTGTACCTGGTCATGAGAAATGGCTGAAAATCAGCATATTTAATGTTGCTTGCAGTGTGAGGGTCACACTTTCAGCAACTGTACCTCAGATGTTCAAGCAAACAAACAAGAGTGTATAATTGACTATCTTGAAGCTCAACATGAAGACAAATATTCTCACCACCAGGCCAATTGGAATCACTCTAATGGATGCAGAAGAGATTGAAGTTGTTAACAATTTTTGCCTGCTCAGCTCCACAGTCAACACTCGTGGCATCAGCGGTCAGGAAATCAAAGCTGAATTGCATTGGCTAAGTCTACTTTCAAGGACCTCTCCAAAGGCTAAAGAGCAATGATGTCAGTCTAGAGACTCAAGTGTGCTGGATCCAGGCCATGGTCTTTACAATTACTTGCTATGCATCAGAGAGCTGGGCAATGACTAAGGAAGACAGAAGAAGAATTTATGCCTTTGAGTTGTGGTGCTGGAGAAGAGTATTGAACGTACTATGGATCTCCAGGAGAACAAATGGGTCTGTCTTGGAAAGGGTGAAACTAAGTTTCTCCTTGGAGGCAAGGATTTTGAAACTTCTTCTCACATACTTTGGGCATGTGTCCAAGAGGGACAAGTTCTTGGAGAAAGACATCATGCTTGGAATGGTGGAGGAACCAGTACAGAAGAGGAAAATCCTGGATGAGATGAATTGACACAGTAAATGGAACAAGGGGAGGTTGGTGTATCAAAATCAGAGAGGCTGGCTCAGGACAGAGCAGAGTTCAGAGATACTGTACATAGCGTCAACATGAGTCATGGTTGACTCAATGGCACACAGCAACAACAACATAAACCATGGACTTCCAAAAGAACAAACACATACATCTGAGGTAAGTATAGCCTGAGTACTCCTTGGAAGCAAACATGGTGAAGCTTTGTCTTTCATAGTTGGACATGTAACTAGGCAAAGCTATTCCTTGAAAAGGGACATCATGTTTGGAAAGATTGAGCAAAGGAAAGACCCCCCCCCCAATGAAATGCACTGTTGACTTCAGCAATGGGCTTATACGTATCAGAGATGATGAGGATGTACAGGATAGGGCAGGGTCCAGGTTCGCTGTTCTTAGAGTTACTGGACTTTTACTCGACCATACATGACTGTGGTGTTACTCACTTAATCACCAACTGCTTGCCATAAAATTGATTCCAACTCCTGGTGACCCCATGTGTTTCAGAGGAAATCTGTACTCCATGGGGTTTCCAGTGTCTGTGATATTTGGAAAGTTGTTGATGAGTACCAGCACAAGAGAGGAAGACTCTCAATGAGATGGATCGATTCAGTAACTGAGGCAATGGGGGTAGGTCTGTCAGAGACAATAAAATTGGCACAGGGTAGAGCAGGATTTAGGGCTACGGTACATAGAATCACTATGAATCGCAGGCGACTCGGCAGCGCACCGACAACAGCCACCAGTGAGTCAGAACTGACCCATAGCTCACAATCCAGAGGGTTTTCAGAGGCAGTTAATTGACCAGGAGATTACTCATCCTTCCGCTGCAGAGCAACTGAGGGATTCGAACTATGGATTCGGGATCACAGTGCCAGTTCTTATCACTAGGCCACCAGAGCTCCTTCGAAAGTAGAGTCAGATTTTTTTTCTTTCTTTTTTTTTTTTTTGTGACTAGGTGAATTTGAACTACGAGTCTTTTGGTTATTAGTTGAGTATTGGAGCCCAGATACTACTTTATAAAGAACGTTTTAAAGTTGGGTTTTGTTTTGTTTTGTTTTGATTCCCTTCTCCCAGTAGTCTGATAATTCAAAATTATATAGTTCAGAAATGTTCATTTAAAAGCTAGTTTGGAAAACTAACCATGATATTTTTCATTTGCTTCCTATACATCTGCAAGTTGGACTGTGTTTGAGGCAGGAGGAAAAGAATCAATGCCTTTGGATTGTCTTAGTCAAGAGTTATAAATACCATGAATTGCTCAAAAGCAAACAGATCTCACTTGGTGGAACAGTAATAACTAACATCAACAAGAAGCCGCTAAATAACCTCCCCTCAAAGTCAAACCCATTGCCACTGAGCCAATTAGAACTCATGGTAACTCTCCTTGTGTTTCTGAGAATGTAAATCTTACCGGATGAGACAGCCATATTTCTCCTACAGTGTATTTGAACTACCGGCCTTTTGCTTTGCAGTCTGTAATGTAATGCATTACATCACTAGAACTCATTTACAGCTAAATCCAATTTTTAGAATATTTGTCATTTTCATTTCAGTACTTGATTTATGACATTTGCCTTGAAGTTTTTTCGCTTTCTATTTAATATCTTTGTTTTTTTTCCCCCTCCCCTAATATCTTTGTTTTCTTAAGTATCTTTATAACCTTTTAAAGTCCTCACTAGTTTTAGTCACTCAGTATCTTTTTCTATCTTTTGAGTTGTAGATATTTCTGTTTTCTTAAGCAGAAGTGAAAACTTCTAAAATTCCATACATGTAACTGTACTTTTGCATATACCACACCCACTTGAGTAGTAAATGTATGTCTCTAGCACCAATGTGTAGTGCATGTATTATTTGTATGAAAGTGTGAAATATACAAAGTCTATATTTTATTAGTAAAAGAAACAGTACCCTAGATTCCAGGATTTATTGCACTTTTGCAGTGACTTCCCAGAGGCTTAGATTTGATGACTATTCATGGGAACTAGTTTCCATATGTCATTGCTTCGTAGTTCAAGTGATGGACTCTGACATATGTAGTTGTGCTATACAAATAGCCAGGCTGAAATAATTAATCAGAAACAAAAGCTACTTTAGTAACTATTTAAATTCAAACCAGCACAATCTTTTAAGATTAAGGTTTTGCTGGAAGAGTTAGGTCTGACTCCTAGCTACACTCAGTGTATATTACTATGGTGGGTGTTACTTAGTGAAGTTGGTGGCTCAGGGTGACACTCCTGCCGGGTGGGTGGATCAGTGCCCTAACCCTTGTGGCTACTCATAGCACCATACTCATCTCTCTTATTGGACAAGGCAGAGGTTCTCCTCTCTGTCCAATATCAAACACTGTGGTTTATCCCCCTTTGCCCTGACTGGTGGATGATGAGATGGGGTGAAGAGTTATCTCACTGAAAGGAAGGTAATGCCAATTGTATTCATACCAGTTGCCTTTTTGCCCCCTCACCCGTTAAGAATGATGGCCAGCCTTGGTGCCACAAACCCTAGGGATTTTTTAGTCTTACCTCTTGTGACATTGCCAAGGGCTGTGTGTTGTACTCTAACTATGGGCTACAACCCCCTAATTGTGTTACAAGATAGGTAACCATATCTACAACAGAATGAAGCAATTGCTTCTACAGTACCGTCCTCATAGCTGTTGCTGTTTTCACATTCATGGTTACAGCGTCTTAGTGTCTTCCTTTTATTTGCTGACCCTGAACTTTACCAAGCATGATTATAACACACTACTTGGGGGTTTTCCAATAGTGTGAGATTTTACAATTTTGTTCAGTCAAAGGTGTTAATATTTTTTATCTAGCTGAGTGTAGAGCCTTGGACATTTCTAGGATTTCTTTTAATGAATAATTTCTTTGAAATTAAAGATGCCATTTTATTTAAAGGTGCCATTTTATTTGTTTTCTGTGCTTTATTGGTATAATTCTCTTTATCACTAAAATGGAAACATCTGACGGGAGTTCTGAAACTATGCGGACCCTTCCTCTTTTGTTTTGTTAAATGTTCCAAATATAGTGGATAATAGCACACATACAGACATTCTTGATTTGCAACCCTCTCAGGAGGAAGACATTTATTTTCATAAGAATTGTGACATTTATAAGGATTGAACAACTTAAAAGAGTGTGCACAGAAATTGGTAAGGCCTGTAAAACATTGATTTACCGGCCTGGTTGATGTGTTATGCTAGAAAACTTTGGAATAAGAACAGAAAGACTTGCAGCACTTTCTTGCATTTTGCTATTTATTTACTAGATGATAGATAGTAGGCTAACCAGCCTTTGAGGGGAGGGATAAAGAGAGAAAATTCTAGTTATTGTGCTTACAATTAAAGTTTCCTGCCCAACATAAGGCCCTTTAAATTTTATTGCTATAAGAGCATAAAAAGCAGTATTATTTTCTGTAGCTCATTATTTTCAAAAGGAAAGTGGAGAATATGAAAATACTGCTGTTTGTGAGGATTGCACTTTTCCTTCTAGAAAAAGAAACACCTCCAGTATTTTAAAATACACACTATAGATCTAAATTTTTAAAATTTTAATTTTTTTATATTTAAACTTAATTTATTTTTTTAAAAATTAAATAATATATTAAAAACTGATCCCTGAAATACATGAGGATTGATAGTACCGTCTACATTAGTTTTTCTTCCTTGTGGTGGAATTTCATTTGGAGTTCTCATTCTTTAGCTTTGATGATTTTCAGATAAAAGTTTTCTAAAATCCTTGAAGGTGATTCCAGTAAAAATATAATATTCCTTGAATACAAGCAAATAACCCCCTACCATCTCATAGTTACCTTGCTTCAGATTTCCAAGGCTGTAATTCTACCCATCCTTCTCCTGTGGAGTATCTGGTGTATTCAGTCTCCTAGCTGGTTTGCAATCTGACACTGCAGTTATAGGGTTTACCTCTAGGGCTCTATATTATCTTTAGTTGTTGTCTACTAAAGGACAGAATAAGTTATCGGTCAATTTAAGAATCTCTTTCTGACCCAGTAGGAGGCATTGTAGTTACCCACTCAACACTCATTCTCTTTTGTACTTTCCTTAAAGAGAAAATGGTTTTTATCAAGTCAGTCTGTCTCACGGTGACCCCTTGTGTGCCTCGGAGTAATGTGCTCCAGTTAAGTTGTTAAGGGCTGATTTTTCATACATTGATTGCTTCATATTCTTCTGAGGTATCTGTAGGTGGATTTGAAACTCCAATGTAGGCAGAGCCGTCAGTTGAGTACATTAACCATCTGCTCCACACAAGCTCTCCTTTTGATTATAGTATTCCCATTTCCTGGGTAGCTCTGGTGGCTTAGTGGTTAGTCACTACACTGCCAGCCCAAAGGTATGTGGTTTGAATCTGCAAGTTTTCTCTTTGGGAAACAGATGCGTGATCTCTTCCCGTGAGACTTTCCTGCCTCTCGGAGCTTGCTGATTCATCATTTGTGAGCTGATTCTGACTAGACAGTATATAACAACAATTGGCAGCCTTGTGGGTAGGGAGTTGTGCTGCCAATCCAGAGCCATTTGATTTGAATCCTACATGTGCTTCAAGGGAGAAAGGCGGGTAGTGTCCTCCCATGCGATTTGTAGCCTCTGAAAACTGGCTGAAGAATCAGCAGTGAGTCATTACCCCCTGGATAGCACATAAGAACAGCTCTTTTTCAGGCAGCTACTGTGCTCTCTGTAAGCTGTGTGCTTCTGAGGGAGCGGAGCTCAGTCCCAGCTCCAGAGGTGGGATCAATTTGTCTAAGCCAAATGCCATTTTCCTTTCTTCTAATTGTTTCCTATGAAATGGTTCACATGACCTATTTAAAACACTATTTAGGCATGGTGCCTTCTTGGAAAGATCTTCCTTATTCTCACTGGGAGGGCTTCCAGAATGGATTTCTCTCTTTCCTGTTGAGTTACTGGCTGCCATCCTAGTAATAAAAGGAGAATTGGTTTTAGAATAAAGACTCTAAATACATGGCAAAGCAAAGAAAAGGAATGGGAGGAGGGACTTGGCCCTTGAAGACTCTGGATGAATCAGTCCTGAAGGCAGCTCTGCCCCATACACTCACTTCTGAGTTTCTCTTAGGTGAGTCCTGCAATGTTGTTAAAACTGAGGCCGTTTGAAAGTAGGATTTTAGTTACTCAAAGCCCAAATTGTTGTACCTAGTTGTCCTAACTATGATCTTTCCTGCCATCATATCTCCAAAGTAACATATAGAAGAGAGGAAAAAGAAATAAAGAAAAGGAAGAGGAAAGAACATTTTAAGAAAATGAAATTTCAGATTGTTTGTAAAAGTGACAGATTTACTCAAATAGAAAGCATAATTTTGGTGATGTAAGCTGCTATCTCTTCCCTTCTGTTGTAAGCATTGCTCTACTGATACCATCATCTATGAGATAAATGTGTCTCTGTGTGTGTGTGTGTGTGTGTGTGTGTGTGTGTGTGTGTGTATGTGCTCTATTGAAGAGCACGATGTCAGTCTAGAGACTAAAGTGCACCTTATCCGGGCTATGGTCTTCACAATTACTTGTTATGCATCAGAAAGCTGGACAGTGACTAAGGATCATAGAAAAAATTGATGCCTTTGAGTTTTGGTGCTGGAGAAGAGTATTGAATATAACATAAACTGCTGGTAAAACAAACTTCTTCCTCCTGGAGAGAGTGAAACCAGGCTGCTCCTTGAAGGCGAGGATTCTGAAGCTTTGTCTGATATACTTTGGGCATGGTGTAAGGAGGAAGCAGACATTGGAGAGGACCATCATGCTTGGGAGGGTGGAGGGACAGCACAAGAGAGGAAGATGTTGGATGAGATAGATTGACTCAGTGACTGAGGGAATGGGGGTAGGTATGTCAGAGAAAATGAGCTTGGCTCAAGGTAGGGCAGGATTCAGAACTGTTGTACATAGGGTCGCTGGGAGTCGTAAGCAACTCGATGGCACATAACAACAACTCTCTCTCTCTTTATATCTCTCACACATATATACACACACGTACATGTATCACATATACACACATACATGTGTACACACACATGTTGTTATGTGTCATTAAGTATGACTCATGGCAATGGCCCTGTGAACAACAGATCTGAACATTATCTTCTCCTGCACGGTTCTCATCACATCTGCTATATTGAGTCCAATGTTGCAATCACTGTATTAATCCATCTTATTTAAGATCATCTTCTCTTCCCTTGACCTTCCCTCTTGTCAAGGAACTGCTCCTTTTCTCAACATACCCAAAGTATGTGAGATGAATCTTCGTCATCCTTACCTCAAAGGAGCATTCTGGCTCCAGCTTCTTCAAGACATATCTGATTGTTCTTTTTCATAGTCAGCACTGTTCTCCAACACCATAACTCAAACTCATCACTTTTTCTTCCGTCATCCTTATTCATTTTCCAGCTCTCAGATACATAGCAAGTGATTAAAAAGCTCATGACCTGAACCAGGAACACCTTAGTCTTTAAAAAGACATCATTGCTTCTTAGTACTTGGGAGAGTGTCCTGACTGTAGACTTTTTGCAACACAATACGTCTTCCTATTTCTTTTTCTCAGTTTCTTTTTTTTGTTTAAGGTGTTTTTTTTTTTTAATTATTGGTTTGCTACAATTCATCTTTTGAATTTGTTATGACAAGGGTGTTATTGTAAATGCATGTAAGATTAAATCCTTAACAAATTAAATATTTTCTCCTCCTAGCATGTGCCTCTCAGGCTAGAGGGAAGGATTTTTGTCTTCTTGATGTTGATATGTAATCCGTATTGAAGGTCTAGTCTATTCTTTTCTGCAGCAAGTGTTTCAAGTTCTCCTCACTTTCAGCCAGAAAGAATGTGTCCTCTGCATAATGCAGGTTGTTGCTAAGTTAGGGCATTTTAAGAGCTCCCTGATTGCAGGGAGCTAACCAATGACTAGCTGTGGAAATAGACAGTAATAAGAATAAGCCAACTTTCAGCAAGGAGGGGATTTAGTCTTAGTCTTGTGTACACGAGGAGAGGGTTTTGCTTTCTCACTTATCTTGTCTTAATCCATCAATTCTTGATCTAATTAGAATTTAGATTACTTTATATTATAATCATGAAATCATTATTTATATTGATTTATTTATGTTAAATTTTCATCACTGCCTCAAATATTAGAAACTGTTTACTTTGTCATCTCTGAATATTGGAAACTGCAGACATGAGAATGTGAAATGAAACAGCTGATAGAATTATCAGTCTTTAAATTGTCCAGTTAATAATAGCATAATATCCAAATGATTATCAGTTGTGCTAGTTCATCTTCTATTGCATTATTCCATCAATGGTTCAAACAGAACAAAAACCAAGCTTCTACAGGCATGTAAATATATGTTGTCAAGCCTAAACCTTCTTATAACTGACTCTAACCAACTGGAAACTAAAAGACCATTTTTATGCTCTTTAGATGACTTTTTTGTGGGTTTTCAGAGGATGAAAATCACACTGGAGATTTCTTATATTTCTCTCTCCAGAGAGCTGGTGGATTCGAATTGTGTGCCTTAGGCTAGCAGCACAATTCCTTATCACATGGCAGCCCGCTCTTTAGACAAGAACAGATTATACAAATTCATTTGAAAGAATGTTATATATTTTTCTCTTAATGTTTTTAGTATGAAAAAGATCTAAGCTATTGCTTTTGACAGCTCTGATGGTCTAGTGGATAAGGAGTTGTGCTGTCAGTTCAAAGAGAGGCAGTTTGAATCCACCAGCTGCTCCAGGGGAGAAAAAGAGGCTATCTCCTCCACTGCAGTTTACATTGCAAAGCTTCTGGAAGGTCAGCTGTGAAGGTTCTGACTGGATGGCAATAAACAAGAACAAGCTGTTGCTTTATTTTATTGACCAAATATCTGCAGATTCAAGTATACGTTCATAAATATCTCTTACAAATTAAGATTTGTAATTTGGAGATGTCAAGTAGGAAGAGAAGGTGGTGTTGTGTGCCATCAAGGCAGAAATGATCCATAGCTTACCCACGAATATGTTTTCAGAAGCAGGAAATCTCATGAAAGAAGATTGCCCACCCTTCTCCCATGGAGCAGCGGGTGGATTCGAACCTCAGACCTTTGGGATTGCAGTGCAGTTTCTGACCACTAGGCCACCAGAGCTCCCTTGAATGTGCTAAAATCTTAGCAGTATTCTTATTTTCTGGTTGTTTCAGGGGCATTCTAACTCTACCATTTTGTGGGTCTTTGTACACACATGTACAGGATCAGTGCGCAAGAGCATCCTGAATTAGAATATACATTTACATTTATTTTTTTCAGGGATTTACAAAGAGAATATTTAAATGTGCCATTTGGTGTTTTACTTCAAATATTTGTATGAACCAAATCATCTGCATGTGTTTGATAAAATCCCTTTTCTTCTGCTTTCCTTTCCCCTCAAAGACACTTGTTTCTCTCACTGAGAGATTTCAAAATGCTTATGTGGGTGACTGGATATAAAGTCATAAAACCAAGCTTTCTGATGCTGAAAAGCTTATTGCTTGAAATGACGTTCTTTTGATGATATAGTTTCCTGTATTTGCATATTTCAGTGCCTTCAATGGCAGAATTAGAGTTCCCATCTTTTGTCTACAGTATTTCAGAGCCTGAGAAACCCTTTTGTTGCAGATTCTAATGTTAAAAATGATATTTCAGAAAGCAGTTTTAAAATGTGAAATAAATTTTGAAACATTCTCATATTTCCAGTGGAAGGAAGAAAATACAGATCTAGTTATTCCTTGATGATTTCTTTCTATTCCACCTCAGTAGACACCATTTTAAAACAAAGCTTTTGAAAAGAGAATGCCTCAAAGAAAATCTGCTTGGGACCTTATGAATGGAAGGTGAGATGACACAATTGGTGATGTGTGACTCTGGACTCTAGTGACAGAGAAAATAATTGCAGTGAGTCACCTGGAGTGATTTGAGGAGATAAATTGGAATGTTCCAAGAGAGACTGAAGCTGCATTTGTGAGAGACAGACAAGGAGAAATGTTATTTTAGCCACATATTCTGGCCATACATGACTAAAAGAGAATGAATTTCAAGAGCACAATAAAAAAGAAATTATAGTAATCAAGATAGGAAATGATTAAGGGATAGGAGAAATTTTAAGCTAAGAGGAAATGTGAAGATTAAGTATAAATTCTCAAAGTCTGGTTGACAAGTTGATGAGCACATTTACAGATGAGAAATGTAGAAGGAACAAGAGAATGACTGCAACAATTTTGTGTAATAGCTAACCTTAGGTTTGCATTAGAAAGAATAAGGGTAGGATTTTGGAGAAAATTATCTGAAAGAAGGAAAAATGGAATGTTTTGACAAAATTCCCCTTCTGAGACATACCTAAAGGTGAACACACTTTACTTTTGTAGGTTTCTCTTTGTGGGTGGTCTGATGACTTTTCTTTAATTTTGCTTTTACAGAAATGAAGATTCAGGGAGGAGAGGAAGTGTATATTAGTTTTGAAATTCGACTGAATAGACGCTTTTCCTGTGTTGCCTGCTTGTGTATTAAATTTTATTTTGTGATGTAAAATGCCTGTATTCAAATAGAATCTCTTCGTACTTGTTGGTGGTGGTAAATGGTTGGTTGGTGTGGAGCCCACTTGAGTCGATTCCCATGTACTATGGGAAAAGTGCTCCATCTGGATTTCCCAGCTGGAATCTCTGTGGGTGCAGATCACCAGGTCTTTTCCTGGGGTCACTGCTGAGTGAGTTGAACGTTCAGCTTGTTGCTGAGTACTTAACCATCGCACCACCAAAGGAGCAGTGGCAGTTGAGGTTATGTATCGCTTTGACTACCGATGAGTCTATGGTTTGACAGGTATGATGTGGTTATTTTCTTGATGGTGGTTGCTGTAAGAACCCAGTCAGTTGAAAGAGACAAACTACAAAATACAAAATTGTATTTTCTCACCTGTATTTTATTTAGATGATATTTAAGTTTGAGGACAAGGGGGACAACATTCATTGGGTTAAAAATAAAGTTGTACAATGGAATACTATGCAGTATGCAGGAACATTGATTTTGTTAATTGCTACCTAACTTGGGAGGGACAGGAAAGCATATGCTAAGTGAAGTAACTCAGTCTCATAAGGACAAATACTACATAAGTTAGTTATTGTAGAACATATATGAGGATCCATTAGGGTCTCACAATTTGATGGATGGAGAGAGTGGTGGGTAAAGGAAATGGGAAAGATCGGTGTGAAAAACAATGTATACAAAAATTGTAGGTAAACCAGTATAAAATAATTTTTTTAATTTAAAAAAATTAAAAGCATAAGAAAAAATAAAGATGGTATCAAATAACGATAAAAAAATAAAGTTGCAAAGTTTATACACGTTACTGAAGGATAGAAAATACTAGATAGGAAAGGATTTTTTGTTCTTCAGTTCCTTCAGCTTAAGAAATGCTGAGCGAGTTTGGCCCCTTTGATTTTCCAACTCCAGCTCTTTGCACTTTTCATTATAATGCTTTACTTTTGTCTTCCTGTGCTGCCCTTTGAGATCTTCTGTTCAGCTCCTTAATATCTTTATTTCTTCCCTTTGCTTTGGCTTCTTAGTGCTCTAGTCCAATATTCAGAGTCTCTTTCAACATCCATCTTGCTCTTCCTTCTCTGTTTTTTGTAATGACTCCCAGCATTCTTCCTGGATGATATTCTTGATATCCTCCCCCAGCTCATTTGGTCTTCACTCATTAGTATTCAAGTCCTCAAACCTGTTCCTGAGATGGTTTTGAAATTCAGGTGGGATAGACTCAGGTTATATTTTGGTTCCTGTGGATTTTATTTAGTATTCCTTAGTTTCAGTTTTAACTTACATATGAGTAATTGAAATTAAAAGGCGAATTACATTGGGAAAGTCTGCACTCAGAGACCTCTCCAAAGTACTGAAGAGCCACAATGTCAGTCTAGAGATTATGATGCGCCTGATACAGGCCATGCATGGTCTTTTCAGTCACTTGTTATGCATCAGAGAGCTGAACAATGACTAAGGAGGATAGAAGGAGAATTGATGCCTTTGAGCTGTGGTGCTGGAGAAGAGTATTGAATGTACCATGGACTGCTAAGAGAACAAAAAGGTTCATCCTGGGGAAGGTTAAACCAGGCTGCTTCTTGGAGGCAAAGATTCTGAAGCTTCATCTGACATACTTGGGACGTGTTGCAAAGAAGAACTAGTCCTTGGAGAGGGACATCATGTTTGGGAGGGTGGAGGGTCAGCACAAGAGAGGAAGACCTTCGAGATGGATTGGTTCAGTGACTGGGGTAATGGGAGTAGGTGTGTCAGAGACTGAGGTTGGCACAGGATGGAGCACGGTTTAGGCTATTGTACATAGGGTCACTATGAGTTACAGCAACTCGATGGCACATAACAATAACAACAGGGTTTTAAAAGCTATAAATTGCAAGGGAGGAGATTAGGTAGAAAGAACCATAGGCTTCCCTCCTACAGATTGAAAGGACTGATAGGCTGGTGTAAGTAAGGGATTATAGTGAGCAGTCTGGGAAATGTTGTACTGTCAACCCAAAGTCACATGATTCAAATCTACCAGGAAGAAGAAAGATGAACAGTCCTCTCCTGTATGATTTACAGCCTTTAAAAACCTGCTGGAGAGTCAATTATAAGTAGGTTCTGACTTGATGATAGAGAGAGGTTTATAGAGAAATTCTTGGCATTTTACTTGTGTGAAGGATTGGGCAAAATTGTTTCTTTTGCACATGGGGTTGCTTTGATTTGGAGCTGACTTGATGGCACCTAACAACAATAATAAAAAATAATGATAGTTACTTTACAGTTAAGTGAAGATATGAAAGCCTCTTTAACAAATGATGTTGGCAAAATTGGAAAACTGTAGAAAACTCAAACAAGACCCATACCTTGAACAATACACAAAAACCAACTCATGTGGATAAAGGAGTTAGAAATAGAACCAAGGACTATAAACTTCACCAGCAAAAAGCTTGGAATAACTCTAGAAGCCCTAATTCACAATATGAACAGTCTTCCAAGCATCTTGAAAAGCCTACAACCAAGAAAAAAAAAATTAAAGTTGATGAATGAGGCCTTCTAAGAATCAAATTAATATGCACATCAAAAACCTTCTCCAACAGAGTAGAAAGGAAACCCATTGACTGGTAAAAAATATTTGCTAATGACAGATTGCAGAAATTATGCAACAATATCATTAACATCACACACAAGCAATATTCTGCTGAAAATTATCTAAAAATGACTGGAACAGAACATCAACAGAGAACTGCCAGATGTGCAGACTGGGTTTACAAGAGGCTGTGTTACTAGGGACACTATAACTAATGTCAGATGGATCTTGGCTGAAAGCAGAGAGTACCAGAGAAATGTCTGTCTGTGTTTCATCGACTTTACAAAGGCATTTGACTGTGTTGATCACAACAAACTGTGGCTAAGTTTGAGAAGAATAGGAATCCCAGAACACTTGATTGTGCTTATGTGAAACCTGTACTTGGACAAGGAGGCAGTTGTCAGAACAGAGCAAGGAAACACTGCTTAGTAAGAAAGGGGTATGCAAGGGATGTCTCCTGTCTCCATACCTTTTCAATCTTTCTATGGAACAGATCATCTGAGAGGCTGGGCTCTTTGAGGAGAAACATGGCATCAGGATTGGAGCAAGATTCAACAACCTACGTTATGCAGATGACATAACTTTGCTTGCTGAAACAGAAGGACCTAAAGCACTTGCTGAAGAAGTTCATTAACTGCAGTCTTCAGTATTGAACCTCAATATCAAGAAAACAAACGTTCTCACTTCTGGTCTGATTGGCAGCATCATGATAGATGGTGAACAGACTGTTATTGTTATCAGCTTTAGTTTGCTTGGCTCCACAATCAACAATCTTGGTACCAGTGTTAGGAAAGCTAAAGGTATATTGCATTGGGAAAATTTGCTGTGAGGGACTTCTCTTGAGTACTGAAGAGCAATGATGTCAGTTTGGAGACTAAGGCACAGCTGATCCAGGCCATACTCTTCATAATTACTTGGCATGCATCAAAAAGCTAGGTAATGACTAGGTATGATAGAAGGGGAATTTATGCCTTTGAGCTTTGGTGCTGGAGAAGAGGCTTGAATATGCCATGGAAAGCTAGGAGAACAGGTTACATAGAGAGGGTGAGACCAAGGTGCTTCTTAGAGGCAAGGATTCTGAAGCACCATCATACTTTGGGCATGTTTCAAGAAGGGACCAGTCCTTGGAGAGGAACATCATGCTTGAGAGGGTGGAGGGACAGCTCAAGAGAGGAAAATCCTTGATGAGATGTATTGACTCAGCGATTTGTTTAATAAGGATAGGTGTGTCAGGGACAATGTTTGGCTCTGGAGAGAGCAAGGTCCAGAGCTCTTGTACATAGTGTTGTTATGAGTCACAGGAGACTTGATGCCACATAACAACAGCAACCATGACATATCTGATAAGGGACTCATGTCTAAAATTTGTAGAACACTCCAGCATCTCAACAAGAAAAAGATAAACAAACCAATTGCAAAATTGCCACAGAATGTGAACAGACACTTTACGGAAGAAGACATTCAGATGGCAAATGAACACATGAGGAAATGTTCAAATTCCATAGCTCTTAGAGAGATGCAAATAAGAACTATGAGGTATCATCTCACTGCAATACCAAAGTTCAGCAGAGCAGCAAACAACAAATGCTGACAGGGTTGTGGAGAGATCGGAACCATTATTCACTGCTGGCGGGAGTGTAAAATGGTGCAACTACTATGGAAGGTGGTATGGGGCTCTCCCAAAAAGTTAGAAAAAGAAACACCATTTCACCCAGCAAATCCACTACTAAGAATATACTCTAAAGAAACCAGAGCTGCCAACCCAACAGGTATATGCACACCCATGTTTATTGCTGAGTTATTCACAATAGCAAAGAAATGGAAGCAATCCAAGTGTCTATCAACAAATGAATGGATAGAAAACTATGATATATTTACACAAAGAAATACTACACAGCACTAAAAAATAAATCATAAAATATTATACAACATGGGTGACCCTAGAGGATATGATGCTGTGTGAAATATCTCAGTCACAAAAGGACAAATACCGCATAACATCACTCTTCTAAAACAGGACTGATATGAGGATTGGGGGGTAACTAAGAAAAGAGGGGCTAAATAGTGAATACTGCATTGGAACGGATGAAGGAAAGAACTATTTAAAAGGAATATATGATTAGGCATTATATGTATGACCACAGCCTAGAATAAGAGGTATTTTGCAAAGAGGACAGGGGGAGGGAAGGAGCTAATTGTGCAACAATGGAAGAATTTTTTTTTTAAAAAAAGAAATGAACTGGAGGAGGGAGGAGTAAAATGTGCAACAGTGAAAGTTTCTGTAAAGTTTTGTTAAAATTATAATTGAAATATAAAAATATTTTCAAAGAAAAGAGAAGCTACTTTATAGTTTAAGCTCTTTCTGGGAGTAATCAGGTAGGTATCCTCTTAAGAAACTCATTTACCAATTAAATATTTTAAAGAGTCATTTGCTCTTTGAGGCTAATTGAACCATACTCTGTTGTTATTTGGAGGGCATCTTTTCCTGAAGGAGGCCATGATTATTTATCTAGCTCAGCAGTCTTGTTGATTGACTATTGCTAAATGTTTGGCATGCAGGCAATAATACCTTTAGGCTTTATTGGCATGTGAATGAATTAAAAATTAGTATAAGCTTTGCCAGTTTTGTTAGCTGAAACTATGTTTACTTTTCCATTCAAATGTAATTAGCAAATTCTTATGTTTTTGAAAATGGCTATCAAAGTTTTAAAGAAATAAATTGTAATCTTTAGGCTCAAATCACTCTTTTTCATTAATGCTGTTAGTTTTAAACTGTACGAAATGGATCTAGTGGCTGTGGTAGTAAGGTACTGAATGTTTAAAGCATTTGTGCATAAGCTTTCTCTAAGGATAATTAGATGATTTTAATGGTACTCGCTTTGAGATAGCTAATTAAAAAAATCTATTGCACCCAAGTCTAATTATTTGAGTAATGATAACATATTAGCAACCATGAAACTTCAGTTATAGCCAACCCCATTGAAGAAAAGAAAGTAATTATGTTAATAACATTTTCTGCAGACCCAAAGGATAGCATCAGACCAGTCTTTTTGTTTTCTTTATTCTGCCTATGTCCAGGCTCTCATAATTGTGTGCTCCTAAGTCTGTATCTAAATGATGTTGTGTTATGTGACGTGGAGTCACTTGCAACTCATAGTGACCCTATGTACAACAGCCCTAAAC
The DNA here is from genome assembly GCF_000299155.1 of Elephantulus edwardii. NCBI lineage: Eukaryota > Metazoa > Chordata > Mammalia > Macroscelidea > Macroscelididae > Elephantulus > Elephantulus edwardii. The sequence goes on along the minus strand of NW_006399772.1, from coordinate 14,966,318 downwards.
TCTGTTCTGTCCTGTGCCAATCGCACTGTCTCTGATACACCCATCCCAATTATCCCAGTCACTGAATCTATCCACCTCATAGAAGGCCTTCCCCTCGTGTGCTGTCCCTCCACCCTACCAAGCATGATTTTGCTCTCCAAGAACCTGTCCCTCCTTACAACATGTCCAAAGTATGTTAGACAGAGCCTCAGAATACTTGCCTCCAAGGAGTCGCCCGGTTTAACCCTCTCCTGGATGAATCTCTTTGTTTTCCTAGCAGTCCATGGTATTCTCAATACTCTTCTCCAGCACCACAGCTCAAAGGCATCAATTTTCCTTCTATCCTCCTTAGTCATTGTCCAACTCTCTGATGCATAACAAGTGATTGCGAAGACCATGGCCTGTATAGATGCACCTTAGTCTCCAGAGAGACACCATTGCTCTTCAGTACTTTGGAGAGGTCCCTAACAGCAGACTTTTCCATGGCAATATGTCTTTTAGTTTCCTGGCTGCTGGTGCCAAGAGTATTGATTGTGGAGCTGAGCAAACTGAAGCTGTGAGCAATTTCAATCTCTTCACCATCCATCCTGATGCTGCCAATTGGCCCAGTGGTGAGAATCTTTGTCTTCTTGACATTGAGCCTCAATGGATGTATCTAAATGATGTACCTGCTGTTAATCTGATTTCGCTCCATTTGTGGGAATTGTAAAAATATTTTTATCATTCAAATGTATTGTGTTTCATACATATGTGTCATATTCCATACAGTCTTTCATTTACGTTCAGTTTCATTCTTTTATATTGTTAGCTTGTATATTTCCCACTTCTCTTTGTTTGTTACTCATTTTTCAGTCCTTCGGCACCATTGTCATTGTTATGTACTTTTGATCCTCCTGTGGGTTTTTACAGGCAGCAAATCCCATGGAAACACATTGCCCATTTTATTGCCATGGGGCAGCTGGTGGATTTGAACCATGTACATTTGGATTGGAAGCACAGCTCCTTACACTAGACCACCAGAGCTCTCACTTTTAGCCTTTGTGAGCTTCTGAAAGAAAGCTTTTGCAATTACACTTCATAGCTTAAACAAACGCTTCATAATTTGCCAATAAAAAAACATCAGTTCTTTGTGCTGGAGCATAATTAAATGAATAAATATCTATGTGGTAATTGAGCTACAAAATAAAATAATTTAAAGGGGCTATTAATTAGAGTTTGGCTTTGATTTTGGAGATCTAATCAATAATGAGCAGTGTTATAGACAAAATCTTTGCCATTACTTCGCCTATTAAAAATATTTAATAAAATCATGTCAATAAAGTTTTTACTTCATTTTTTTTTCTGAATGATTAGTCACCTGAAAGAATCTTGTTAAAATATCAGCAAATTGGGTAGTCAAAATGGATGTTTTGTTATGAGACTTTAAAACCAAGCATGAATGACAGTAGTAATATATAGAGCTTCATTGTGGATTCTGTTTGAGGCCATTACTTCCTGATTGAGGACTGAAAAACAGCAAGAATGGTATTTTGGAGGCTAATAATAGTTGGCTGAGAGAAGTCCTGTGAGCTTGAGGGCAGTAGGAGGAAGACCAATTTGTGAAGTGATGGATCTCTAATGATAGGGTGCTGTAAGAACTGGTTAAATAGTGGTAGCTTTTGGAATCCACAAAATGAGAAGTTAAGTTTGAGGACAAACTAAAAGGCTATAGAATAAAATAAATATCTTAAGATGCAAATTCTCTAGCTTGATCGGAATTAACTGGTTGTCCTTTTATCTCTTATGAGCAATGGGCTTGAGGGTGTCAGAAATTGTGAGGACGGCGCAGGACAGGACAGGGTTCAGAGTGGTTGCTCATGGGATCACTTGCTAGATGTGGTGATTCCTAGTGACAGCAGCATATCCTTCATGATATGTGTGAAGCCCAGTGATGATAAGACTGAGCAATGTCTTAGAAGTTATGCAGTAATAACTAACATTAATTAGACTTTCACCATGCCATAGAAACTGCTATGAGTGCTTTATCATCTCAATTAATTCTCCTTACGATCCTATGAAGAGGCGTGTGATCTGTGAGAAAAACTAATGCCCAAATGTGATTGGTGGCCTAGCTCAGATGTGTAATGCGGGCAGCCCAATTGTAAAGTACGAGGACTTATCTACCAACAAACAGGTATACTGCTTCCTAGGCATATTAGACTGATATTATTAGTTACTGTCAAGTTGGCAGTGACTTACGACAACTTGGGGGTCGTTATTAATATGCTTGAATCTTTGTTGTGACCACTGTCTGTTTTAAGTAACTTGCATAGTCTCTGGGAGTCAAAATCCACTTGATGGCAGTTGAGTTTGGGTTTGAGTTTGATTCGATTTAAGAAGCCCGTCTTCTAGCCTTAGCAATATTCTGTTCTGATCCATAGGAGTTTACAGTGTTGTGTTTCAATCCATAGAAATGTCATTGCCTAATTTATAAAAGTAGATCATTAGAACTTTCTTCCTATCCTGTCTTAGTTTGTAAGTTTGTTACCAATCTTTTATAAGTCATTCTACTTATATTTGAAATGGGACTAATATAGCTTCCAGCTAATTAATACCAGGATCACATTAGTATTACCATCTGATAAGTGGTAGATGTTTTATTGATAGTGATGTTTCTTTCATGTGCACTTCAATCCAGGACTGTGTCCTAGTAATTGTTTTCAAATGCTAATTACTAAATATGTTGTTGTGTGCTGCCAGCAAGTCGGGATCGACTCATTACTGACCCTCCAGCACGTTTTTCAGAGGCACTAAAATCCCATGAGAGTAGATTGCCTATCCTTCACCGGGCAGAGCAGCTGGTGGATTGGAACCATGTGCCTTTGGGATTGTTTGTCATAATAGATCCAAAAGCAAAGAGACACCCCAGGTTCAATCATAGTTTATATTTCCCTGACAGTTTTATTTATTTCTGAAATTCAGAAAGAGAGTTGGAGAGTAATGCATGCTACTGAAGACTCTTCTTTCATCTACTTATTTGAAGTGTATGGTAACTGTGCCCATCTGGAGCCTAACACCTCAGGAAAGATAACCAGCTCTGTTGAAGCTAATCCCTTGTTTATTTGTCCTGTTCTGTGCTATTTTAATGCTCCTTTGCCTGGGAGAAGAGCATGATCTCCTGAAGCTATGCTCTATCTTTAAAAAAAGTCTGTGGCTCAAAGTCACTGCCTGAGCCACCATCTACCTAATGAACGTAACCGGAAACTCTGCGGCACTGAGGTCTGAAATACTGACTTTGGAGAGCCTCCCAAAGGGCTGCAAACTTTGTTAGCAAGTCTGTACTCATGAAGCTTGGAGCTGGAAAGCTAAGGGGGACTTAACTTGCATGAAAAGGTATTAAAATAACAGTTTCTTGTGTTTTGTTTTGTTTTATGGCTAGAAAAGAAGTAGGCTTAAGATAAAGCAAGCAGGATCCAGAGTTCTAAGAGAGATGCAATAAAAAACGGCGGGACTTAGCTGCTTGTATTTGAAGGGGTTTCTCGGTCCCCCCCATTCCCCCCCCCCGTTTGTGTGAGAATAAGAGAATATAAGAAGAAATTTTAAAGCAGTCTGGTGTTGCATTGGTGTTGCCGTCTGTCTTCGGGATATAGCGTTGTGGATTGTAGCGTGTTTTAATTGTATGCGTTTGCCTCAGAAGCTGTGCAGGAGGTCCTCTGTTAGAGTGATTGCACCTCGAGACGATGCAGAAGGACTTCCAGCCAGTTTCGCTCATGTTCCTGTGTAATGACACTTAGCACAAGCAGGACACAAATGAACTCGCCCCAGCCAGTCTGGTTCCTGATGTGAATCAAATAAGACTCCTCTCATCAAAAGCATCAGCCTCTTCCCAGGGACTTCCCATTGGAATTCCACAGGCTGGAAATCAGTGCCTGAGTGGGAACAGCCCACCCACAAAGGAGACCAGGAGTGAGACATGTGGGCCATCGCTTCTGATTTGACCTCAATTCAGCGTACAACACTCCTCAACGGCTTACTGTTATTCCAGATGATTTATTCTTTTATACTCCTTGGCTAATTGATAAGTTTTATTCATGCAATCAAATCTAATAGATCAACATAGGAGGAGAGATGAAAACAGATATTTGGCTAGTTGAAGAGATCTTCGATATGTAATATCCTATGGCAATTCTGTTAGAGTGGTTTCTTTGAGAAGCTGGTACATTGGCTGTGTGACAATCCCCACATAAAAGTTGTCAAAGTGTGGCAATGACAGAAATACACATATAACATGCCAAGTGAAGATACTTTGAAGGTCTGCACCCATTTCAAATGTGTACCCGATATATTTATGAGAAATAGTTCATTGTTAATTCTAATATAGTTACACCATACATGCTAACATAGCCTCCAAAGACAAATAAGCACTTTCTGGCAGCAAGATTCAAGTTAGGACTACATTAATAGGAGGTATCCCCTCAGACTTTCAGCTGGCGGAGAGCTTGATGGGGTTGATTTTCTATATTTGGGATTTGTCATCAGTGATGTCAAACCTTTTAAGTTTTCCTTTTTTTGAAAGAAAAACCAAAAACCAAAAAACCAACACCATACCATACTGCTAGGGCTTCATAAAGAGAAAAAGTAAAGCAGGGGAAATGTAGTGCCACTGAGGATTGGCTTATGAGATTTGCCACATTAGCCAAGAGCAGGCTGATGCTGGTATGCCGCTGCAGACACTGGAACCCCATCGGTATGTGTTCCAATAGATTACAAAAAGCTTCAAAAGCTGGTTTCTCAAAAAGCCATCAGGAATTACCAAGTTTAACCCAGCATTTCCTCTGCATTTTTCTTTTCTTATGTCCTCCTATGTATGTTGTTGTTGTGTTGGTTTAATACTGAGTCAGAACCAAATCATAGCTGATCCTCTGTTGGCTTTTCAGAGACTTTAAATTGCACAGGAGAAGATTGACCATCTTTCTACTGTGGAGGAGCTGGTGGATTTGAACTATGTACATTTATGTTGGCAGAGCAGTTCTTTATTAAGCTACCAGAGCTCTCTTGTATTCTATTGTTGTTGTTGTTATGTGTTGTCAAGTTGCCTGCGACTCATAGCAGCCCTACGTATAACAGCCCTAAACCCTACTCTATCCTGTACCAATCTTATTGTCTCCAACACACCTATCCTGATTACCCCAGTGACAGAATCAATCCATCTTATTGAGCGTCTTCCTCTCCTGCACTGTCTCTCCACCCTCCCAAACATGATGTCCCTCACCAAGGACTGGTCCCTCCTTGAAACATGTCCAAAGTATGTCAGATGAAGCCTCAGAATCTTTGCCTCCAAGGAGCAGCCTGGCTTCACCCTCTTCTGGATGAACCTGTTCGTTCACTTAGCAGCCAACACTCTTCTCTAGCACCACAGCTCAAGGGCATCAACTCTCTTTCTATCATTCCTAGTCATTGTCCAGCTCTCTGATAGCACCTATTATTTTCTACCATGATCATTTGCTTATGTTGCTTGTTTTACAGTGTCATCCAGGACTTCATCCAAGATAGGAGCCGTATGTTAATCTTGTGAGTTCCTCCTGCCCTACATTGTGGGACCTAGAGAGGCTCAGATATAGTAAATATTGGACTCTTGTTTCGTGTCCTTTAAGTTTTTGGGTTTGGTTGGTTTTTTCCCCCCTTCTCCCTGCTTTCATAAAAATATAGCAAATGTGCATTTAGAAGTCAAAAGCAGTTTGGCATGAACTTTGAAAGGCAACCTAAATAGAAAAGCATGTGGACTGTTGCTGGCTATAGATGATAAAATTTATAAAATAAAATATGCAGCTATAAATTTTATAATCTATAAAAGTTAATAATAAAACATGCTCTTTTATTTCTCCAGGCTTGTTCACCCCCCCCTTTTTTATGCATAGGCTTCTGGGAAGAATTCTAACCCCTATTATAATTTTGTTTCTATGAGGAAATAGCTTAAATTGATAAAATTCTGATCTGAAGGTTTTTCCCTTCCTCTTTCTCTCTGAGGAGTCCCAACTCCTTTGACCTTAGGCAGGTTAGTTAACTTCTGAGCCACCTTTTCTGTATGTTTAAAATGCAACAGTAATATATACCTTACAGGCTGTTGTGAAGACAGAATGATTTATGCAGAAGTGCTCCACATGATACCTGCAAGTAGGTGGTATTCAGGAAAGTCTTTATTTGTAAATTTATTTTGAAATTAAATAATGAAGTAGGTTACTGTAGATTTTCTATGGGTGGTGGAACCTTTTAAATCATTGTAATATCATTTGTAGGCATTTTATATGTGCATTTATCAGTCTATTCGCATTTATTTGCTGCTCAGTCTGCACAGAAATTCTGCTGAATGCTATATTTTAATTAGAGCCATTTCCCTCTATGTGTGTTATAATGCAGAGGTGACTTTATGATCTAGGGTTTATTATAATCTGGAATTTGTATTCTATGCTTGATAGTTCATACTGTAATATATTTAAACAAAGAGGGATATGACTTACCTTTTAAAGGTAGATGCTCCTTATGAGACATTGGCATCAGAAGCAGTGGGCTTTGGGAAGTGTTTCCTAACTTTTCTCATCAGGACTCATCTCACCATTGAAACATTCTTTAAAAAGACACAGTAATTTCTCATCTCATAGCGAACTGGTATTATTTTAGAATAATATTTCCAAATACAAATATTTTTTAAAGATGTAAATTACTTTTCCAAAATGCAATCCATTTCTTTTCCCTGTCTTAGTGTAGATTGGGATGGTTAGACTCTGAGAGAATGAGGGATCAGTGATTCTGTTATTTCTGCCGTTGTAGAATGGCTACATCCTTTGCTCTATCAGTCTTAAATTCATACTGAGGAAACCATTGTAATGATGTCAACCATTTCAAGAGAAATTTTAGATTTCAGTGAAACTTTTTTCATCCTAATGAAAGCTAGTATTTTGGCTTGTGCTGTTCTAATCATGAAAGTCATAGGAGCTTTGCATTTTATTACTTCTTTGAGTAGAAATCATGTTGCTCTTCCAGAAATTAGAGAAGAGAAAGCCACAAATAAATTTTTCACCAAACAACACAACAAGCTTTTATATAGATCTCACTCCTTGTCTGTCTTCAGGTTTTAATTCTTCAACACCAAGAATTCCCTTTAATGTAATATAGTTTTAGTTCACACACTCTCATATTTTCTTTAATTTTTTTTAAACTGCATTGGCCATTAAGATGATTGAGCACTTTTTTTTTAAATTTTTCATTTCAATGAACATCTACAGAGATTTTGGAATTCCATTCATTCATTGTTGCACCCTTCTCCCTGCACAAACCCCTCCCCCCGTTTGCTCCTCTCCTTGAAAAGCAAAAAAACTCCCTCATTGGTACACCCCCCCCCCGCACCTCCCCAAACCCCATTCCCTACCCCCAAATATATTTTCTTTAATTTTTTTTAAACTGCATTGGCCATTAAGATGATTGAGCCTTTTGACAAGACTATTTGTCTCGAGAATCAATCTCACATGGAATACTGTCTCTTTAATATGTTATTCAGATACTAACACCTCCTAATTTGGGAAGGTTTAAGGTCCATTTTGTTTTTCCCGAATATCAGTTAACTTTTTGCAAAGAGCTAGATATTGTCACATCATGTTTGTAGTGTAGTTCAGGAGACCAACTCACGTCATCTGCCCTGCGCTTGGCCTCGTGATGGTGTATATTGTGGGCTTTTCCCTTGTTGGGTTGGTTTTTTGCTGACTTCCTTGCCTCTGTCCACTATTTTACCACGTGGCTGTCTGACAACTCCACGCTCATCTCAGCACTCTCCTAATGAGTCAGTGTGGCGTCAACTAGAGTTCATAAAGTAAAATCGCTTATTATCTCGTCCCTGAAAAGAAGTAGTCCATTTCCCCAAGCGCCCTTCTTGCTCAAATCATGCTTTCCTTTGATGTTTGATTTTACACTGTTTCAGCTCGTCTCTGTGAAGACTCATTTCTACATACCCTCTACTGTCGATCATTAAAGTGCAGCAAGCTAGAACAAAGTGGAGGCTCTTGAATTGCTGGCTGGGTTCACGAGTGAAGCTAACTGTGAGGACATTCATCTTTGCCCCATTGGGTATATTTGGAGTAGATCCGTTTAAATGATAGGTCTCTATGGGAGAAAGGAAGATACTTCTGTAACAATGAATTCTACATGGCAGGGCCCTATGAGTACATGACAAGTGCAGTTGTTTTTGATTCCTGAAACCTCCCATCAAAGAATCATTAGTACAGTGGACTTAGAGGCTCGGGACCAGCACTCTGGTTAACAGCCTTTTCTTTCTCAGATAAATTTGTTTCATTAATGGATTTTAATCCCACTGACTTCCCCTGCCATGATTCAAATAAAAAACTCACTTCATTGCCAGGGAGTCAAAAGCGGCTCATAGCTACTCCTCCAGCAGGTTTTTGAAGACAGTAAATTTACAGGATGAGATTGCCCGTCCTTCTATGGAGTGGCTGGACTGTGAAGCCAGTCAGTAATCTCGTATTAAAAGTATGGCAAATCCTGCATTTGCTTTCTTAATATTTCTTGGTGAAAAGCCTGCTTTATCCCTAGTGATGTATTTATTGCAATATTTGAAGCATATTTTGTCAGATAAAGAACCTGCTCTTCTGAAGCTGTAATTTGAGATTAGCATCTGCTCTTCTACTTGGATTGTATAAATTGTGTATAACTCTCCAAAAATTGCATAGAGATTGCATTTCTGAAATTGAAGCAGTTGTCTATGGATTTGTTATGATAACGACTGGTTCCAGAAAAGACATTGGTTTTCATTATATTGCTATAGAATATAAGCATTCTTTGTACCTCTGTTTAATAAATTGTATTTAAAAGAGACTTCAGGGAACTTCAGTCATACTGTGTGGTACTGGATTTTTCATACTGGGTTCTTGGAGAAACATGAAGATTGTTCCCAACAATGCAGTAGGTCAATATGGAAATCAGGATGGTATGAATAGATATGACTTTGCCTTTATGGAAGACTTTATGTACAAATAAACAGGGAAAAGATTCTGGTTTTCATTATAATAGCTAACTTTTGTTGAAATATTATTGAGCCAATAAATCTTCAAAATATTAATTAGAGCAGGAATAATAAATCTTACTAGCCTATTACTAATTTTACAGTTCTGTATATAGACTTGGTTTTAATACGATTTGCAAAGTATTTTGGAACAATAAGGACTGGCACTGGCATCCATTTCCTAAACACCAGGCCTCTGGAAACGTTATGAACTTTGATAAATGTCGATAGTTGTCTTAGAGGGGCTTCAGGCCTTTTGTTCATAGGGTCACTATGAGTCGTGCTTGACTCGATGGCAAACAACAACAACGAAGTATTTTAATCTTCTAGATATTTTGTGGACTTGAAAAATTTCAGATGAAATCTCGTCTCCATCCATGAAAGTTACCCTTTCTGTATACTTCTTACTTAGAGCTTCTGTAACTGTTCTGAAACCTATAGAGATATATATTACTGCCACATTACAATGTCTAATAACTGTTTGTTTCTCTCTTTCCTCTAGCAGAAAGTGAATTCTTCATGGGTCATAGTCATTCCTTCAATATCAGCTCTTTTCAAATGGCATTGTATATAGGAGTTCTTCAGTTGGACAAGTCAAACAAAACAAAAGTCACTCTCTTTTTCTGTCTGTCTGTCCGTCTCGCTCGCTCTCTCTCTCTCTCTCTCTCTCTCTCCCCATATATATCTATAGTCAATTGCCTTCGAGTATATACACAGAGAATTGATTTAATTTACAGTAAACCTAGGCACTATATTTAAAGTAGACATCTATGTTAAAAATAAAAACATGGAGTTAAATGTCTGAAAATGTTACATGATATGCTAGATATATTAAAGAAACAGATTAAAGATCCACATGGTCCACTGAGTAAAACTGAGCAGTGTAACATCCTCCAGTATGCCAATAAGAGGACTTGAAATATTTTGTTCCATGAAAAGGCAGTTTCATGAATTCGACTTTAGTAATACCTAAATATGTTATATACCTTGATGTGGCCATTGATTAGCTTTGGGACATTTTTCTGATGAAAGAGAGAGAGAATGAATAGGACTAGAAACAGATTTTAATATTCTGTACTTTCCCCGCTAAAATTTCATAAACTTGCCTCCCTTACACATCAGTAAAAATAACTCTCTACCTTTATTAAAACCTCACTATCTGCATTTATATTTAGAGTGGTAGCAACATAAAATTGAAACCTGAGTGATGTGAAGGATATAAAGTCATGTTTTAATAGAGAAGCTAAATTGCTCCTTCAAAGAGCCTATAAAATGGAAAAGCATTCATTATAAATGTAATAAAAACTTATGAGTCCTATTTTATTAAAACTACACCCAGTTTCCTGAAGGGACTGGATCATTTAGAAGTAAACCAGTGACACTTTATGTCTAACAACATTCTTTATGTGAGAGAAGATATTTGCTAAAATGAGGTTGGTGCTTTTAACATGATCCCTAATGGACATCAATTCATGTTATAAGATTGGAATTTTTTAGTTTAGCAGAGTTTGCAGCTTCTGATAATAACAGGCCCAGCTCAGGTGAATGACAACAGTAAATTCCCACTGCTCTAAGCTCCTTCATGAAATAGAACAATAGTGAAAGATAAAGCTTATGCTGCTTCTAATTGGTGTGTTATATCACACTCTCATTTTGTAAACTTCTTACTCAAGTCAAATTATGCAGATTAACATTTTTACAGGATGATAACTTTCTAGTGATGACTGTCCACTTTTCATCCTTTTCTTTTTTTTCAGGTACAGTATGCTTTTCAATGGACTGTTTTAGTGTTTTACTGTTTTTGGCATTTTGTTATTCCATATTTGATTCTTTTCCATATTATTATAATTTACAGTTATGTTGGTAATTGTATTTTAAAGTGCAAATGGAATTTATAGTGAAATGACAGATTGTTTAGGTGTTCTTCCCCCCCCAGTTATTCTTGTTGCACCATGAAATTTTTTTAAAAAATTACTATTAATAAATTATATTGGTTTATTCAGAAGAAAATGTGAGACTTCTGTTACATGGTGATGGACTAAAGGTTTGTTTATTCAAATTCTTTTCTTAAAATAAATTCCATAAGTAAGTGCATCATCATCATCATAGTAAAATAAACAAATAGGCAAAATTATATCAACAGCAACACTGGGGAACAGTTATAATTCCCAAACATAGCCACTCACATATTTGCCAAATTCAGCAGCATCTGGACAAAAAAAGAGTGAGGATGATGGGAGGAAACAGTTACAATTCTAATATGCAGTGACTTGGACTAACTTCTCTGCCAAATTCTATGGCATTTGGACCATGTTGCGTGAGGCTACCTGGAGGTGCTATAACCTTGTAGTTCTCTGCTAGTTAGTACCTACCTCAAAAGAAGATGTAACCTCTGCTTAAACACTCAATTCTGTAGGTGCCCTTGTGTTCATTGTGGTAGATATAGGATCTTTGGTGGCTCAGTGGGCTACCTGTTGGCCTGCTAGCTAGAAGACCATCAGTTTGAGCCCACCAACTGCTCTGAGGAAGAAAATGAGACAGTCTGCTACTGTAAAGATTTGCAGCCTTAGTTCCCTGTAGGGTGTTCTACTCTCTTCTGTAGAATTGCTCTGATTTGGGATCTCCTGGAACTCAGTGGGTTATTAGAGAGTAGGCGGTACATATTGATGAAGTTAAAGATAAATAAAACTGTATTTTCATTATTGTTATGTCCTCTTGTTCTATTGACCCTTTCAGCATTATGTAGTGACCTTCCTTATCTTCCGTGATGGTTTTTACATTGATATTTATTTT
>NW_006399772.1:14911234-14949387 GCF_000299155.1 Elephantulus edwardii | reverse complement strand
ACAAGGCATGTTACTCTTACGCCAGATAAAAGAATTAGGGAAATACAAAGTCCTATAGTGTTGGGCTTTTGGTAACAGTGGCTGCTGCTGTTATCTTCAGTCGTGCCACAAGTGACCCATAGCTGATCCTCTGGTGAGTTTTGAGAGGCAGTAAATGAGATGGGAGGTGATTGCCTATCTTTCTCCAGCTCGTGAATGGAACCAGGTGCCTTTAGATTTGCAGCACAACTTCTTATCACTAAGCCACCAGAGCTTCTGGTAACAGAGAAACTTGGACCAAGTATTGAAAGGGTTAGATTTCTGCAAGAATGATGACAGAGAAGGTGCTGATTGTAGAAGAGAGCATTGCTGTCCGGTAGATTCTAACTCATAGCAACTCTAAGGGACAAAAGAGAACTTATCCTTGGGTTTCCCCACAGGGTCATTGTTACTAACAAAGACAGCCACATCAGTCTCTGGCTGAAGCCACTGGTGGCTTTTAACTTCCTGCATTTTGGTTGGCAGCTAAATGTGTACATACTGCACTACGAAGCTCCTTGATTGTAGAAGTTACATGACTAAAGGGAGCCAGGCTGGATTCCATTTTGGTTGTACTGTGAGATATATGCAGGAAGGCAATCGCTGCTTCATAATCAGAGGTGATATGCTGCCACTTTCACACATTTACATCCTTTGCACTCTTTATTAAACTGCACTCAGCTCCAAAATAAACCCTGTTGTTGTTGTTGTTGTTGTTGTTGTTGTTGTCAAGAGCTGTTGAGTCGTAGACGACTCATAATGACCTTATGAACGAAAGACCCGAACACTTGTATAACTTTGGTCGTTTCTCCAAGTTCATAGAGTTTCTGGAGGCAAGCTATTTCTGAAGTGAATGCCACTCCTGCTTCTAAGCTTGTTTTAATCAGGGAGCTCCACCAAACACTGTTCCATGAGTAACCATGACAACATTTGGCACATCAGTGTCACAGTGTTTAGCATCACAACACGTATAATACTTTTTTCAAGTTAGAAATGCAAGACTCACAGAGGCAACTTGCCTGCAGTAAGTCTGCAGTTAAGTTGCTGAGTAAATGGTATTAAATGCAGGAATATCTGTATGTGTCCTTTTTTTCAGAGTATTATATATGGTATTATATGATGCTCAGTGAAGTTATGTGGATCTATATCTAAAAATATTTATAAATATATGTGTATATACATATACGTGTGTGTGTAAATAAATTGTGATGTCAGACCAAGCCTTCCTCCAGTTTATACAGAATAAATAGCCAGCCCAATGGTAAAGAGGTGTACTCCCAGTCTACAGGCATGTGGTTTGAATACACTTGCTGCTTCCTGTACTGGGTGCTGCCTCTGAAACTCAGCTGGAGAGTCAGCTGTGAGCTGTGAGTTGATTCCCACTCAAGGGCACATAATAACAACTTTACAAGATGAAGAAGAGAGCTTTCCTCGTTTTCTCGTTAGTAATTCCACTCTTGTGGCCTGAAGAGCAAGAAAATAATAGTTAGGCTCAAAATATATTGGACTTCTTGGAGAAAATATTACAGTTTAAACCTAAAAATGTGTAGTTTAGAAGTCTCCAGTCCACTTTGTAATGTCGTCTACATGTTAATTTTAAAATTACGTTCAGCCAACATTTTTATTCCTTCTTTTTGGTTTTGGTTAATACTGCAGGGCAGATCTTTGCCTCTAAACTTTTTGGAATATTTGGAAGTCACAAAGTATAAAGAACCTTTTATGTTGAAAGTAATAAGATAAGAGTGAGAAATTTATAAAAGAGAAAAAAATGTTATTTAGATATTGAAACTATGGCTTCAGGTCACTGGAATTAGGCCAGTTTATTGAATAACAGGATGTAGTTGTACTTCGTAAACACATTAAAGGCTATCCCACAGTTATTAGTTTTTTTAAAATATTTTTCTTTCCTCTGCATTAACTGACCATATATTTTGGTTGTTAAGACTCAATTAGATGATTTTAAAAGCATTTGCCTTTTTAAAAAATGTGTGAGGATTTCTTCCTCAAATAATATGCTTAGTACTGAGAATTATTTTCTTATAATAGCTTGTGTAACAAGTTCAACCTGGAGAGAGTGAAATCAGGCTGCTCCTTGGAGGCAAGGATTCTGAAGCTCCTTCTGACATTCTTTGGGCATGTTGCAAGGAGGGACCAGTCCTTGGGAGGGTGGAGGGACAGCACAGGAAAGACCCTCGATGAGACGGATTGATTCAGTGACTGGGGTAATGGGGATAGGTGTGTGGGAGAGAATAAGATTGGTACAGGATAGAGTTTAGGGCTGTTGTACATAGGTTTGCTATGAGTCGCAGGTGACTGGATGGCACATAACAATTTACAAAATAATTATTTCATTGAATATCTGGGGGGTGTGCTGTATTTCCTCAATATATTTAGTATTTTTTTGATCTCCACTCATGAAAAAGAATATTCTTTAGTCATCATTATAAGCTCTCTGGAATTGTAATCTGCAGTGAGTTGCGCTGCTGACTACAAGGCCATGTGACTACAGTGGTTTAGATTCACCGTTGATTCCCTGAGAGAAGGACTGACAGCCTACTCTCGTTAGGATTCTCAGCCTCAGAAACAACATCAGGGGGACACTGTGCATCAGAATACACTTGAAAATACTTAGTTTTTTGAGTTAGGAGTTCGTAGAAGTTTATAGCATCATTACTTAAAGTAATGAAAAAGTAGAGGTAGCTGAAATCAACCTCCTTAGAGGTGAAACCACATGTGATGCTGGTGTGGAATGCTACATAACTATAGAAATCACTGAGTGAGTTCTGTATATCCTGTTAGGTGAAGTGTCAAAGATATATGTATATAAAGTAAAAATAAAATGAAAGGTAAAACTTTGTTAGAGAGTACAAGTATGAGAGCATTATAGGGAGATAGAGTTAAAAATCAATAACACACACTTACATATATATGTATATATACACATATGTGTGTGTATACACATACACACACACACATACACGTGCATATACACATAAAACTTTATTTAAAGATTCCTAAGGAACTGTTGTTACTCCACAACTTTTTACCAAACCCCTGGAGTGGTTGATTACATATAAGGGACCACCAAGATTATTTTGAAGAGAAAGAGATGATTTGTTAGGCAGTTGACCAATGGAGAAAGCTAACAGCAACACAGACAACCATTGTGATTTTTTAGTATCTGGTTTTTTGGTTTTTTAGATTCTCACCACTGGACCAATTGGTAGCATCAGGATGGATGGTGAAGAGATTGAGATTATTCACAGCTTCAGTTTGCTCGGCTCCACGGTCAACACTCTTGGCACCAGCAGCCAGGAAATCAAAAAATGTATTGCGATGGGAAAGTCTGTTGTTAGGGACCTCTCTAAAGTACTCAAGAGCAACGGTGTCTCTTTGGAGACGAAGGTGCGCCTGATACAGGCCATGGTCTTTGCAATCACTTGTTATGCATCAGAGAGTTGGACAATGACTAGGGAGGACAGAAGGAGAATTGACGCCTTTGAGCTGTGGTGCTGGAGAAGAGTATTGAATGTACCATGGACTGTCTAGAAAACAGATTCATCCTAGAGAGGGTTAAATCAGGCTACTCCTTGGAGGCAAAGTTTCTGGGGCTTTGTCTAACATACTTTGGACATGTTGCAAGGAGAGACAAGTCTTTAGAGAGGGACATCATGCTGGGTAGAGTAGGGACAGTGCAGGAGGGAAGACCCTCTATGAGGTGGACTGATTCAGTGACTGGGGTAATCAGGATGGGTGTGTCAGAGGTAATGAGATTGGCAAAGGATAGAGCTGGGTTTAGGGCTGTTGTACACAGGGTCGCTATGAGTCGCAAATGACTCGACGGCACATAGCAACAACAACAACATCTCACCAAAGTATGCAGAATAAAGGAAAGAGAAACAGAGGCTGATGATAGTAATCAGTAGACTTGTAGATAGCCCATATTTAAAATTTTTTTATTAAATATCTTGTCAGGTGCTGGATAATTAGTCTGGTTAGGGATTTTAAAAACTTTAACTTTTCCTCTCAAGCCAGTCATTCAAGTGTGTGTATGAAGATCATTAAATGTCCTCTTGAGATAACCTGAATCTATTGTGCAAGTACCAAGTATTCCTTTCATAGCTAAGAAGTTCATAGTAAATCATTAGCAAAGAGTTAGTTTTAGAATATATATTAAATAGTAGAGGAATATGTGAAGTACACTGTGTATAAATGAAATACAATGTATAAAAATTTTGTATGAAAAACAGTATAAAATAAAAATAATTTTAGTGGTGTTATTTTTTTAAAAAAAATAAACACAAAAGGACCTTGTTTCTGCTAATTACTGATTACAACTCTTTGGTTCAAGGAATGGAGTCTTTGGTGTAGATTGCATCTCAGTGTCAGGAAAACAAATATTTATACCCTTGGCCTGATAGACAATATCATGATGGATAGAGAAGAGATTGAAACTGTCAACAACTTCATCTTACTTGGATCTGCAATTACCACTCTTAGTAACAGCAACCAGGAAATAAAGAGATTTATTGTACTGGGACAATCTACAGTTAGGAACCTCTTCAACCTATTGAGGAATAATGATGTTATTTTAAGGACTAAGGTGTATCTGATTCATGCCATACTGTTTCCCGTCACTTGCTACACATCTGAGACCTGGTCAATGAATAAGGATGACAGAAAAATAATTCATGTCTTTGAGCTGTGGTGTTGGAGAAAAGCACCAAACATCCCATGGATGGACAAAGGAACAAACAAGCATGTTTAGGAGAGGGATAAACAAATATGTTTGGAGGCGAGAATGATGATGTTTCACCACACATACTTTGGGCATGTTGGTAGGAAGGGCTGTTCCTTGGAGAGGAACATGATGCTAGGGAGGGTGAAGGGTCAACGAAAGAGAAAACTGTCAGCCAGGTGGATTGACATGGTAATTGCTGCAATAGGCTCTTGTATGTCTGGAAGTGTGAGGATGGCATAGAATGTGACAGGGTTCAGATCTGTTCTTCGTAGGGTCACTGTGAGTCATACTCAACGACACCTAACAACAACAAACAACAACTGTTTGCTGCAGAACGTCAGGGACTGCAGTCTTAAATATGGATTGAAGCTTAACATCAAGAAAACAAAGATCCTCACCACAATTGGCAGCACCATGTTAGACGGAGATGAGATTGAGATTATTAACAATTTCAGTTTGCTCGATTCCACAATCTACATTCTTGGCACCAGCCATCAGGAAATCAAAAGATGAATTACATTAGGAAAATATGCTATAAGGTATCTCTCTAGAATTCTGTATAGCAACATTGGCAGTCTAAAGGTTAAGGTTTACCTGATCCAGCCCATCGCTTTCTTATTTAGTTGACATGTGTCAGAGAGCTGTAAAATGAATAAAGATGAAAGAAGAAGAATTGATGATGCCTTTGAGTTTTGCTGCTGGAGAAGAGTATTGACTATACCATGAATTGCCAAGAGAACAAACAAGAAGAGGGTGAAATCTTTTTGAAGCTCTGTCTGACATACTTCGGGCATGTTGACATAAGGAACTAGTCCTTGGAGAGGAAGATCATGCTTGGAAAGGTAGAAGACCCCGTATGTGATAGATTGGCCCAATAACTGAATTAATGGGGTTAGGTGTGTTGGAGCCAGTGTGACTGGTTTAGGATAGCGCAGGGTTCAAAGCTATTGTGCATAGGATCTCTTTGGGTTGTGGAACAAAAATTCCCCTTCAGTGTTAACAGTGTTTTGTCCTAGGGAAAGAAAGCATGGGTAGAAAATGGAGAAAAATTTATGTTTTTATATTTTTTCTGAGATATTTAATTTTTTTATTCTTTTAAATTTTTATGCTGCTTTAATTTTTCAATACAGTGTATACTGTTTTTATAACCTAAAAGATTTTTTTTAACTCCTATGTGCTTATGAAAGAAAAAAGATCAGGGGATGATCTTTTTGTGTATTTCATAACATACTGTATGAAAATTATTTTACAATGATTGGTAGACAGTCTTAGGGGAAACATGACATTAGGTTTGAATATTTATTACTAAGTGGAGGGGGTCAAACAATTTTGTATAGTTAATTTGATTTTTTGTGTTAGATTCTAATTTTGTGACAATTAAGAGGAGGACTGTGTGTCTGGATGGTCAAAATCATCAGCCTTATGTTCTTTTATAGGAAAAATATTTCATTTACATGTAATTGTCCTGTTTATTTAGCTCTAATAAGGCCTGAAAAGAATAAAATTTGATTATGTATTTCAGAGTTCTGTGCATATTAGCAAATACCACTTATACCTTTTGAGAAATGGCTGTAAAGCTTTATTGCATGCTTATTTAAATTAATTTCATATTTTTTCTGTTTAATTTTAGAAACTTAAATGCATAATAGTTTGAAAAGGACATGAAGTTTTTAATCATACATACTTTTGAAAAGATACTTCTAGCTTTGCTCAGGGAACAGTGAGATAAATTGGCATAGTATAATCTCAAAAAAACAATTCTTTATCTTTCTTTGGTGACTAGTGACTCGGATCTTAAAAGCTTGTAAGTAGCTATCTAAGGCCTATACCTGTTTGGAATAGAAAAAGAAAGGCAAAGATGCATAAAATAATTAGTTCAGAGGACTAATAGACCCCTCAGAAGTCAAACTCCATTTCCTGGAGACCAGAAAAAATACATGGTTCCTGGCTACCACAGATGACTAATCTACAAGAAACTGCAGTGGAAGATCCTGGAAAGAGTTGGGGGAAAATATAGGGTCACAAAATTTGATAGGTAGAGGGAGGTGGGTAGGGTAAAGCAAATGGAAATATCTGGTGTGAAAAAAAAAATGTATTAGAACATTTTAAGTAAACCAGTATAAAATACCCCCCCCCCCAAATATATAACTACCCAGGCTTACTGGTCCTAGAGGCTAGAGGGGCCCTTATAGTTACCCACTGAATTTGGAACAAATGTCTACACTGTGCTTCAGCTTTGACCAATTTTTGTGTCCATTTGAGTGGCAATGGACCCAGAGCAGACAATATCACAGGACGAGATTGTTCAGGTTTTCAGAGATAGTGTAATAGCACAGGATGAGATTGTTCATCTTCTGCGGAGCAGCTGATGGATTTGAACCGTGTGCCTTTGAGTTTGCAGTGCAGCTCCTTACCATTAGTCAAATTATATCCCAAAGGTTAGCATTTAACACCAGGGTGGTGCTCAGTGCTTAGAATAGTCAACCACACAAGTCAGAAGATTAGCATTTGCCCAGGGATAAATGTCAGAAGGCATGAAGATACAGGATAGAAGGATTAGTGGAAACAAGAATCACAAATGTGAGGTGGCAAGATTATAATTACTTTGTGAATATTCAATTAATGTGATAAAGGAGAATGTAGGAGTGGTTGACAGGATTATCAGTTTACTTTGTAAACATTTGCTAAAGTTGTAATCAAAAGGAAAAAAGATGAAACACAAAAAGAGAAAAGATAGTTGTAAGGTAGTTAAATGAGGTGAATATATAGAAACTTTCTTAAAGGAGTCTTGGCATTTAATAGACCCTCAGTAGAAATATTTATATGTATTTATCTTTAAAAATAAAGCTTTTGTAATGAAATACATACATAATAAAAATTTAATGATGCAATTCAGAAAAAATAGAATATTCCAGGTTTATTAATGATCTTTTATCTTTGATGAATATATATTCTTCCCATCTGTTTTCTTTTTTAAAAATTCATTGCCAATTTTATACTTTTATGAAATTAGTCTTCAGAAGTAACTGATAATTTCTATAATTTCAACAGAGCTTGTAAAATCTGATTAAACAAAAAAATGTTTTTAGCCTCTCATTTCAATTGTCAGAAATATTAATAATACTTAGATTTCTGTCTTTCATACTTTAAGTTGCACAAATGCTGTCAATCCCAGACATCTGATGAAATATTTGTCATTTATGTAGATGTAAATGGAAGCCAAAAATCTGTTGGTTGATGTGTGGTTTATAACACTCTGTGATGTAGATTTTATGTGGTATATATTACATCTTTAAGAAATAACATATTAAATAGCATACCAGATGTTTGAAGTTTAATTGCATTACATTAAATAATTTATTTCTTTTCAGTAATTCACCAAAGAACATTATCTGAACTATATTTTATCTAAAAAAGTATATATATTTATGTATATGCAAAAGCCACTCAGAAAAATGTTAAGTACAAAATAGCTTTTCTATAATATTGCACATAAGTGCAGAGCAAGATAAATTGGAAATTCAATGTCTGATTATAGAGGTTGATAATGATTTGAGCTAAAAATATATATTCTTTATACATAATACTTTGATTTATAATGTAAGGTTGGAAATAATAGAAAGATGAGAACAATTTAGAAAATAAATTTTATAAATTATATTCTATGTTTTTTGCTTTCTTTGATTTAGGAACACATAATATTTTATTTGGTAGCCTAGATAAGAAGCTCTGCTCTAATCCCCACAACACACAATTTTATTTCATGTCTCCCCATCTTCACCTCTCTGTCCTTTCCTTTCCCCCACCCCCTTGGATCCCCGTACATGTTTTTTACTAGTTATCATTCTGTCTTTACAAGAATGGTATTTATCCGTATGAGACTGAGTTCGTTCACTCAGCATAATGCTCTCCAGTCTATCCACAGTTATGTTGTAATTTTCAAAATCTTCCTGTGAGTTTTCCATAGTTTAGCATTTTGTGATTGTACCATAATTTCTCAATCCATTAAGTTATGATTGAACATGTGGGATGTTTTCGTATTCTTTTAATGGTGAATAATAGTGCTATGAACATTGGTATACAAATCTCCATTTTTGTCTAGGTTCTAATATCCATGGGCTATATTCTTTGTAATGGAATAGCTGGGTCATATGGAGTTTCTGTGTCACCTTTTGAGGAAATGCCAAAATGCCTTCCAGGGTGGTTGTATCATTTTACAATTCCACCGACACTGTATCACAGTCCCACTTCTTTACATCCTCCCCACCATTTATTACATACTGCCTTGCTAAATTTTGCCACTGCTACTGGGGTGAGATGGTACCTCGTTGTGGTTTTTACTTGCCTCTCTTTTTTTGCCAGTGATTTTGATCATTTCTTCATTGGAATGTCTTTCTCTCTGAAAACTCTTCTCATGTCTTTTGCCCATTTTGTAATTGTGTTATCAATCTTTTTCTTGTGGAGTCCTGCACTAGTCTGTAAACTTTGATTATGAGACCTTTGTCTGAGATGAAATTTTTAAAGTTGAAGGAACTGAAAAACAAATTCAAGGCCCAAGTTGTAATACTTAGAGATGCTGTCAACAAAATATTGTGTGATCCACAAAGCATCAAAAGAAGATGGAGGGAATACAGAGGGTCATTGTACCAAAAAGAATTGGTTGATACTGAAACGTTGCACGAAGTTCCATATGATCAAAGGCCAGTGGTAATGAAGGGAAAAGTTCAAGCTGCACAGAAGGCACTGAGAAAAAGTAAGGTCTCAGGCATAGATGGGATACCTACCAATTGACGTGTTCCAACTAACTAATAGTTAAAGCCCTGGACATGTTCACCTGCTTGTTTATACTAGGAAATTTGAAGGATAGTTAACTGGCTGACTGATTGGAAGAGATACTTGTTTTACAAAAAGTGATCCAATAGAATATGTAAATTATCATATAATGACAACATGAAAAGAAACTCTATAAACTTTGAGAAACGATGACAGTTGTTGGAAGGCTTCAGGTCTTTTGTTCATAGTCACTATAAGTCATACACGACTTGATGGCAATCAACAACAACAACAGTAACATCAACATTAATATAATGTGCAAGTAAAATATTGCTGAAGACCATTTAAAAATTGCTAGAAGACTGATAGAAAAGTTCCACAAGATTAAGATGGACTTAGAAGAGGCTATGGCACCAGGGATATCATTGCTGATATCATATTGTTCTTGTCTGAAAGCAGAGAATACCAGAAGAATGTCTATTTGTATTTTATTGACTAGACAAAGGCATTTGACTGTATGGATCATACTAAACTATAGGCAACATTGAGAAACTCTAATAGCAAATTTGTCTTCATACCAATGTCTTGGAGAGAGTACAGCTGGAGTGCTCTTTGGAGGCAAGAATGGTGAGGATTTGCCTCACATATACTTTGCCTGTGTTACTAGAAGAGGCTGTTCCTTGAAGAAGGACATGATGTTTGGAAGGGGTGGAGGGTCAGAGAAGGAGAAGACAATCCTGAATGAGGTGAATTGACACAGTGACTGCTGCAATGGGCTCTAGTGTGTCATCGAGTATGATGGTGGCACAGGATAGGACAGGGTTCAGATCTGTTTTCCATAGGGTTGCTCTGAGTCATATTCAACTTGAGGGAACCTAACAACAACAACAACTTTGAGAAGAATGGGAGCATTTAATTATACTCATGTAAAACCTAAACCTAGACCAAGAAGGTATTGACCTAACAGAGCAGGTAGTCATTGTATGGTTTAAAGTTATGAAGGATATGCATCAGATTATACACTTTCTGCATACCTGTTAAATCAGTACACTGAATAAGTCACTTGAGAGCTGACTCGATAAAGAAGAATGTGGTGTCAGGATTGGAGTAAGATTCATCAACAACCTGCAAAAGCAGATGACACAACTTTGCTTGCTTGATGTGAGGAGGTCTTGAAATGCTTGTTGTACAGGATCAAAGACTACAGCCTTCAATATAGATTGCATTTCAACATCAAGAAGATAAAATCTATAACCACTGAAGAAATAAGCATTATTTTGATAGGTGGTGAAAAGATTAAAATGTTTATGATTTAATCTTCCTTGGATTCACATTCAAAACACACACACAGAGACACACACACACACACCCCCCCTCTTTTACCAGCAATCAGAAGATCAGGAGTCATAATATACTAGGAAAGTCTGTGGGGTCAGGGACCCCTCCAGATTATGGAAGAGCAATGATATCAGTTTGAAGTCTAAGATGTGCCTAATTCAAGTCATGGTTTCTCAGTCACTTGCTATGTGTGTGATAACCAGGCAATAAGTGTAGAAAATTATTCTATAAAGAAGAATTGATGGTTTTGAACTGTAGTGTTGGAGAAGAGTAATGAATATCCCATGGACTACCAAAAGTACGAATACATATGCCTTAGAGGAAGAATGCTCCTTTGAGGCAAAGATAACAAAACTACATTTCACATATTTTGGACATATTGCTATGAGAGGCTAGTCCTTAGCAACATTGTGCCTGGAAACGAGGAAGGTCAACAGAGAGGAAGACATTCTATGAGAGGAATTGATGCCGTAACTACAGTAATGGGATCAACTCTATCAAAGATGATGAGGATGGCACAGGATAGAACAAGATGCAGATCCATTGAGTCATATTCTGCTTGATAGCACCTAACAGTAACTTCAAAGACTGAACATTAGGTACATTCTTTTCCCCAGTATTTGAAGAGTACTGAAAATAGAAGGAAAACAGTACTCAGTCTACCAGATGTCTCTCAAATGTTTTTACGAAAGCTACAATGGAGAAACTTCATGGGAACAATGGAGGGATAGTGAGCTGCAAAGGTCTAATCCCTGCTCTACAGGAGGTCATGGTCCTCAGGTAGTCAGGGGTATTCACAAAGAACTGTGCTGCAAGAGTCCAGGTGTTTTGGGAACTGTGCCAGTGGAGTAGGCCAAGGAATAGCTGCTGAATCTCAGAGAGACAGCTTGGACTTGATAAGCCATGTGACCTCTAGCGTAGTTAGTTAAAAATAGACTGACATGAGAGGAAAGAGGAATTTTAAGAAATCAATAGTGTTTTAAAAACACCTCTTATGACATAGCCTTGGAATACTTCAAGCCAATTTATGTGAAGGATACTGTTTAAGATAAGTGAAGGCTTACCCGTGGCCAAAATAAGCATTGTAAAGTAATAGGGATAAGAATAACTGCAAATACCAGAAGGAGTTTTTATTATGCTAACAAATATTTCGCTGATCCGTTTTCAATCTCTTAACTAGAGATTTCCTTAAAGTCTGGGAAGCAGGAGGTATCTGTGGATTTCTAAATCACTACACATGTATATGAGGGACCTCTTCCCAGTCAGTTGGCTCCAATGTTCTCTAGTCAGGATATCTGGGTATTCAAGATTACTTAGACCGTATATAGAACTCTCCTTCTCATTAGCACTGAATAATCACTCTTGGGAATTATAAAACCTGGGAGATTAAGAAATTTCTTATCTTTACAAAAAATGATACTCAGTGTTTTGTTCTATTTTCAGACTGGTTCTTGATTTTCCTATTCCTGGTCTTTACCAGCTATCGTCACAGAGCCTTACTCTTACCTGTTTCATTCACACAGACAGTCTTATACAATTATCCTCTCTACATCTTTAAGTATTTTCTCCTCCTAAGTGACCTCATTCTTGAATAGGAGCAGAGTGCATTCTGACTCTTTAGGCAGCAAAGCTTCTATCGGATCATGGTGGTCACTCTCGACCTTCAACAACAGCTGGTAGTGTTACTGGTTAACTTTCTTATATATTTGAATTTTAATTTCTTCAGCCTTCAAACAAGTCCAGAGCTCCACGGTACACACATGTCTGTGTGAGATGTGAGAGAGAAACTGTTGTTATATGCCACCGAGTGTGAACTGACTCATAGCTGAACCTCCAGTGTATTTTCAAAGGCTGTAAATTGTGAGAGAGGAGATTGCCCAATTTTTCCTGGGGAGAGTGTATGTGTCTCTGTGTGTATTATTGTTCACCTTTGAGTTAGAACCAACCCATAGCTGATTGTACGTCAGATTTTGAGAGGCATTAAATCACATGGGAGGAGCTTGCCCATCTCTCTCCCATGGAGCAGTAGGTGAATTTGTATTTCATACCTTTGAGTTGAAAGTACAACTTCTTACAATAACAACAACAACAAGCTATCAGAGCTCCATGTATGTGCATATATATTTATGTATACATACGCATACATTTATTATATTTATTTATATAGACACAGAGACACGCTCATGGAGAATTTTCACTTTAGTGGACCTGAAAAATATTGAAGAAGCTATTTTCACTCAGTATCCTTTTAATGCATGTCCTGTCAAGACTCAGAAGGCTAGTTTTAGTCCATAACATACATTCTCTTAAATTAGAGTTAGCTAATTTTGCCAGGGACTTCCCAGTTGTTTCTGAATTCTAACTATTCTCAGATCCTTTATCACTGTGCTCTGTACTTGGACACTGTCTGCTCTAAAAACTTGTCCTTTGTCTAATCACCTCCCACTCTCCTCATATATACTTCCCTTCATTGCCTTTAGTTCTTTTTCTGCTTTTATTTTATCTTAAAATATTGCCTTTTCCTTGAGTTCTGTGTTTTAGCTTCTCTCTCTCTGCTTCTATCCCGCTCTCTCCTCTCTCTCCTTCTACCCCTCCACCCCTCACCCCTTACCCCTTTACTTTTGGTCAGTCATCCACGTTTTTTGTTTAAACTGTCAGTAAGACTTCCAGGTCTTTTGCTTTGTCTTGGATTTTTCCCGAACTCTAGAACCACACATCCCTCTAGGCGAAGCAGACTTTGTGATCTAAGGTGATCAGAGAAAAGTAACCTAGGCTATTTATGTAAAAACTAGAATTTTTCAGAACTCTGGAATCAAGATGTTATCAGGACCATGCTCTCTCTGAAGGCACCAAAGGTGGAAGGGAATCTCTCCTCTCTGAGCTCCTAGCAAACCAGGCATTCATTGGCTTCTAGCTGCAACACTCTAATTTCTACTCTTAAACCCTTGATTTATATCTTATCAGCTGGAATGAAAACTTCTCTTTCACAGTAAATAAGTCATATCATTTCATACACAGTAAATATTTTGCATGCAAAGTTTAGTTGGATGAAATGAAAAGAAGGGGAACATTGGTTGTTGGCAGTGCTGAACTGCCCAGTTGGCAGCTAGTAGGGCACTAGCATAATAGAAACATAAAAATAGTTTTTGAGATACATTTACATGTATTATTTTTGAAAGCCATCATAAGGAAAAAGGACAAAACATTCCTTCACTTCCTTTTATTATGGAGCAATATGTTCTTACTAAAATTGTGGCTTTAACTTTGAATCATATACTGGATGCAGGATGAGCACCATAATCTTTTCAGGGAAAGTAGATTTAAATCTTCTTCCTGGGTAATTTTTTGTTGTTGTTGTAGTGGTTGTTAGGTGACATTGAGTCAAGTACAACCCATAGTGACTCCATGAACTACAGATCTGAACCCAATTCTATCCTGTGCCATCCTCACACTTTATGACATACTTGTGGGTCAGCTCACACTCAGCAGTACACAACAACATCATCTTTGCCTCCAAGGAGCATTCTTGCTGCACTTTCTCTAAGACATATTTGTTTATTCTTTTGACAGTCTAAGGATATCCTGTATTCTGTAACATCATAGCTCAAAGGAATCAGTTCTTCTCTCATCTTTATTCATTTTCCAGCTCTTAGATGCGTACAAATTTATTGAAAAGGCCATAGCCCAAATCAGGCACACCTTAGTCCTCACACTGACATTATTGCTACTTAATAATTGAGAGAGGTCCCTGACTGCAGACTTTCCCAGTGCAATACGTCTCTTGATCTTCTGACCAAAGATACCATGGGTGTTGATTGAGGACCCAAGTAAGATTAAATCATTGACAACTTCAATCTCCGTCTATCATGATGTTGCCTATCTGTCTGGTGGTAAGAATTTTTGTGTACTTGATGTTGAGATATTGAATTCGGATTGAAGGCTATGTTCTGTGATCATATGCAGCAAGTGTTTCAAGTCCTCTTCACTTGCAGAAAGCAAGGTTGTCTCATCTGCGTAATGCAGATTATTGATAACTCTTCCTCTGATCCTGATAACCATGTTCTTCATAGAGACCAGCTTCTCAAATAATTTGCTCAGCACACAAATGGAATGAGGATGTAGAGAGGACACAACCCTGACACTTTCTTAATTGTAAATCATGTAATAGTGCTCCCTTGCTCTTGTTTTTACAGTTGCCTCTTGCTCTAGGTATAGATGTTGCATGAAAATACTTAAGTGTTCTAGGAACCTATTCTTCTCAATGTATCCATAATTTGTTATGATCCACACAGTCAAATTCCTTTGCATAGTCAGTAAAACATAAAATAAAATAGATGTCCTTCTAGTATTCTTTGCTTTCAGCCAGGATCAGTCTGACGTGAGCAGTGATATCTCTGTCTGGTTCCATGGCCTCTTCTAAATCCTACTTGAACTTCTGGCAGTTCTGTGCCTATATACTGTTCTAATGTTTTTGAATGGTGTTTAGCACTAATTTGCTTGCCTTTGATCAACAACCCGTAAGTGGCTGCTGCCTCTTATTTAAAACTTCTTCAACCCAGAAGTCAAGCCTATTTGATCCACAGTCCTTTGCTGGTTATGGCCTCTTATTTAAATCAGCTGCAACCCAAAAGCCAGGCTTTTTTTGATGAACCACCCTTTAATGAATGAGTCCTCTTATTTAAAGTATTTTAGACCCAGAATTCGGAACTTTTTTATTAACAGCCCTTTGGGCCCTTGAGCCGTGTGAGAAGCACCATCATCAAAGATTTATCAGAGACTTTCATGTGACCTTAATATCCACATCTCATAAATTACCTCAATGTGCCAGGCATGAGTCTCAGTCAGAACACTTCATCACTCTCCCAGAAGCACATCCTGCCTGATCAATGCAGGATTCAGCTGGATCTGGTAACATGATATTCATATGCATGATTTACTATTAGAGGTCCAACACTAATTTGTCAATTTATTGTATTGGGGGAATTTATTCTAATTAGTACGGCACTCATCTGTCAGCTTGCTGTTCTGAGGTAACTTGAAGGTTGCAGTGATGCTGAAAGCTGTGCCACTGGTACGTCAAATGCCTAGTTGATGAGAGTTGTAAAAATTCAGTGTTATTATATTTTTTGTTGTCTTCTTCATAAGTTTGAAAAAGTCCAAATTTCTTTTTTTTTTCCCCCTTTTTTTCCCTCTTGCGTACTGTTGAGGCAGATCTGACTAGCATAGGAGGAGATTGCCCCTCTTTCTTCAGCAGAGCATCTGATGGATTCCAACCATGTGCCTTTGGGATTGCAGCACAGCTTTCTGCCACTAGGCCAAGAGAGCTCCCTTTTAAGATAGGCTTTTTTTTTTCTTTTTAAGTTGAAGTTTCTTAGGTTTGGAAGTTGGATTCTGTGGGGTTCATAACTGGCCAGACAAATTCTAGCTGGATGTGTTTAAAGTAAGAGGCTTTGTACTGTAACACCTGGATTGTGCTACTGAACTAAAAAAATTCCACATCAGGGAGAAGAAATGTACAGATTGGACTTTGGGGGATTTACTTTCAAGTGTACAGTTTGATAAGTAAAGTTGTCAAACATGAATTTACTTTGTTTGGAATTGCAACAGCTGTCGTTCTTATGACTTCTACTAGATCTCGATAATCACCAATTTCTACTTGACCACCTTCTTTCTTCCTTTTCTGTCAATAGTTCTCCATCCCATACCTATGGCTCTGATAGTTCATAGCTGTAGAAATAGGACCAAATATGCATTTTTGGGAGGTGATGGTTATAGAATAAATGCATTTGTTTTTCATGGGGACAGGAAAGCTAGAGTGTAATTGGAGCAATGTGTATTGGAAGAATGTGAGAGATGCAGTGCTCTCTTAAACCACATTTTCTTGCTTATCTCAGAGAATAGCAGCTTCTATTTGGCCTTACTACATTTTTTAAGAGAACTAGCTGGTCTCAAGACATGTTTAAAGTAAGAGGCTTTGTGCTGTAACACCTGGATTGTGCTACTGAACTAAAAAATTTCCACATGAGGAAGAAGGAATGTACATATTTGGTTTGGGGGGATTTACTTTCAAGTGTACATTAAAAGTCCCAATCAAAGCAAAATGTTAGAAGAAGAGTCATGGAGAAGAGAGAGAATGAGAGAGAGAACCAGAGAGAGAGAGACAGACACACAGAGACAGACTGACTATCTCCCATAAGGGCACATGCATCCAAAATTCAACAGGAGTACTTTACTTAGCTATAGATTTTAACTGTATTTCTCAAAGTATTCCTTTAGCAAATGTGACTGTGATGTAACGAATGCATTTTATATGCAGTAATGAAATTTAAATTGCTCTGTAAGGCTAAGTAACATGGTTAATCTACTTTTGCCTTGGTTTTCGTACCTGCTATTTGAGGGAAGGAATATTGCAAAGAATATTAAAAAAATACATGAATATCATTCAAAATGCAAAGTAATATACTGTAAATTGTATCAAGCTATATAACAAAATTAGGTTGAAAACTCATAAGCCAGGCTTGCTGCGAGGTGGGGTTGGGTGAGCTCTGAGTTGGCAATGTGCTTTGTTGTGACTTCTGTGATATACCTTCTCATCTCCCACTTCAAATATGGGGTGGTCCATCCAGTTCTGCTCTTCAAAGCTTGCAATAAGGGTGGATAAAAGAAACATTGTTTATTTGAATATTAGGTATCAGGGTTTGTACAGATACATATATATCTATAGATGTTTATATATCTATATAGCTATATATCTCTATTTTTTCCTCCTTCATTTAGTTGACCTAGAAGACTTTCAAACATAGGAAACCAATTGTACTTTCCCACTTCCAAAATCCAACAAGTCAAACTGCCTATTCAAGATTGTTATGGACTTTATTTACATCAAGATGATTTACACACATATTCACACTTACCAACATATACAGCTAAATGTTGTTAGCTGCCATCAAGTTGTCACCAACTAATCATGACCTTTTGTTCAACAGATCAAAATATTGTCCAAATCCTACACAATACTCACGTTCTAGAAGACTTCCTTTAAATTCTCTAATCTTCTTTTATAGCAGACACAATAGCCTTGTCTGCCTTTTTAATAATATGAGAGAGAGACAGAGACAGAGACAGAGAGACAGAGAGAGACACAGAGGCAGAGAGACAGAGAGAAGCACTATACCCTTCGTGGTGAAGAGTGTGAACTTTGAAGCCAGACTATCTTGTCACATATTGTATGGCAAGCTTGTCACTTTGAAGTGACTTTAAGATTTTTGACTCCTTTTGTGTCTAAGGTTTCTCTGTAAAATGTAGACATTTCTGCAAATATTTTCTACCCATTCTCTGTCTCCATTCACTCTGTAACTATCTGTATGTGAGACCTTTTAAAATTGTCTGAGAGGTCCCTGAGATGGTCAGTTGTTTGTTTTTTTTTTTTAATAACCCCTCCACCCTTGTGATGTATAATACTCCATTTGGAATGTTGTTGTTGTTCTTGTTTACCATAAAGTCAGAACCAACACATTGCTGAGTTTTTAGAGGCAATTTTAGAGGAGTTTGCTCATCCTTCTCCCACAGAGCAGCTGGTGGATTGGAACTGCGTGTCTTTGGGATTGCAGCCCAAATTCACTGACTTGCCATACTCTCATTTCTCCATTCTGCAATGAAGCCCAACTAATATTCTATTCTTTTATTTCAACTTTTAAATGTTTCTAACATTTTAATCTGGTGTTTTATATTCTCCAACTCTCCTCAAATTTCTCATGTTTTATTCTGAATATACTCCTTACCTTAGTTACAATTAGTGCTTTAAAGACCTTTTCTGATAGTGATTTAATTATCATGAGGGAGCCTTGGCAGTTTAGTGGTAAGGAATTGTATTACCAGCCCAAAGGTATGTGGTTTGAATCCACCAACTGCCCTGAGGGAGAATGATGGATAGTGTCCTCCTGTGTGATCTACAGCCTCGAAAAACCCACTGGCAGGTCAGCTATGAGTTGGTTCCAAGTTGACAATGTTTAACAATAGTTATCATAGGGTTAACTTGTCTATTTGCTATGAGACTTGACCATCCATATATTCTTAGTAACTTCATGTGGTTTTATACAATGAACATAGGAAGTAGGTATTTTTAGCCGTATCTTTCAAGACAGGGAAACAAAGATCCTAGAGAAGGTCAGTTTATCCAGTGAAGGGATTTGAACCTGTCTGTGACTGACTCCATTCTTTCAACCACTTTTGTCGACCTTGCCTCCCTGTATAGTGCATAAAGGAGTGAAATAGTTCCCTCAGCACCGCACTTTCAAAATTATTTATGTCAGACAGTTTATGCAAGATAAAAATAATTCTCATACTTGGCAAGTCTAAGAGTATATTTGATGATAGATGAAGAAGCTCTGTAATCCAAATCTGTTGATATGGTAATGCTATATTTAATTTTCAACTGAAGCCTTAAGACTAGTAGAATCAGAGAAAACCTTGTTTATGCTTAGGTGTCAGTGTTTACCTTGAGCATGAAAAATAGAGCAAGTCGTTAGAAGGCTTAGAGGAATAAAAAATAATAACCGTCATGCTGCCCTGGAAATAAAAAGAAATGATAAAGCACACACCTACCAGCTCAGTGATAGGTGAGTTTAGCTATTGGGCAGACATTTAATTTAGTGTAAAAAAATGGTGTCAGGTGATGCTTTAAAGCATACATCTACAGACAATGAATCCTTATTTATCCTGATATGCTGACAAGGGGCCACTTTAATGTGCACCAGTAATAAAACTAAAATTATCTTATCAGCATAATCCATTAGTGCGCATGCACTTACACACACACACACACACACACACACACACACAGAGGATTGTCTAGTAAATAAAACCTAATTATACTTACACAGAACTTGATATGTTAAGGCTAATTAATCTATGAGAGTAGTTTTCCTGAGTAAATGTCTAGACTAAAAAAAAAAAAAAAGGCAAACCAAACCCTTCCTTTTTCCTGAAATGTATATTGTGTATTCTCTTTCTTCCTCCAATCCAGGTGAGGGAGAGTTTGGGTGGGAAGAGGACCTGAAGTTGAGGGAGTTAAGAAACATAAAAACCAAGTCAAGTGAATACAATTTAAAAAGAATGGCAACTCTGTAGAACTTTTCTGCTTTAAAAATAGCTTGTGTAATCTCTTACCTTCATCTCTGTCCCAGTTCTTTAGCAGAGAATGCCATTGTTTCTTGTGTTTAGAACCTTTATTGGAATGTGGACCAATACTTCTAGTTTCTTTTGATTGCTTTCTATATTTGGCTTATTAGTGATAAAAAAGTTAAAATAGAATCCATGACTACAAAATAAAAACATTGACAAAAAGCTGGTGAGAAAGCAACTCTACCAGGTCTAGTAGTTTAATCTGGTACAGAGCGCAGCTGCCAACCTACCCAGGTCCACCATCTGCTCAGAGGAAGAGAGATGGACAATCTCCTCCTGCGCAATTTACTGCCTCTCAAAAAACTAGCTCAGGGGTCAGCTACGAGTCACTATTGACTCAAAAATTCACTATTACCACACACTTATTTATATTGCAGTTTCTTTTGTAGTCATTAACACAGAGCTCATTTCTTTTATGGTGGTCCCTTGTAATATTTCTTTTTTGTTCCTCATTAAGAACGGTGAATAGAGGAATGTGTGAAACACAGTGAGAATATAAATGGAACACGCTGTATATATAATATATATATTCATATATATGAATATGTATGCAAACCAACGTAAAATAAACTTTTTTATAAATAAATATAAAATTTAAAAAAGTAAACAAAAAGGTGTATTCCATGGGATCATTGCTATTTTTCCATAGTTGATACAGAGGTTCACAGGCCTTTCAGAGCACAGGAAAGTTTCTACTTTCAAGACATGATTCTATGCTTCTTTCATCCCCTCTAATTATCTTTGATATCTTAATTGAAACCTTTTGTTCTAAGGAATGGAGTCCTACAGCGCCTTGACTAGAGAATGACCACAGGTAAATGTAGAGGTGAATTTCAGTTTTCATGTGGGCAGCAGACACTGTTGACCCTTGAACAACTGGAGATGACCTGCTTGCTTGGAGATGGTTAGCAACATTTGAGCTCAGCACGGCAGCGTCAAGGGAAAACCCCTCACATGAAAGCAGGCATTTGGAGTTCAAGCCCATGTTGTCAAAGGGTTGATTATTCTCTCTGTAGCTGATGACCTTTCACTCCTTAAGGGCAGTTTTCTTTCCACAGTGCTCTCTAGAAGAACTAACTTCTCCTCTCCACTTCACTTCCTGTGCATATCTGCCCACCACTCCCCTCCATCAGCATTTAAACTTCCTTCGTCAATAGTGTGTTGTTAGTTGCCAGTGAATTGATTCTGAATTGGGGAAAACTCATGTGTACAAAGTAGGCCGGCTTCATACAGCATTCAAGGCCTTGACCTTGTGGAAGGACGTCACCAGGCCTGTCTCCCACTTACCTTTTGGGTGAGATAACTGCCAACCTCTTGAGGAGTAGTTGGCATTTCTGCCACCCAGTGACACCATCGATACTGTGGTAATACAGAAATATAATCGAGAAGGAATAATAATTATTATAATTTATGCTAGAAGTCTAGTGGTGAGAAACTGTGCTGCAATCCTAAAAGCACCCAGTTTGAGACCACCAGCCATTCCACAGAAGGAAGATGAGCAGTCTCCTCCCAGGCAATTAACTACTTCTGAAAACCCACTGGAGGGTCAGCTAGGGGTTGATTCTGACTCTAGGACCCCTGGTGGTGTAGTGAACAAAGATTCAGATTAATAACCAAAAGGTCAGCTGCTTGAATCTATCAGTTACTATATGGAGAAAGATGTGGCTGGGTGATTTCTTAAAGACTTACATACAGCTGTAGAAACCCTTAAAGACAGTTCTATACCATCCTACAGGGTCATAAGGACTCAGAAATTACTCGGAGGTAGTTTTGGGTTTCCCCCCTTTATTAATTCTGATACTGTTAGAAAAGCTTTGTTTAAATATAATTTTTTTCTCATTAAATAATTGCTATAGATTTGGTGTTACCTCAGTTGGAATAAGATTCTTGTATGAAAGTTATCTAATTAGTTAGAAAATCTACATATTAAAACATTTTTATCTCTTATTTTCTGTACTGGATTAATAGTGAAATAAACAGCCACAGTGCGTTAATGGCATGAGTTTTCTCCTTTAGAAACCATAACATTGACGTCCTCAGGTGGCTTCTCATCCTGCACAGGTGCCTGAAACCTAGTTCCTTCCAGGACAAAACAATTCTTCCCCCTCTTGAAACCCATAGGATACAAATTTTATTAAAACAGCAACAGAATTAGTGAGCCATTTGGTAACTGAGTCAGAAGACAAGCCAATGGAAGGAGCAAGAGCGGTTGAAGCTGAAGAGTGAGTAAAAGCATTGACTTCTCAGGGAGGTTCAGCCCTTCCTACTAAAGCTCCCTATTCCCCTTTGTAAAATAGTTTTCTTCCCCCTTTAAAAAACAATATGATGAATACAAATGTAAATTTTATTTTATTTTATTTTTTTTTGTAAATTTTCTTTTTAATTGGAAGTATGGTTAGATGTTTAAAGCAGACCTCAGAGTATAGAAATTAACTCCTGAGATTCGATTCCTGGATGAACAATTTATTGTCTAAGTGGTTTGGGGCAGGTGGTTCAAGTGCTTCTCTTGTTTCCTCTGCAAATACTCCTGCAAGTCTGTCTTGTAAGGGGAATGCAATGAGTAGATACCTGTACAGTTATTAAAACTTTACCTGGCATACAACAAGCTCTTTTAAAGCATATTTGGTTGCAGAGTGGCGTATACTCGGGGTGCAGGGGGATTGTATACCAATGAAGGAATTTTACTTTTCAAAGAGAAGAGCGAACTGGGGGTGGTGGGTGTGGGCCGGGAGAAGAGTGCAACAATCAATGAATGGAAATCCAAAATCTCTGTAAATATTCATTGAAATTAATAAAAAACATATTTGCTTTGATGATGATTGGTTTTATTATCCTGAAACAAATCTGACTCTCCATCCTATCTTGTCTCACTGAATACAGAATTTATTCATTCGTTCGTTCATTCATTCATTCATTCTCTCACCAAGACCTATGAAGAGCATACTATGTGCTAGGCATAATATTCTGTCTCATTCTCACAGACTAAGGACAGAACTTAATTATAATATTGTAGTTTGGGTTCTTGCCCTAGTGCTGTGTTGGAAATGTCAGCATGAATGGCTTTTAGCTATGTATTTTAAATATAGGTTTGGAACTTGACCTTGTGAAATATCACCTTGAAGTCTGGGCACACTTGTTAAATGGTAAAATGACACCCAGCATGCCCTGAAAGGGAGAGTATGATGCCCATATTGCTTCATGCAGCAGCACTTACCCTTGTTGACATAGTCACACTGCTTCAGAAACCCTGTAATGGAAGGCTATGACCCACTTCAACAGATAAGGAGGGGCCTGTGTTCTACATCGTTCCCTCCTGCCTGCTTTTTTTCTGCATCACTTTTGTGCCACATTACACCTGCCTAAAATGTTCCTCTTTTTGACTTGTGATCCTCTGCTTCTTTTAATTTTAATATAATGAGGTTTGAAGGCAATATCCGTGTTGATTTGTGTTTTACCCGCTTATTTTTTTTAAAAAAAATAGCTTTATTGAGGTACAGTTCCCCTGCCCCAATCAGGGGGGAGTTTGAATGATGTAGTCCACCAGGGAGTTTTGCTGCTCCTCCAAAGCCTTGCCTCTCAGCTGCTTTGAATCTACCAGATGCTCCGTGGGAGAAAAAGAGAGAGTCTCCTCCTGTGGGATTTCAAGACTCTGAAACACATTAGTGGGTTAGCTGTGGGTTTTGGCTCAGTGGCAATAAGATGAGATTGTTGAGATATAATTCACATGCTGTGTAATTTATTCATTGAAAGTGTGTCCAGTTAAATCGAGATATACATGATATATCCATATCTGTATATTTGGAATCAGAAGTGGCATCCAATTCCTAAACAACATGCCTCTGGAAACTCTATGAACTTTGATAAATGTTGATAGTTGTAGAGGGGCTTCAGGCCATTTGTTCATAGGGTTGCTATGAGACAACAACAACAACAACATATCTGTATATATATTTATATAAAACAGACACTATGCTGGATGTCATCACTAGTTGTGTCAAGAAATCTGGAGGACAAACACATGGCCATCTGACTGGAAAAGATCCATATTAGTTCCTATTCCAAAGAAAGGTGACTTGACAGAGTGTGGAAATTATCAAACAATACCATTAATATCACATGCAAGGAAGATTCTGCTGAAAAATTATTAAAAAAGTGACTGGAAAAGCACATCGAGAGAGGACTGCAGATGTCCAGGCTGGGTTTAGAAGAAGCTGTGGTACTAGAAATAGTCTAGCTAATGTTAGATGGGTCTTGGCTGAAAGCAGAGAGGACCAGAGAAATGTCTAACTGTGTTTCATTGACTATGCAAAGACATTTGATTTTGATCACAACAAATCGTGGCTAACTCTGAGAAGGGTGGAAATCCCAGAACACTTGATTGTGCTTATGCAACACCTATACTTAGACTGGAAGGCAGTCTCCAGAACAGAGTAAGGAAACACTGCAGGGTTCATAATTGGAAAGGGTGTACACCAGGGATGCATCTTATCTCCATACCTTTTCAATCTATATGCAGAACAGATCATCTGGGAGGCTGGGCTGTATGAGGAGGAATGTGGCATCAGGACTGGAGGAAGACTCATCAACAACCTGCATTATGCAGGGGATACAACCTGGCTTGCTGAGACTGAGGAGGACCCAAAGTGCTCAGTGCAGAAAATTAGGGACTGCAGCTTTCAATGTGGATAAAAGCTCAACATCAAGAAAACAAAGATTCTCCCCACTCTGCTAATTGGCAGCATCATGATAGATGGTGAAGAGATTATTAGTAGCTTCCATTTGTTTGGCTCCACCATCACCACTCTTGGTACTAGGAGCCAGAAAATCAGGAGTGGAATTGCATTGGGAAAGTCTGCTGCCAAGGACCTCTCCAGAGTCCTGAAGAGCAATGATGTCATAAAGTGTGCCTGATCCAGGCCGTGGACTTCACAATCACTTACTATGCATCAAAAACCTGGTGACTTGACAGCACGTAACAACAACAACAAATCAAGGAATACCTTCCTTTGTACTGTATACCACTAGTCTGATACTTTCTTACATTCATGTTTGTTTAATGAAATGTAAACTTCCTGAAGAGGACCTCGTTCATCAACACAGACACAGTGCTCTGGATAAGGTCTGGTACATCATTGTGTTATAAGGTGCTATGTAATCACTTCAGGTCATGGCCACCTTGTAATTAAGACCACTGCCATCTAATGAATTCCAACTCAGAGTGGCCTTCCATTTGGTTTCTGGGGCTGTTTGTAGGCAGAGACTGCCCATCTCTCTGTCTTCTGCAGTTGGTGGATTAAACCATTTACCTTCCATTTAGCTGTGCACTAAGCTACCAGAGCTCCTTACCTCACGTTTATCTTTCTCTCAGTGCTCATTGAGTTGGACTGACTCATCACTGAACCACAGCTGGGTTTCTGATACTGTAAATCACTCAGGAGGGGATGGCCCATTTCATTCGCTTGGCTTCACTGGTGGATCACACCTCCAGAGAGGCATGGGCGTTTGGTTACCGGTGCAACTCTCTATGGACTAGGTCACAAGAGTTCCTACATCTCACCATTTATGCTCCAAAATGCCCAAAACTTTAAAGAAGCCTTGGTGGCATAGTGCATAATGTGTCGGACTGTTCACCAAAGAGCCAGCAATTCAAGTCAACTAGATAACTCCATAAAAGAAAGATGAAAAGTTTCCTCCCATAAAGATTTACAACCTCAAAAACTTGATGGATAAATGCTATAAGCTGAAATCAGTTCTACAGCACTGAGTTGGATGTTGGGTAAATACCATTAACAAATGAATAAATCCTGCATGTGAGCACCTTAAAATACTGACATAAGTAATCACTTCTGTATGGGAGAGCTAAAAGTCAGGTTCTGATGGGCATTCCCAGAATAATAAATAGGCTCTCGCTTCATGTACACATTTACTACTGAAAGCAGGGCAATGAGTGCACACAAAGAACATTAATAAGGAGTAGAAAGGAAAGCCCTGTGGTCTATGACACGCTCTCGATCCTTCCAATTTCTGAAGTGCATACTGGGATAAGTGCAAAGGTTGGATACAATCCTAAACAGGTCATCAGCATTATTTAATCTAGTCATATGTCCCAAACAATAAATAAATTAAAAAATTGCTTAAAACTGTTCAAATAGCACGATAAAACCTAACACAAGAATAAGCACAAAAAAAATAAAAAAAAAGAATAAGCACATAAAGGGCTTCTTATCATTGCTTCCACCTTTTTTATTACCTATGACTAAAACCAATAACTATAAATTTTGTAGCTAGCTGATCTGTCACTTTAGATATGCTCAAACATTACCCACATATATGAAAAGTGTTGAATAAAATCTTTGGTTTAAAGCTTTAATAAACATTTCAATATCCTATACACAGAGAGAACTTACTTCTTACTTCAATAAAAAGAAATAATAACCATAAAAATAAATAAAAATAGATGAAATGAAGGCATAAAAAAGATTTTAAATGGCTCTCTTCTATGTGCTAGAGGAGATAATGAGAACAGAATTTATATATAAAATGAAAGATTTTACTTATCTTTCCTGTGCCCATCTCTAGCATAGATGACTGAGTTTAGCTGCCCATAGCTTTCCATTTTCAAAGCTTCCATTTCCAGGAACTCTGAGACAGGACTTCCACATACTGGCTGAAGACTAATAGAATGAAACTCATTCTTTGTTTTCCAGGTAGTACTTCCACTAAGATTTACCAGTCCTCTTTCTATCCATAGAACAGGGAAGTTAGAAGTTACCCTATGCCTATCTCCCCTGGATTGTTTTTCAGAGAAGCCAGGCTGCCCTGTAGTCTAGTTCTCAACTTCATTGATGCTTTCCATAAAAGGGGCTCTTCAGACTCTTTGAGAACTCACAAAAATGGGCAGCATAGACTCAAGGTAGGATTTGCCTGTGTATTTATCAACTACAAAGGGGGAAAAAGGAGATAATAAGCTTGAAAAATGAGATTAGAAAACAGAACTCAAAATGTCCTCAGGGAATGAAAAAGGAGAACTAAAAAAAATGAATCAGTGTTACTCAGAGAAAATAAAGGTCTGAGATGAAGAGTGGTGGTGGGAGAATGGAGTGAATCTGGGGCAGGAATGATTTCAAGAATGGACTCTGTGGTACATATGATTGAAAGATTTACGCCTTTACATGTAGCTCATGGGTTCAGGAGCAGAGGCATGGGAAAGAAAACAAAGGAACTGAGGCTACTTTCTGAATACTATGGATTCTTCCAAGTGCTTATGTAAGTTGAAATTTGAAAGCTGGCAATTCACTCATCAAGTCTCCCTTCATCTTTAAAATGACTTGAACTCTAAATCTTACAGCCACAGATTGACAGCCTTCTTTTACACTGATGCCTTATTAGATTGCATAAACTCTTATATTAATGATTATTTTATATGAAAATTTACAGTATCATTTATGTAAAGTGTTTAAAACACATTAACTATTTATAAATGCATCTTAAATGTGGATTTTTCAGCTGCATCTCAACCAAAAAATGAAGAAAAGCACTTATATTCTGCTTAACTCCATGCTGCCTGCAGACACAAGACACAATATTTCAAATAAGTAATAATGCACAAACATTGTGTTTTATGAAATGCATGTTATAATTATGCCAATAAAACATCTCCATCCAGGAAGGGAAGCAAACCATCTTGATATATGCTAATGTAAGCCTTTCTAAGGGATATTAGTCATATACTCAAATTTAGTTCTGAATACAAAACAAAAATATGCTGGAAATTCCATAAAGATCAAACTAATTAAGGTACTTAATTGCCTCTGACTAATTATGGAAATTGGCAAGCTTAGTAAGGAAACAAGCTTTTTAAAAAGGGTTTATATTTTAGGCCACAGCTTCCTCGGCATCATTTTACTCGGAGTCACTTGTTTCATTTCAGATTTGATATTGCAAACTTTGTCCACAGAGAGTTATAAAGGGAAATGACTGCATATGCATTAAAAGCTTAACTGGGACAAGCAGAAGCGATATTCTCAGACTTGCAGCCAGAAGTTGGGTTGGCACTTTCCTAGACAGCTATATAGAATGCTAGTTCTCATTAGGAGCTGCTCTCATTTATGAGGGTTTTTATTTCTGTTTTTGCTAAAGAGCAATTCCGTCCATTGAGCATATTTGCAGCTCTTCTAGACTCTTTCTTCTCAATAGAGTAGAAAATGCTTGCGTCAACAACCCAAAAAAAATCCATGGGAAATGTCTGCCTTGAAGGGAAGGATAGAATTTTAGTCAAAATGGAAAGAACATGGACTCTGCAGTTAGAATGACATACTTCTCTTAAAAAATTCCAGTCTGCTGTGGAGTAAGTACATCCATGAGAACCAGGAAAAGTGATTTCTCACTTGCAAAAAAACCCCTAATAACACTTAATTTACATTATTGTCCCAATATTAGAGAATATATAAGGTGTCTATCTCATTTATGTAAACAAAGTACCCACACAATCATAGTTATATTTCATATTTAATACCATTTTTTCACTCATTTTTACAAGTGCTTGAGCAGCCATGGAGAACCAGAGAACACTCTAGGTTCTTCCAAGAAAATTACAAATATGCCTTATGAGTAAAAAATAAACAAGGAGAGCAGTAGTGGAAATTAACCAGTAAAGAAATGTTCTCTTTACTCAAATTGATGCTCAAAGCTATTTATGGTTCCAAACTCCACATGAAATGATAGCTTCAAAGACAACCATTATTAAAAAAAATATTAATATCCTATGGAATAAATTAAGTATATTTTTTCAAAAGTACATATAGGATGCTGATTTGAAGTCAGGAAATAGCTTGCCCATGGAAACTCTATAAACTTGGAGAAACAATGAATGTTATACAAGTGTTCAGATCTTTTGTTCATAGGGTCGCTATGAGTCTTCTATGACTCGACGGCACTTGACGACAATATAGAGTTCTGTTGGCCTAGTGGTCAGAAAGTGATGCTACCAAGCCAAAGGTGGGTGATTTTAATCCATGGCTCTCTGGCCTGGTTTAAATTGTTTTTGGTCAAACATTCTTCTAAGCGGTATAGCACTGGTCTGTCCATTTGCTGTACAGAGGTAACTCGTGCTTGCTGTGATGTGAAACACTGTGACACTGATGTGTCAAATGTGATAATGGTTACCCATGGTGGACAGTGTTTGGTGGAGCTCCCAATTAAAAGAAGCTGGAAGCAGGAGTGGCATCCACTTCAGAAATAGCTTGCCTCCAGAAACTCTGTGAACTTGGAGAAACAATGAAAGTTATACAAGTGTTCAGGTCTTTTGTTCATAGGGTTGCTATGAGTTGTCTACGACTCGACGGCACTTAAAAACAACAGCAACAGTATAATTAACACCATCAGTCAGAAAATCAAAAGATTCATTTCATTGGGAAAATCTTCTGTGAGGGACCTCTCTAGAGTA
This sequence comes from Elephantulus edwardii, assembly GCF_000299155.1. Classification (NCBI taxonomy): domain Eukaryota; kingdom Metazoa; phylum Chordata; class Mammalia; order Macroscelidea; family Macroscelididae; genus Elephantulus; species Elephantulus edwardii. Next base: position 14,919,889 of record NW_006399772.1, on the reverse strand, counting down.
CTCAGAAGCAATGATGTCATTCTAAAGACTAAGGTGTGCCTAATCGAGGCCACGGTCTTCATAATTGCATGCTATGCATCAAGAGCTGAAAAATGACTAAAGATGACAGAAAAGGAATCAATGCCTTTGAATGGTGGTACTGGAGAAGAGTCTTGAACATACCATGGACTGCCAAGAAAATAGCTCTGTTTTGGGGAGAGTGAAAACAAGTCTCTCCATGGAGTCTAGGATTTTGAAGATCCATCTCACATACTTGGGCATGTGGCCAGGAGGGACTGGTCCTTGGAGAAAGACATCACACTTGGAAAGCTGGAGGGACAGCACAGGAGAGAAGGACTCCAGATGAGGTGAACTTACACAGTAACTAGGGCAATAGGATTGTGTGTCAGAATTAGTGAGACTGGCTCAGGACAGAGCAGGGTTCAAGTCTGCTGTACATAGGATCACTGTGTGTTGCAGGTGACTCAACGGTACATAACAACAGTAACAACATTATTACAAATACTCAGTTTCTCCACCTTCTATAACTAAAGGACATAATTCTTTCATTCTCTCTTTGCCAAAGAGTGTCCCTCTCCTTCTTTTCCCGAGGTCTGCTGTAGGAACCATTAGGAGCCCGTGTTGTGAGCAGGGCCTAGCCGGCAGCTCTCCACATCCTGTTTGAGGAGTGGCATAAAAGCCTGTGGTTGGGATAGTGCGCAAATTGCAACAGCAATGGACCTGAGAATGTCTATCCCCGCATAACAGCCACTTCTAGGTCATGCCACTATTTAGGACTATCCACAAACGGTTCATAGGTGTGCACATAGACATACATGCATAAATATTATTGTTGTTGTTGCTGTTGTTATGTGCCTTCGGGTCGCTTGTGACTCATAGCGGCCCTAAGTACAACAGCCCTAAACTCTGCTCTGTCTTGTGCCAATTGAACTGTCTCTGGCACACCCATCCCGATTATCCCAATCACTGAATCAATCCACCTCATAGGGGGCCTTCCCCTTCTGTGCTGTCCCTCCACCCTACCAAGCATGATGTCCCTCTCCAAGGCCTGTCCCTCCTTGTAACATGTCCAAAGTATGTCAGACAACGCTCCAGAATCCTTGCCTCCAAGGAGCAGCCCGGTTTGACCCTTTCCAGAATGAATCTGTTTGTTTTCCTAGCAGTACATTCAATACTCTTCTCCAGCACCAAAGCTCAAAGGCATCAATTCTCCTTCTATCCTCCTTAGTCATTGTCCAACTCTCTGGTGCATAACAAGTAATTACTAGGAAGAAGAATTGGCCATCCACTTCTGAAATAGCAGGCCTCTGAAACCCTATAAATATTATTAGTATTTTTTAAAAAATACAAAACATTTCTTGTCATGGTAATTCCAACTTTTGGTGACCAGATGACTGTCACAGTAGAACTGTATGTAGCTCTTCGAGTCGTTAGGTATATATAAATCACTTGGCCTTTTTTTTTTTCTTTTTGCAAGGTGCCTCTCACATCACCCACACTGACAGATATTAGATCAAAACCTGCTGGTAAGTGACCCTCCAGTGGGTTCTCAGAGGCTGAAAATAGAATGGGGGGAGATGGTCCCACTTGCCTGCAGAGCAGCTGGTTGATTCAATCTGACCCTTCAAGCACCTGTAGGTATATTCACACCATCAGCCTTTCATTTATCACCAAACATATTAATGTCTGCACTACCAAGAGGCTTCCAACCAGTGTTAGCAAAATGTAACATCAACAACTGTATGAAAACCACTATATATTCTCAGGTTACATCCTGCATGGAAATTAATAAATCAATAATTGTATAAAATAAGTGTCTCAAATTCAAGAAATACATAATTGATAAAAATGTTTCCTTCTAGTACACATTAAAACAAGAAGTCTTTTTCTGCGTTTTAAGAAGAACAGTAGCTTTATTGCCAATCTGAACATGGATGTGATCACTGAATGGAAGCGTTCCAAAAGATTCCTATCACTCCCACTAGAAGGAGAAGCTTCAGTAAATCTCTGAGCAGTGGCTGTGGTCCAGTCCCTGAGCCATATGGCATCCCACCTGTCCAAAGAAGTTTTCTTAACGTCCTTTAAAGCTCCAAACAAAAATACTGAGACATAAACAATCAAGGCTGCCTTGCAGTTGGGTTTCTGAGCCCTGTGTGGTACCAGCAGAAATATCCCATGCTGTGCTGTTAATGAGACCATCCATCGGCTGTGTTAATACATAAAAGCAGCTACCTATAACTGACAGGCCTTTTTCTTCTGACTGTGACTGTGTTCAATGCATTTAGGAACTAGAAATAACACTGGGAAATCTAAGCTTGTATATCAGAAAGCAAGAGGTCTAAAGATCAAAAAGCAACAAGAAAAAAAAATGTTAAAATCTATAGATTCCAGGCATATTACTTCTAAAGATTTATTTTTTAGAAGTCAGGAATTAAACACACACAAACACATATACTCATATTAACTTCAAAAACTCAAATGAAAATAAACACTCATTGCCTTGGAGTAGGAAATGACTTCAAAACCCAGCAAGTTTCTGAGGCTGTAAATCAGAGAATTTCAGCCTTGCATGAAGCTACTGGTGGATTCAAACCGTCACAGAAGCTTGGCCTTTGGGTTAAAAGGGAAATCTCCTGTGGCTACATCATCACAGCTTCCTAGAATCAGAATAGAAAATAGAACTCTAAACTATCACTGACTGTGTATTCACCATTCAAAATTTAAGTCCAAACGACTTACAAATTTTACAAATTAGATGAGGACGTTAAGGCCCTAGGATGAAAAATTAAGAGGCAAAAAATGTGTGAAGAAAATGTACTGCAAAATCATGTACCTTCATAAAAATGTGTTTATGAAAGACAAATGTCCTATATCATAACACATACATAGAACCTGCTTTTACATTCATTGTATCTGTCCTAGTCAACCCATTCTGATAGTACATCTATAATGTTCTATATAAACTGGGATTCTCAACTTGGTGTTCTCATGTCCCAAAGTTCCATACGCAGAATTTAGGAATATCTATGTAGCTGTATGAGGAAAATGATAACTGTATTTCTACTAATCTTTATCTAAATATTCAATATTTATTTCTACCATTGCCGGTGGGTTTGAACCACCACCTTGGGTTAGTGGTGCAGTTTGCTATGGACTACACCACCAGACATACTGATTACCAAGAAATGACTTGATCATTACCAAAAATACCATTTATTTCATATCTCATTTCCATTGTCAATATACCTTGAATGTATTCTATTCAAGTTAACAGTTTGAAGTTAGAACCAACATGTTGTTGTTATATGGCGTCGAGTCAACCGCACAAAGTAAGGGCATGGCAACCTAAAAGAAATATAACACTGATATCCTTTTGTACACAGGACATACTGTTGTCACAATAACTGGTATACAACTACTTAATGGTTCATTCCTACTTTCTTTGGCCTTATTTCTCATCTGCCCAGTATAAGTTTGAATATAATTCTTTGTAATTATTTGAAATATCTCAGACCGTATCTCAACTTCTATCAGGCAGGTGGTAGATAGGGAAATCAATTCCAATGTATAATCTAAAGAGGGTCTATCATTCCTAGTTGCCCAAGGATGTCTAGAATTCATGTGTCGAGAATGGAGTCAGACCAAGAAAACACAATAAAGAGACCATATTTATCTTGTGAAAACTCATAACTACTCCTGAAATTTTCTGAAATCTTTCCTTTCTGAAGTCTTAATACAGTCCTGTCTCCTCAGCACAGTATACATTTGTTCAATTAATTTGGAAGTAGAACTAAGAACCAGACTGTCTCCCTCCCTAAATGATATACAAAAAATAAGGACACAAAAAAAAGTATGGTAAACTCTGCACAGGTGGGTGAGCGTGAGTAGGAATTAATGCCATAGTAGCTAACAATAACAGGTATTGGAAAGGATAGAGGAAAATGAGAGGGGGCAGCTAACAGGCATATCATGTATTTTTGATAGTGATAAAATATTGTACAAATTATTATAGGAATGGGTGTAAAATATTTTCTTCTGTTCCCCATATAGAGACATAGATATGAATATATTCTTTCTTTAAATATATATATACACACACACACAAATACATATATACACAAACACATATATATACTTATATACATATATACACACAAACATATCTATCTGTTATCTATCTATCTATCTATCTATCTATCTATCTATCTATCTATCTATCTATCTATCTATCATGGCCTCGTGGCAAGAAGCTGTGCTGCATGCAGTCCCAAAGCTGTCTAGTTTGGTCCACCAACTACTCTATGGGAGAAGGATGGGCTATCGCCTCCTGTGTGATTAACTACCTCTGAAAACCCACTGGAGGGTCAGTGGTAAATTCAGTACTCTTCTCCAGCACCACAACTCTAAGGTATCATTTCTCCTTCTATCAATCCCTAGTCCTTGTCTAGTTTTCTGATGCATAGCAAGTAATTGTGATGACCGTGGCCTGGATCATGCACACCTTAGTCTCCAGACTGACATCCTTGCTCTTCGGTACTCTGGAGAGGCCCCTGACAGCCAACTTTGCCAATGCAATTTGTCTTTTGATTTCCTTGCTGCTGGTACCAGGAGTGTTGATTGTGGAACCAAGCGAACTGACGCTGTTAACAATCTCAATCTCTTTACTGCCTATTATGATGTTGCCAATCAGTCCAATGATGAGAATCCTTGTTTTCTTGATACTGAGTTTCAATCCATGTTGAAGGCTGCAGTCCTTAACCTTCCGCAGCAAGCGCTTCAGATCCTCCTCAGTTTCAGCAAGCAAGATTGTGTCATGTGCATAGCACAGATTGTTGTTGAGTCTTCTTCCAATTCCTGCTCATACAGCCCAGCCTCCCAGATGATCTCTTCCATATATAGATTGAAAAGGTACGGAGATAGAATACATCCCTGGCATATTCCCTTAGCAATTTTGAACCATGCAGTATTTCCTTGCTTTGTTCTGACAACTTCTTCCTGGTCCAAGTATAGGTTTTGCATAAGCATGATCTAGTGTTCTGGGATTCCCATGCTTCTTAGAGTTAGCCACAGTTTGTTGTGATCCACAAAGTCAAATGCCTTTGCATAGTAAATGAAACACAGATAGACATTCCTCTGGTACACCATGCTTTCGGTAAAGATCCTTCTTACATTAGCCATGGTATCGTTAATACCACAGCCTCTTCTAAACCCAGCCTGAACATCTGGCAGTTCTCTATTGATGTGCTTGCTGTTCCAGTTGGTTTTGGACAGTTTTCATCTGAATCTTGCTTGCATGTGATATTAATGATATTATTCAATAATTTCCACACTCTGTTGGGTCACCATTCTTTGGAATGGGAACAAATATGAATCTCTTCTAGACAGCTGATCAGGTAATTGTCCTCCAGGTTTCTTGGCACAACTTGGTGAGTGCATCCTTTCCCACTTTTGAAACTAAAGTAAGATGCTTCTTTATTCTTCAATGATCCACAGCAAGGTAAATTGGGCTTAATGCTTTTAAGCTGTTCTTATGTGGATCTTAGATGTATTTCAAATTGTTTAGTGGCGACAAATATGAAGGGCACCTTCACCTTATAATTGATATCCTTATGGTTTAACATCTCTTAGTGAATAAGAAGGAGCAATGTGACTGTGCACCATGGCCTATGGTCCAGTCATGGTACAGTACTTATTTCCCATTATTGTAACTATGACCCTGTTTTCACAGGTAGAAAAATAGGATGGTGGTGATAACCATGGAATATACACATCTGGAACAGGAGACTTTGATAGAACTGCACTCTCGCCGTAAGAAACACGGGGACCATACCCACTCAACACTGTAACACACTGACTTTTCCTCACATGTGCTGGACTTAAACAAGTAAAGGGATTTAAGATTATGGATAATTTCTGAAGTCCTTTATAACAATGGTTTTACTTATGTCACAAACAAAAGGATCCGTAAATATTCATAATGAGTAACTTGAAGGAATTTTAGCTTTCTATTATATTACTTTGATTACGGTCTGGATATTTTCAAATTAAGGAGGTGAAAAAAACAGATCATAAATAATTTCGAACAGGGCCAAGAAGAGAGAAAGCCAGACAAAGGAAGACCAAGATCCCATTTTCTTAAAGTAGGGAAGTTTGAGACACTGTTCTTGAGTGTTTGCCCCAATAAACTCCTCCCGTTTGTTTTCTTACAGCTCTGTCAGTCAGTGATTTTCAAGATTTAGTTTATCTCCTCTTCCTGTTATTTCCTCAGTATTTGTTAGTGAGCATGAGTACTGGTAATCATGAATGTAAGTGGATATTTAAGATGGACAAAACTTTGTGAATAAAATAAAATGTATTGAGGAGACAGATTCTCCTTTTCTATCTAATTTTCACTGTATTGAAAATAAATTGAATTAATTTTGGTGGTCCAAAAGTAGAAGGAAATTATTAAAAAGACATAGTTAATAAGAGAGACAGAAGCATGGAAAATTCATTTTTGTTCATAATTTAAAATGGGCTTTTGATATGACACTATATTAAGTAGCATATTTTAATTTCCATGAGTTAGCTGACAGTGGAAATGATACACATTTTTGTTGGTCTACGTTCATAAGTAGGTTTATGAAATGCTGAAGATATAGCAAATGACCTCAGCATGCAAACTAAGCTCCCTGTGCTCTGCACTTAGAATACATAAAGAAAGATACTTTTATAATGTGCTGAATACATCCTTCTTCTTTAGAAATCAAGTCCCCAAAATATCATGAATATTCCTACTTTTCATAAAAGAAAGTAACTTTAAATTTAATTTTTAAAATTACTTAACGTTTCAATTAAACTGTGAACTATCATATTCAAATTTTTACATTGAAGATCTACTTTTTTTAGATAATTCCTGATATGGTGAATTATGTGACTTCAAATTGGAGTATGAGTTTTTTCATAAACAAATTTCAGATTCCTTTTGAAAACAAAATTTTCCATGTATATTTTGATTCTTCTCATATTATTTTCCTACTTAGATTTTCATGAAGTATATACATTTTTGACAGTGTCATTAAACTTCATGAGATTATAGTGTATGTTTTTTTGTGTACCATAGAGTTGGAACCGACGCATAGCTGACCCTCTGGCAGGCTTTCAGAGGTAGGTAATCACATGGGAGGAGATTGCCCATCCTTCTCCCACAGAGCAGCTAGTGGCCTGGAACCAAGTGCCTTGGGAATTGCAGTGCAGTTTCTTGCCACTAGGCCACCAGTGCTCCTTATAGTGTATATAGTAGGGAAATAAATCTTTAGGAAAGAATTTTGAAATAACTATAAAGCAATCAGAGCAAATGCCTCAAATTAAATACCTAGTATGTAAATCCAGAAAATAATGCATAATGATCATAATGTAGGAGGCAAGGTCATTAACAATAGCCTTAAAGAGAAAAGTGCCTCATTTTGCTATTTTCTTTTTAGGTAGCTATAATCTTACTTTGATATTCAGTTTTCCAATTTTGATTTTCACTCTTGAAGAACACTCTGTGGCCAATACATTGGTTAAGAAAAAATGTTCCATGTCTACCTCTGGTGGCTTACCTATTTCTAGTGGTACGAAGTTGTACTGCTAACTAAAAGGCATGAGGTTCGAGTCCAGCAGCTGTTCTGTGGGGAGAAGCTGAGCAGTCTCCTCCCATGTGATTTACTGCCTCTGACAACCTGCTGGAAGGTCAGCTGTGAGCTGGTTCCATCTTGATGGTCCATAACAGCAACAGGTTGTTAAATCATCATTAACATACCACTTTTATGTAGATATAATATGGCTCTGATCTTTTGCCAGTATGATTTTGTTTATTTTAGATTGTAATTCTTATTATCAATCTTTTATTATTAAGTGTAGTTTAATGCTACACTGATAATAATAGAACAGTACCTCAGTGAAATACCTTATTGTTTTCGAAGTATTAGAATTGATTTATTAGACTAAATCAAAACACCTTAAATATGATAAACTCAACAGTCCTTATGGTGATGAATCCACTTAAGGGTGTTCTCGGGTAGGATTGATGTTGACCATTGCTGAGAACAGGGAATTTTGGGGCGTGATGGAACCCTTCGTTCCTTGATTGTAGGGATGACTCAAGTCTTCAGATCAACAGTGTACACTGAGAAGCTGGAATTTTACTCAGTAGACTTTAATGTGACAGTTAAAAGAAATATTGCCCTATAATCAGCTTCTTTAGGATATACAGTCTTCTTCATTTTAAAGATGAGGAAACCAAAACATTGAACAGTTTAAGGGCTTTCTGTCTCTGATTGGTGGGGTAAAAGACAGAATCCAAACCAGGTCTTCTCATTCACAGTGAGCATCTCAAACTCTGCATCTCCATGAAAAGGAGATTAAAAATGGTTCTAGTTAAAAATTAGCAGTTTCTTTCTTTTTTTAAAATTTTATAATTTTTTTTTTTTACAGAGGTTTTGGATTTTCATTCATTCATTGCCGCAATTTTCTCCCTTCCCACCCCTCCCCACCAGCTCGCTTCCCTCTCCGAAGAGAGAAAAAAAAAAAGAAAAATAATTCCTTCATTAATATACAATTCCCACGTCCCTTCCCCCCACCCCCAAACCCGAGTACACTTCTCTATGCAACCTTAATTCTGGATTCCTGTGC
>NW_006399772.1:14875528-14911044 GCF_000299155.1 Elephantulus edwardii | reverse complement strand
TAGTATTCCATTGTGTGGATATACCACAGCTTCTCTATCCATTCGTTTGTTGATGGGCCCTTAGGCTGCTTCCAACTCTTTGCTATTGTAAACAAAGCTGCAGTAAACATGGGTGTGCATATATCTGCTTGGATGGCAGATATGGTCTCTCTGGGGTATATTCCCAGTAATGGGATTGCTTTCTTATGGAGGTTAAACTGTCATTCTCTTAAATGTGAGCATTAGGATGGAATGCATAGCCTTTTATACTAGCTGCCACACGTGTCGTAACCTAGGTCCTCAGGAATCAACAAGCAATGTACTACCTGTGCAGTTCTGCCTGTTCCCCCCCCCCCCGAGCTGGATGAGGTTTGCCATGGGAGAGGATGGAGAAGTATTTGAGGATTTTGGTCATGAATTCAGCTAAACTGGAAGGAGTAACGTCTTGACTGTAACCATAAAACTTTTCCCTTGTATTTCTGAAGTCTGGAGTCAGAAGCAGAAGCAAGGCCATTGCCAGCATGTTTTATAGTTATTCTAAACCACACACAAAGACCTGTAACATGTCATGTTTTGAGAACTCGTAAAGGAAGCCACTAGTTTCTTCTCCCTTTCAAACTATTTTGGGATGTATTAAAATTGGGAGGGAAAGCAAGACTTTTAAGAGGGCAATATTTACATTTACAAAATGTAAAGGCTATTTACATTCACAATGTGTGAAACTCTCAAGAAAGTATTAAATATCTACTGTGTGTCTAATATTTCACAAGACAATGTCTTCATCTTTGATTTGTTGGCTTTTTATCCCTTATTGGAAAGCCCAAGCCTCTTAAGGCAGATTCTTTTAATGCTGAACTTTTCACTGTCTTTCATATTTCTTTGAGACCATTTACTGCACATTTATTGATCTCAGAATATCTTTCAGATTCTTTCTTGGCAATTTGAATTTGTGCATCTGTGCCAAGAAGGGATTATATCTGTTCCCATGAACATGGTTTATGGGACTATGCACTTCTTTTCAATATTGTTTTACTAGAGTCAATAGGAGGTTGAGTAATAGTTTCCATTCAGTAATAGAATTTTTTGAAGCAAGGAGAATGTACTCTTGAAATTTAGAAATAAGCAAACAAGGGCCAGAAGATTTAGGCCATATATTTCCTGTAAGTGCTCTGAACTTTGAAATCTAGCAATATGTTTTTGCATTGGATGAGAGAGTAATTGCAAAACTAAAATACACAATGAAAACCTAGATTGTGCCTTTAGGCAGTGTGCATGCAGGCATGACTGTGTGTTTGCATGGCAATGGGCATTTAATTTGAAGGCGCAAGACAAGGATTTTCTAATACTCACTGTGCAAGAGTGAACTAGGGTATGTGGGGGGCTAGTCCATTCATAGTTTATGCTGCCAACTGCAGCTGCCTGGAGATTTGAAGCCACCTGTGAGAAGAAGATGGACAATCTCCTCTCTTCCTTCAGAAGCCCAGTAGAGAGTCAGCTGTGAGTGGAAACATGCTTGACAGCAGTGAGATTATGAGGAGCTATCCAGTCACTTAGCCTCTGTTTGCCTCTCTTTTCTAATTTGTGAGGCCTCTCTTGCATATGTCTTTTTCATACATCTAAAGAAATCAGCTGTATCCAACAACTATGAATATCCTAGACTTGCTAGATTTTTCTAAGTCTTGTAATTATTGCATGTGTTTGTGGCCTGTGGGCAATTGATTGTCCATATGATTCTAATGAAACCAAAACATAGATCCCAGGATTTAAAACAGATGTTCTTACGGAAGCATATGTGTGTGTGTGATTCACTGTGATGTTAGATGGATAACAAAAATGACAGTATTCCATGCAAATAGAAGCCCGTGAAAAGCTCTTACATATTTAAGAAGACTTCATATTTAAATCTGTTTCATGAAATGCTTAACGTAGCAGATAAGCATTGTCACATTAACATATTTAATTTCACTATATAAGGAGTTTTATTTAGAAATATTGTTAGACATTTTATATTTGTTTCCTTTTTATGAACACAAGAAGGATGTGAAATGAGAGAGCAGGGATTAGCAAGGGTTATTACTTGTTGTTCTCATCAATATTGGAATAACCTTGTAAACTCCTACCTTCATAGTTGATCTAAGTTTTCCTTTCATATTGCCTGTAAATGATAAATCTTCAATTCTTCTTATTCTCACTTACTGTAAGGATTACATTTCTTTGCTGGTCTTCTAATAATAGGATGAGCATCCAGAAACCATTTTGTATTTGCTGTTCCCCTAGAAATTAGAAGGAAGGCTCTTGTTTACAACATATCTGCTATTACTCTCTGACAGTGGGCACTCAGTTATATGTCATCATCTACCGGGCATGAACAAAATAATGAAGGCCCAGACCACAGAACTTTGTAATTGTCCCAAGTGGTTCTGCCAGTTAGAAAAAAATACTCCCAAATGGTAAAAACATACAACACTCTTTCACATATGTTTCTCTTCTGTTGTATCAATGGATTTACCACTGTTAGCATCTTCAAAATGCATGTACCTAGCTTATAAGTGATAGTTGAGGGAGTGGCTAGGAAAGATGTTGATGGTTGAGTTCAGTGTTCCAGGTTTACTTCTTGACTGTGTGCAACAGCATTTTCTCCCCTATGGGCATTTACACCTTCTCTCCCACAGCTTATGGGAGATCATTTGCCATGTGCTACAAGAAGTTATGACAAGAGTCCAGAATGTATGTGTTATAGTGGAGTGTACTTGGGGTGGTGTGGGGCATTGTATAGCAATGAAAAAAAAAATTTTTTTTTTTACTTTTCAAAGAGAAGAGCAAATGGGGGGGCAGGGATAAAAAATGCAACAATTAATTAATGGAAATCCAAAATCTCTGTAAACATTCATTAAAAGTAATAAAAAGAAAGAAATGGCTAGTAACAGCCCCACCAGTGTGACCCTGATGGTGTACATGCTGTTATAAGCTTTCCATCGTGATTACTCTGTGGTGGATATGCCTTCTGTGTGTTTGTGAGTGCTAGCTCATTTAATCTCATAGTAAATATATGATGGATGCATTTACCATCATTATCTGTATATTATAGATGAGAAAACTGAGACAAAGAGAAGTTATATCATTTATAATGTAGGCAATAAGTAGTAGAGTCTCAAGGTAAACCTCTGATTCCAGGTTTCTAATTTCTGTGCTTTGGTTAAATTAAATGAAAGCCCCACCAGCTCAGCTTACTATTGTTTTCAGTCAGCAGAGTATTTTATTATATAAGAAAGAGGAATAATCACACTTGTGTGATTATTAAGTTTAAAAATCTTGTTTGGAGTATTGCTTGTGGTTCGGTGGTAGTGGTACCCCAACTGCCACTTTCTTTACTTTAGATAGATTAAACAATGAGCTATTTTGGCTTAATTATGCATTTATTCTACTGGAGGCCAGGCATTGTATTGAACATTCATCATAATAGTGTGTGATAAATACTGTGCCAGTGCCTCCAAGAACCTTAAAGCCTAGTGAAGTTAAATATGACCTTTGGCAAGTTTATTTCTCCTATCAATATAAGACTTGGAGTCTACAAGCATGAGAACATGTTGATTATGTGAGAGTAAGGGTGGGCAATCCCCTCCCATGTGACCAACTGCCTCTGAAAACCCATTGGAGGTTCAGTTGTTGATTGGCTCCAACTTTATAGTACACTATTTTATAATGGATGCTAAAGTTCTACAAGGGAGCTCTGGTGGCCTAGTGGTAAGGAGTTGTGCTGCCAACCCAAAGGCATTTGGTTTGAATCCCTCAACTGCTCCACGAGACAAAAAAATGGGCATTCTCCACCCATGAAATTTACAGCTTCTGAAAGTCTGCTGGAAAGTCTGCTATAAGTCAGTTCCAACTCAGCGGGACATAACCAGTTCAAATATCTGATTTAAATGAAGCATAGTTAAATTTTATGCACACACATATAGACCCATCAAGTACAGCTACTGTCTGTCTGTGAGTGGAGGCTTATTTTTTGCCAAGATGCACATCAGGTTTCAATGGAGCTTCCAGAACAAGAAAGACAACATAGAAAGGCCTGACAACCTACTTCCAAAAACTAGCCTGCAGAAACCCCATGGATCACAGTGGTCTTGTCCCCTGCAGATCATGAGAAAAGAACAAGTACCATTCTGTTCTATGGTATGGGGGGGTCACCACTGTCAACCAGGACTGACTCAAAAAGGCAGCTAACAATAAAAACAATTAAAAGGCATACTGATGGACTTTAATGTATTTGGGGGGTTTTAGGGTACAGTATTGAAGTCTTTTTTAAAACTTATTTTCTTTTTTTCAATATTTTTTTTTTTCTAAAGACATGTTGTATTTGGAAAAATCTGTTTGCTAAGGACCTTTTCAAAGTGCTTTTTTAGCACATGGATCTCTATTTAAAGACTGAGGTGAACCTGACCCACATCATGGTATTTTCCTTTGCTTTATATGACAGACAATGAATAAGGAAAACTTAAGAATTGAAGCCTTTGAATTGTAATGTTAGAAAAGAATACTGAATATACTATAGACTGCCAAAAGAATAAACCAATCTATTATAGAGGGAAAAAAACCCACAAAAACGTATTTTCTTTTAACATCAGTTCTTTATTTCAGATTTTGTTAATACTTTATTTTTCAGTATACACAGTTGTTAGAGCAACATCTTTTAAAACATTTAATGTGGATGCCGTGAGTGAGAGTAGTGGGGGCGGGGGGAAGAAAAATATTCTAAAAAAGAATTTTTATCAGAAAAGTATAAAATCTGACTGGTAGTCTTTTATGTAAAGAAAGATAAACCTTTTTAGCAACCAACTAGTGATGTTAAATTCTGGGAGGGGAAAAAAAATCAAGTTATTAAAACCTTTTTCTGAGTCTAGCACTTTGGTAGTGAGTTTGAAGACAAAAGCTGTAGTTGTAAGCAGAAGCATCTCCCGTTGCGTTTATGAGCTAAGCTCTCAGTTGTACTTTGCTGGAGTTCTTATTGACTTGGTGCGTTGTTCATTGTCTGTGGCATGTGGTGCAATAACAGCCCCTCAGCAGGTTCCAGTTCCCTCTCTGCCGTAATGGAAATGGTAGCTCCTTTGCTCACATGGGTTGTCAGCACAGTGGTTTTCCCAGGACGTTGCCATGTGTGTGTGCTCCAACTGTGTTAGTTCAAGTTGATTTTAATTAATTTAATGGTGCATTGCCCTTTAAAAAACACTTGAATAATAAGACGTATACAATTCCATACTGCAGAAATGTTGGCAGAGAGGAGAAACTGCATCACAGTGTTCCAGTTTGCAGATTCAGTGCTGAGCCCGCTATCACTGGTGAATCAAGCTGCCATGCTTGCCCTCTTCTTTCTCCAAAGAACTTGATGTTAAACGGCTTCTGCTTAGAAATCAATTCCGTGATGTGTAGCTGTATTACTGGATCCCCTTACATTTCATACTGTATAGCAAACAGATTTAGTAAGTGACACACAGTATTTACTTCTTTGTCATAAACTCTCAATGATACATGTCTACAATATTTTAAACTATTGTTCTGGATTTATATTATTCTTTTGATTGACATGTATACTGTCTAATAGTCTTTAACAGTAAAGAATTTCAGCCTCCAAAGTCCAATGCAGGGCTACAGTGTGATTGAATTGACTGTATGACTGTGGGTTTGGCTTGCTTTTTTGATATATTAAGTGAGAGAAGAAAGTTACCATATGCCTCTTCCTTTTTCATTAAGCCTTAATCAACTTTCTTTTTATCCCCCCAATGTCTGATTCATCCTGGAAAGGGTTAAACCAGGTGACTCTTTGGAGACAAGGATTCTGAGGCTTCGTCTAACATACTTTGGACATATTGTAAGAAGAGACCGGTCCTTGGAGAAGGACATCATGCTGGGGAGGGTGGAGGGACAGCACAGGAGGGGAAGGCCCTCTATGAGGTGGATTGATTCAGTGACTGGGGTTATCGGGATGGGAGTGTCAGAGACAGTGCGATTGGCACAAGACAAAGCAGAGTTTAGGGCTGTTGTGCATAGGGTCACTATGAGTCGCAAGCGACTCGATGGCACATAACAACAACAACATGATATATTTATTGTTATCTGAAGCACCCCATCATCACATCATTTTTGAGGCATTCATTTTTAATTTTTGGTTTAGTATTTTCTGTTATAGTTTTATTTCATTTTAGTGTAAAATACCTGAAACATATTTTTGACAAGCTGCAGGGTGGTAATTGGAAAGAGATAAAAACAATTTCTGTTGCTTCTTTTTCAAGGAATTTCCTGAGATGTGCTGTATACCATCAAGTTGGCTCCCACTAAAAGTCAAACTGCTAGTAGGGTTGTTTTGTGTTTTGTTTTTTTTTTAAATTTTTATTTTGTATTGGTTTGCTTACAAAGTTTGTATACACTCTATTTGACACTATTTTTCATTCCCATTGTGTTTCATATAATAATTCCTATGCATTATATTTTATAAAACTAATCAGCGTTGGACTATGCTCACCATTACCTTATCTTTTCAGGTCTCTGCTGGATCTCTCCCCTTTCCTTTACTCCCTCCCTCCACCGACAAAATTGTCCAACCCTGTGACTTCACCCCTACCTATCCTCACCCCTCTGCTCCTATTCGGAACCATTGACTTTTCGGTTAGCAGCCAAATCTTTGACCATTGTTGCTACCATGTCCCTTAAGACCTCGAGGTTAAGGAACCACAAGGTTAAGCTCTCCACATCAGAATTTTAGCTCTCCTCACCTCCATCCCACAACCTTTTTACTCTACACATGGTGAATACAATTTATAAACATAACTTTTTGAAACATATTTTTCCTTAAGTGTTCCTTGAGACTGCATTCTCTTTTAAGGTAAAAGAAGCATAAATTTTAGAAGTCTATGCCAGAAAGCCTTAAATGAATTTTTATACTTCATAGGTTATCTTTTTATGTTTCTGTGTCCCCCTTTGGCTTTTCAAGCAAATATTTAAATGTTTGTTGTGATATTTATAAAATGAGAATGCTTAAATATTATGTCTCTTGAGATCAGTGGTTCCTAACATTGATTTTATGCTACCCAAGTGAATTTCTAATCATTTCGAGGTGGTACAATATTCAGAAGGCCTCCTGGGAAAATTTGATTCATGCTAATTTTAAGTATAAATGTATGCCATATGGCACTTTTTCTTTCTCTCTTCTCTTTTTCTGTGTCTTGCACGAATACTTTCTTTTCGTAGGTGATAATAAAAGTACTGTTGAAAAAAGCATTCAGCAGTACTTGGTTGCATTCATTGCTTTACACTAAGGGATATTTTGGATATTTTGGTAGTTTTCTGGGGGGGGGAATGAACCAATTAAATCAAGTCATATATATTTTTAAAGCTTTTCTCTTTTTCTGTTCAGAATAACTGATTATAAGAGTCAGAGTAACTTGATTATATGATTAAAAACATGGTCCTTCCTTGTAACCTATGATCCTTTGTCTAAAGTTTCATATTTTCCAGTTTTTGGGTTTTTTCATACCCAAAGGATATCACATAGATGACGCTAGGACGGTAATGAGAGGAAAATCTCAGACCTTAGTATGTAGACATTTCAGTAAGTCTGTAGGTTGGTAGAATTGCCGTTTCCAGAGCTATTCTATCTCGTGGACCTCCTTTTCTACCTATTTATTTCTTTTGGAACTTAATGACACAGACTTGAGTTCTTAAAAGTATTTTTTACATAGGTTACAGTCTTACTGACTCCTGAGGCCTGCGCCTTTTTTTAAACCACTGTGTTGGTGGCCTTTATTTTCCTGCCAGTTGTTGCTGACATTTGTCCCTGCCATGATGATCTGGAGCGACTACAGAAGCAGACAGCTCAGTTCTTTAAATTGGCCTTTCTCTCCCTGCCAGTCCATCTGTTTGTTGTATTTCCAGATTCCCTGGTTTGGAGGTTGCCATAGTTGATGATTCTCAAGGGGGTATAAAACTAAAACATACTAACAAAAAGTCAGACACTGACAAAAAGTCTTATTGAAGGGAAAAGTAGAGTGGGTTTATTTTTTCTTCTTCTAAATTTTAATCCATAATATAGGCCATAATACAGTGACTCTGCTTCTACTGTTAACTCCTATGTATCGTTTTGGAAATAAATTCTGATTTTTCACATATATAAAGTTTACATATATACATATGCATATAAAGATGCATATACATATAAAGAAAGGCGACCCAACCGAATGTGGAAACTACAGAACAATTTCACTGATTTCACATGCAAGCAAGATTTTACTGAAGATTATCCAAAAACGACTGAAACAGCACATCAACAGAGAACTACCAGAAGTCCAGGCTGGTTTCAGAAGAGGTCATGGTACTAGAGATATTGTAGCTGATGTTAGATGGATCTTGGCTGAAAGCAGGGAATACCAGAGGAATGTCTATCTGTGTTTCATTGACTATGCAAAGGCATTTGTCTGTGTAGATCTTAACAAACTGTGGCAGACCCTGAGAAGAATGGGAATCCCAGAACACTTGATCGTTCTAATGCGAAACTTATACTTGGACCAGGAGGCAGTCGTCAGAACAGAGCAAGGGAACACTGCACGGTTCAAAATTGGGAAGGGCGTATGCCAGGGATGCATCCTATCTCCATACCTTTTCAACCTATATGCAGAACAGATTATCCGGGAGGCTGGGCTCTATGAGGAGAAATGTGGGGTCAAGATTGGTGGACAATTTATCAACATTCTGCGTTATGCGGATGACACAACCCTGCTTACTGAAACTGAGGAGGACCTGAAGCGCCTGCTGCAGTGTTAAGGACTTCAGCCTACAATATGGATTGAGGCTCAATGTCAAGAAGACAAAGATTCTCACCACTGGACCAATCGACAGCATCAGGATGGATGGTGAAGAGATTGAGATTGTACACAGCTTTAGTTTGCTTGGCTCCATAGTCAACATTCTTGGCACCAGCAGCCAGGAAATTAAAAGGTGCATTGCCATGGGGAAGTCTGCTGTTAGGGACCTCTCCAAAATGCTGAAGAGCAATGGTGTCTCTCTGGAGACTAAGGTGCGTCTGATACAGGCCATGGTTTTTTAAATCACTTGTTATGCATCAGAGAGTTGGACAATGACCAAGGAGGATAGAAGGAGAATTGATGCCTTTGAGCTGTGGTACTGGAGAAGAGTATTGAGAATACCATGGACTGCTAGGAAAACAAACAGATTTGTCCTGGAGAGGGTTAAACCGGGTGGCTCCTTGGAGGCAAGGATTCTGAGGCTCCGTCTAACATACTTTGGACATGTTGTGAGGAGAGACCGGTCCTTAGAGAGGGACATCATGCTTGGGAGGGTGGAGGGACAGCGCAGGAGAGGAAGGCCCTCTATGAGGTGGATTGATTCAGTGGCTGGGATAATTGGGATGGGAGTGTCAGAGACAGTGCGATTGGCACAGGACAGAGCGGAGTTTAGGGCTGTTGTACATAGGGTCGCTATGAGTCGCAGGCGACTCGACGGCACATAACAACAACAACAACAACATATACATATGCATAGTTTATACATGTCTTTCAGCAGCAGCGTAAGTTACTAGGTACCATTTTTAAATTTATATACATCTCTTTTCTGAATATGAATAAACCTGAGTCATTTTAAGATCTGATACATAAAGTTAATAAGGCAACTACTGTGTCTGGTATTTTTGTTGTTGCTCAGCACTGTTGAGGTAAATATAGCTCATAGAAACCCTATGCACATTGGATCTGAAATCTCTCCTTCCCTGTGCCAGCCTTATCATCTCTGACACACTTGAGCTCATTGCCAAAGTCACTGTGTCAATCCGTTTGGTTGAGGGTCTTCCTCTCTTTCACTGACCTTTCCAAGCATGATGTCCTTCTCCAAGGGATAGCCTCTCCTAGCAACATGTCCAAAGTATTTGAGGCGAAGCACTGTAATCTTTGCCTCCAAGGAATACTCTGACTGTATTTTGCCCAAGGCATATGCTTGTTTGGTATTCCATGGAATATTTAGTACTGTTCTCCAACACCACAGCTCAAAGTTATCAACAGTTCTTCTGTCAGCCTTATTCCATTGTCCAGTTCTCAGATACATCTCCTGATCTGCTGCTGAGTCTGATGGATATAGGAAAATATTTGATTGACAGTGTAATCTTTCACATTGCTTTATAACTGAGTTTAATTCAGTAACAGAAGATCCTCCGTCCTTACAAAAGTCCATGGCAGCTTTACAAGTAGTATCAGTATAAAAGGTCAGACCACTTATTGTTTGTGTTTTTAGATGCCATCTAGTCATCTGTGACTCTCAGAGATCAAACATTTGCTCATGGTTAATTATTTCTTATAGAGAAGAATACAGGAAAATGCTCATGAAATCATTTATAGCTTTATTTGAAAGTTTCACAAGTAGATCTTTAGAATTATCTTTAGATTTTTCAAACTTAGGTTGTTCTTATTAAACCAATTCTAAATAGCAATGTGAAAGATGCTTCAAAACGAGAGGTGAAAGGCAAAATTAATTTTGCCACAGTCAATAAATGTGTGTATTTGTCCAAAAAGTAATGGAAGCTGGCTTAGGGGTAAGATTCCTTTCTTCATTAATGATGTGCTGGTTTAAAATGCACTGACCTGCTCTCAACTTTTAAGACTGGCTCACATCCAAAACTCCTGTTTATAGATGTTGCTAGATGGTTTGCTTAGCAACATACTTAATGGGACCACAGGGAATTTGGTTTTCCAGCTAAATGAATTTAGAATGTTCAAATAAAAGTAAAGGTTCAGGTTTTTCTTTTTTTTAAAAAAAACACAAAGCAAGTAAAAATTAATCATAAATCATCTGATCATTTGCAAATAATTTTCAGCAGATGTTTATAAATAATTGTAATACTTAAATTTAAGTTAATATTCGTAAAGAAATTATCCACAAAACCCCCCATATATCAAATTTCAACAAAAAGGTTTAAGCAAGTTTTGTACTTTATTTTTGTTGTTGTTGTTGTTAGCTGCCATTGAGTTGAGTATGACACATAGTGACCCTATGAACAACAGATCTGAAAATGGTCCTATCCTGTGCCCTCTTCAGAATCTCGGATACACCTTAGCCCATTGCTGCAGTCACTGTGTCAAGTCACCTGGTCAAAGATTTTCTCTTTTGCTGCCCTACTACCTTCTGAAGCATGATGTCCCTCTCTAAGGAATAATCTCCCCTACAAACATCCCCAAAGTATGTGAGATGAAGCTTTATCATCTTTGTCTCCAATGAGCACTGTGGCTACACCTTCTCCAAGATTTATCTGCTTGTTCTTTTGGCAGTACATGGGATCTTCAGTATTCTTCTCCAACAAAGATATCAATTCTTCTGTCATCCTTATTCTTTGTCCAGATTTTGTATGAATAGCAAGTGATTGAAAAGACCCTGGCCTGAATTAGGCACCCCTTAGTCCTCAAACTGACGTCATTATTTCTCAATAATTTGGAAAGATCTTTGACTATGGACTTTTCCAATGCAATGTGTCTTCTGATTTCTTGACTGCGGGTACCAAGTACTGATTGTGGATCCAGTTAAGATGAAGTCATTAACAGTTTTGATTCTTTCCCCATCTATCATCATGTTGCCTATCGGTTCAGTGCTGAAGATCTTTGTTTTCTTGACATGATTATTACGATGCAGTCCATAGAGAAGGCTGCAATGTTTATCCTTCAGCAGCAAGTGCTTCAAGTTCTTTTCACTTTCAACAAGCAAGTTTGTGCTATCTGCATAACAAAGGTTACTCTTCCTCCAATCCTGATGTCACCTCTTCTTTATAGAGTCCTGCTTCTTGAATAATTAGCTCAGTATATGAGTTAAATACTTATGAAGAAAGAATACAATCCTGATGC
Organism: Elephantulus edwardii; assembly: GCF_000299155.1. Lineage (NCBI taxonomy): Eukaryota > Metazoa > Chordata > Mammalia > Macroscelidea > Macroscelididae > Elephantulus > Elephantulus edwardii. The sequence goes on along the minus strand of NW_006399772.1, from coordinate 14,899,177 downwards.
ACACATTTCCTAATTTTAAATAATGGAGTTCCTTTTCTCTATTCATACAACTACCTCTTGGTCTAGGTATAGGTTTTGCATGAGCATAACTGAGTGTTCTTGAGTTCCCATTCTTTTAAAAGTTAGCCATAATTTGTTATGATCCATACAGTCAAATGCCTTTGCATAGTCAATAAAGCATAGTAATTCTTGTGGTATTATTTGCTTTCAGTGTAGATACATCTGCTGTTAGCAATGATATCCCTGGGGCCATGTTCTCTTCTAAATCCAGCTTGAACATCTGGCATCCTCTGTCTGTACTTTAGATGTGCTTAATAAATTTACTTACAAGTGAGAATTCTATTTTATGAAGAAATCTTGCTATTTTAATGAGGTTAAGTAGGAAATCCCTCTCTTCTTCTTTATCATATAAAACATCAATAACAACAACGACATAATAATACCAAGGCTATGAGGCAGAGGTAGGAATATGGGGTGAGGTTTGAAGGTTAGAAGGAAAATTAACCAACTGATGGAAAGAATTCTTACTTGTGTAGCCCTCATATCTAGGAGTCCAGTCTTAAACGTTAACGAAATCACCCTGGACTCCATACTTAATTTTTTTTTTTTTTTTAAATATACCAAGTACTATGAGTGGAGTCCTGGAGATCCCATGAGACCCTTGTTTTTCTCAGAGCCATTTCCTGTGTTTACACATGTTAAAGATATTGGAGGATAGATGAGTCTTATGATATAATTTACCCTTAAATCTTATCCTGGGGAAGGATGTTTCTATTGTGGTACGTGTTCCCTAATACACTAATGGTGAGACTAAGCACAGTACCCCATTTGTTTTGTTGTTGCTGTTGGTAGGTGCCATCAAGTCACTTAGAACTCACAGTAACCCACTGAATAACAAATTGAAACTTTGCCTTGTTCTGAACCATTGTTAAGATTTCTGCCATGCTGAAACGCGTTGTCGCAGGCAATCTCACTCATGGTCTTCTCTCTCTCTTTAGCTGACCTTATACTTTTCCAGCAAGATCTTTTTTCCAAGACCTAGCTCCTCCACACACCCAAATTATGTGAGACTTGTTTTAAGAGGTTTATAGGTGACCTCATGGTATTGCACGCAGATTTACAGATTATTTTAAGCTTATTTCCCATCTTTCTATCCTCACTCTCAACTTATGTAGGTCATTTGGAATGTTGGGTTTGGGTGGTTTTTTTTTTGTTGTTGTTTTGTTTTTATGGTTGAAGATAAGGCAGGGACACACTCATGATAGAATTAGAGTGATATAATTATAAAATACTGAGATTTGCTGATTCTGCTCTTGCTAGAACATTTCTAGCTGGGATTGCTACGTTACACTAATGCTTGGAACTCAGAGTTCAAAAGAAAGATAATAACTAACAGCTCAAACTGTAGAACATTCCATGACTAGTTGATGTGACTACTAGAAAGAAAACTGTTTTTAAAGAAAAGAGGTAATAGATTGATCTCTACAGAAGCTGTGACCTCTTTTGGCTGTGTAGATGACAGCATTATGGTGACTCTGTTTAATATAGGCTTTGTACAAACTTCCGTATATTTGTGTTGTACTCATTGCAGTTTTTAAATGCCACGTTTTCCCTTTCTAATCATTCCAGGCTTCTTTATCCCATATCACTCTACAAAGAGTATCTGGTTACTTGAGGTCATTGCTTCTTTGAGATTTCATTAGAAATAAATTCTAATGTGAGTCTAACCAAATTATAGAATTACAGAGCTTATTAAATTTATTCCACCTACCATTTCTTCAGGTCTTAAAGATTGTAAGATGCTCTGGAAACATGTAGCGGTGTATCTTTAGGGAGACATGACTGTAGATATTGTTAGCTGTCTTTGATTCAACAAGAATACATAATTCTTAGCAAAAAGTCAATAATCACCAGTTTGTTTAATAAGAATGAAGATACTGGCATGGCTTTTGATTTGTGATTGTTGATTTTGTAAACTTTGTATAAATAATTTTAGCATACTGATTATTACAGAACTTTGGGGAGATGGCCTACTTCATAGCCCATGTATGCCTAACTCAAAGACCAAGGTTTTCTGCCCTTTCAGATCCAGTAGCAACTTTATATGAGTGAAATATGGGGGGAGGGGTCTCCTCCCTTGTGATTTACAGCTTTAAAATCCCCTGGAGACTATGGGTTAGTTCTAACTTAATGATTATGAAAGAAAGAGAGAGAATATAGAGAACTAGACCATTATATGAGCTAAAGTCAGAGTAGCTAATAAAACTCATTCATTGCCAAGGAATTAGAACCACTCGTATTGGACACTCGATCGCACTTCGGAGGCTGTAATCTCAGGGTACGAGATCGATTGCCCGTCTTACTCTGACGGAGCTGCCGATGAGTTGGAACTGCCACAGGGGTGGGTCCTATGCATTATCAGTGCGCCTCCCACCAAACTAGGGCACTGTAGTTGATAAATACAAATGAAAACTCACATATTACTCATCTATTCAGAAAATGCAGTCTTAGATTTCTATTCAAAACAATATTCTCATGTAAAAGTTACAAAAACAAGGCAAAGTTCATTTTCAATCATTTGCTTGAAGTAGAACATGATAACTCTGTCAATTTGCCTTAAAAATAGACCAGCCAATTTAAGTATTTACAATTAAAGTCAATGAATTATTTCTCTGCTATCAAAATAGAGCTTACATTTCTTTAGGACAAAAATAAACGTATATATTATGAATGCCCTTGATACTATCTACCATTTTTTAAAAGAAATTAGTATTTAATATTGTGCATCTATTCTGTGTACCTCCTTCAAGTTAACATTCCCTTGAATTATTCATACATATATTCTGAAATGTGTGTGAATTGTGAATATACTGTGACAGGATAACTAATGATTCATCGTTTATAATTATTACTGAAGGGTTTTTGTGGGTGTATCTTTTTCTCTCCTGATTTGCAAAGAGTTTTTCATAGATGGCTTTAGATTTGAGCATGAAGAATTTTATCTTTCTGCAGCTATTGAGTTAGTGATAGGATTTTTCTGTCTTATGAATGTGAATGTTGAGATATATAGAATTTTTAAATGGGAATTTCCTTTACACTTCTAAAACCTGAACATAGTTATGAAGTAGAAACATTTTCATGTGTTAGCAGTTTTGTTTATTTTAATATTTTGCTCAGATTATCTGTGTCTAAATATATGATCGAGATGTGATTTTTGTGTTTTCCTTCAATTTCTTTAAACATTTTCTCTTTATTTGAATTTTTTCCCGTCTTGAAATTGATTATATTTTTGTGAATATATTATCACTTTCAGTTTATTGGCATAAAATTATTATTTAAATTCTCTTATGTCTTTAAAAATATGCCATATCTCTATATTCTATATTTATTTCTAGTATTTGTTTGGGCCTCCGTTTTATTTTTCAGTTTAACAAAATATACCTAAGTTATGTTTTCCTGTCAGTCCATGAACAAACAGATCCATCCTAGAGAGGGTGAAACCAGGCTGCTTCTTGGAGGCAAAGATTCTGAGGCTTCGTCTGACATACTTTGAGCATTACGAAGGAGGGATCTGTCCTTGGAGAGGAATATCATGCTTAGGGGTGTGGAGGGACAGAGAAAGAAAAAAGTCCATCAATGAGATGGGTTGATTCAGTGACTGGGGTAATAAGGGTAGGTGTGTCAGAGACAGTAAAGTTGGCACAGGCTAGAACGGGTTCACAACTACCTGGCCAACTTACTACAATAGATCTATATGTATAGATTCCTATTAAAAAATATGACCTGACAGTGTTGAAATTATTAAACAACATTACTGATATCACACTCAAGCAAGATCCTATTGAAGATTACCCAGAAATTACGGGAACAGTAAATCAGCAGAGAAGTGCCAGATGTGCAGGCTGGGTTTAAAAGAGGCCATGGCACTAGGGACATCACAGCTGATGTTAGATGGATCTTGGCTGAAAGCAGAAAGTACCAGAAGAATGTTTTTCTGAGTTTCATTGACAATAAAAAGTAATTTGATTGTATGGATCACGACAAATTTTGACTAACCTTGAGAAGAATGGGAATCTCATAACACTTATATTGTGCTCTTGCAAAATCTATAATTGGACTAGGAAGTAGTAGTCAGAACAAAACAGGGATAGGAAAGTTGTGCATCAGAGATGCATCCTCTCTCCATACCTTTTCAATCTATATGCAGAACATATAGTTTGGGAGGCTGAACTTCATGACGAGGAATGTGGCAATAGGATTGGAGGAAGACTCATCAACAACCTACGTTATGCAGATGACACACCTTGGTTGCTAAAACTGAAGAGGACGTGAGGCATTTGTTGCAGAAGGACAAGGACTATAGTCTTCAATATGGATTGGAGCTGAACATCAAGAAGACAAAGATTCTCACCACGGGCCAATTAGCAGCTTGATGATGGACAGAGGAGAGATTGAGATTGTTGAAACTTCAGCTTCCCCAATCTAAAGATGAATTACATTGGGGTTAAACTGTTGTCAACGACCTTTCTAGAGTACTGAAGATCAATGATGTCAGTCTGGGGACTAAGGTGTGCCTGATCCAGGCCATGATCTTCTCAATTACTTGCTGTGCATCCAAGAACTGGAAAATAACTTAGGATGATAGCAGAAGGATTGATGCCTTTCAGTTGTGGTGCTAGAGAAAATTGTTGAATTGCCAGGAGAACAAAGATGTCTGGAGATGTCCTGGAGAGGGTAAAACTAGGCTGCTCCCCAGAGTTAAGGATTTTGAGGCTCTGTCTTGCATACTTTGGCCTCATGGCCAGGAGGGACCAGTCCTTGGAGAGGGACAGCATAGGAGAAGAAGACCAAAAATGGGTGGATTAACTAACTCAGTGACTTGGGAAATGGGATTAGGTCTTTTGGAGATTATGAGATTGACTCAGGATGACAGGTTTCAGAGCTAATATATCAGGCAACTCAGTGGCACCTGACAACAGTCTCAATTTAGGTTGCTTCATCGGAGCATGCGTTAGACAAAAAAGTAAGTCAGACTCTTGCTAATTTGGACTTCTTTTCATCTATAGGCTGAGTAGTTTGGAGTAAAATTTAGGATATACGTAACAGAATGATGTCTTTCTTCAATTTGATGATTCAAGAAACCTGAAATAAAGGACCTTTTATTTCTATTATCCACCAAATAGGTATCTTTGCAGTTACTATTTCTTCCTTTGTTTCTTGGTTTTATTTATTTATTTGCACATGTGGATCTTTGAGAATTTTTGTACATAGTATGTGGCTCCTCACCTGTAGATGCCCTCAAAAGCCTTGTATAGTACCCATGAATACCACAGCTTTCTGAAATGACTGAAAATTCTGTGATTTGAAAAATTAGCATTTTGGATGGAAGTCGAATTTGCATATTATAACAGTTTTTCATTCTAAAATTGCACTTAGCAATTGTAAAAGTACATAATTACATCTACGCTTAATTGCCACTACTTTTGGTATGAAATGCACTGTGTTTAGTCGGAAGTGCTATAATGGATTATATTAAACAATTTAAAAATCTCACCCTTATGAATTATGTGTTGACTGCCATTGGTGGTGTATTTATTTTGTGTGCAACATTGGTGATTATCTCTGTATGTATGTGTCTAACAGTATCTATGTGCCTATCTATAGCTAATCAGATTTCTTTAAAGAATCAAGAGTCTTTCAGTGAATTCTTTGGACATGCAAAAAATGCAGTAGTTTCATTTCATAATTTTCTAATTCTGCGCTAAAACATTGCTGCACGAACAGTAAATTATAGTGAAATATCATTTTGTAAATTCAGTGTGGAATCAGAGAGCATGTATGTGCCAGAAAACAATAATAAAAACTTTGAGAAGTAATATTGACAGTAATATCTTTTAATGATGTCATCTTTGAGGAGGATTGTTCTCTGCTTATACTGCTATATGAGTAAGTTATTATTAGGAATCTCTAAGTCCAAATTCCAGGAACTAGTATTAGAGAAGGGTTTCTCTCTCAGATGGTTCTGAGGAAAATCCTTTGCCTTGAGCTTCTGCTCCAGGAGTGACTTGTGGCTTAATGCCTCTTCCATTTGCAGCATGCTGCTGTCACAATAGGATAATTTTCCAGGAGAGGGTGATGTGTCCTCCAAAGCTGGTATATAAGTGTTGTTTTCTTGGCCTGAACCCCCGTGGTACAATGGTTGAAGTGCTTGGCTGCTAACCAAAAGGGTGGATGGTTTGAATCCACCAGCTGCTCTGTGGGAGAAAGTTATTCCAGTGTGTTTTTGTAGACATTCACAGCTCTGAAAACACTGTGGTGTAGTTTAATTATGTCCTATAATATTACTATGACTCACAATTGACTCACTTTTAGTAGGTTTGCTTTATTGTTGATGCTGGAAATGTATAATTGCTAAGAGTAACCAAAGATTTTATTTATATTTACTTGCTTTTCTTCCTTCATTGGACCTGATTGTAATTTCCGCCCCCCCCCCAGTAATGAATCATATTATTTTAACAAACCCAAATGGTAGAGTTCTATGTCACTCTACTTTTATGCTTTTCTCCTTTGAAAAAATCAATTTTCATTAATGGGTGCTTAAGGTTATTCATAAATAAAGGAAGTTCAAAACAATTTTCCCCAGCAGATAATTCTGGAAAATAATAGATTCATTGAGCAGAATTCTGTGACATAGATACTGTAGACTAGTTATTCAGAATCACAGTTTTTCTAACCATAGCTTACTCCACCAGCTGAAGAGGGGAAAAAAAATCACACATAATAAATTTCTTTCCACTTCTAATTATTTTTAGGAATAGCAATTGCATAGTTTTTTACAATAGTATTTGTTAGTATTAAAACACCATAGACATTGCAGGATACTGCATGATAATTTTAAATATAGAAGAATGGATATTGGAAGGAGTAAAATTGTTGTAATATGAGTGCTACTTAGTGATGCATGAAGAGAAGGAGACATTTCTTTCATTATTTAGAATTAACTAACTTTACGCCTTTCTATTATATACTGATATATAAGGAACTGTAAAATTATTTGTATCTGTGAAGCTCATTATGGTACTTCTACTACCATGGGGCACACTTAGTGCAGTACAGTACTTTTGATATTTTGCTGGGCACATAAGATTGAACTTCCTCAATGATACAGGAACATTTTCTTAGTTAGAAAATTTTATATGAACACAACATTTGATATCATGATTTTGTCTTCTAAAATCAAAACCCTCATGTTTAATTGCTAATCTGTTGCTCTTTTTAAAATGAGATGTCCTATTGCTGGGAAGGATGGATAGATAGATAGATAGATAGATAGATAGATAGATAGATAGATTAGATAGATAGATAGACAGACAGACAGATAGATAGGTAGATAGATAAAGTTTTTTAGAGAGAGATTTAGCAATATATATGAAGGGTTATACTGATTTATCGAAATCTATCCTATGCACATATCAAAGATGTATACAAAAGTGATTATATAAAAACGTTCACATTGTATTTGTTTTTAATGTCCAAAAGTTGGGAATGTGAGACATTTTTTTTTAAAGTGATGATTGACTTTTTTTAAATTGCAAGGCTTCTATTGATGATGATCCAATAGGTAAGGAGCTGCGCTGCTAACACAAACACACACTGTTCAAATCCACTAGCTGCTCCACAGGAAGGTGGGAAATTAAAAGAAAAAGAAAAGAAAATGGCAGTCTCTTCTCGTGTGATTTAATGCCTCTCAAATTTTGCTGGAAGGTCAGCTTGATGACTCAGTTGGTCTTTATAGCTATTTCCATGATAATTCATTTTAGTAACATTGCTACCAGGTTAGTTACTATAAGGTAGCTGTTGTTGTTATGTGCCATCGAGTCGCTTGCGACTCATGGTGACCCCTATGTACAACAGCCCTAAACTCTGCTCTGTCTGTGCCAATCTCACTGTCTCCGACACTCCTATCCCGATTACCCCAGTCACTGAATCAATCCACCTCATAGAGGGCCTTCCTCTCCTGTGCTGTCCCTCTCCAAGGACCGGTCTCTCCTCACAACATGTCCAAAGTATATTAGACGGAGCCTCAGAATCCTTGCCTCCAAGGAGCCACCCAATTTAACCCTTTCAAGGATGAATCTGTTTGTTTTCCTAGCAGTCCATGGTACTCTCAATACTCTTCTCCAGCACCACAGCTCAAAGGCATCAATTCTCCTTCTATCCTCCTTAATCACTGTCCAACCCTCTGATGCATAACAAGTGATAGCAAAGGCAATGGCCTGTATCAGAGTCACCTTAGTCTCCAGAGAGACACCATTGCTTTTCAGTACTGGGTGGGGGGGAGGGGGTGGAATCCTAAAAGTTTCCTGTAGTGCTCCATGCTTTCTGATATTAAATGTTCTTCCTCCATTCAATTCCCCTATTCAGGTCTATGTCTTTTGGGTTCTGTTTGCTGGAAGGTCTCACAGAATCTTAAAACTCGTAAGGGAAATTATTAGTGTGACTGCGGATGATGTGGGTCTATGTTGAAGACTCTGGTGAGCAACTGGATGGGATCCCACAGACTATCAGCTGCAGCACAGCTTGATTCCATGTCCCAGGACAGGGAGCTTCTGAAGACGGCAGCCCTTGAGTTTCCTTTAGCTTATTTAGGCCTCTTATAGGATGGGTCTTGTATCCTACTCTACTCTTCTTTCCTTTATAAACAAATACTTCATCACAAAATGGCCTCCAGTAGGGTAAATCACTCTCAGCCCTAAAACTATTAACATGTTGCCGCACACTTTTAAAATTGATGACCGTGCTTAGAAACACATTTGCTGTCATTTGTGGCAGCATGTTAAATAAAGAGGCCTTGAGACCTAAGGCATCATATCAGGGGCTGGATCAGGGGCGAGATGTGTTGAATGGCATAGGCAGGAGAGGAAGGGGATACTGTTGAACAAGGAAAGGAATGGGCCAAGACACATGAGCCAAGGAAGGGCTGGGAGCAATACTGAATATATTGGATGCTTCTCTAATTCAAAAATGTCTTTCATCTGCTGCTTTCTGTAAAATGCTTGTCTGTCAAATACTGTTTTAAATCTGAGCATTTGAATTAAGACAGACTAAGAAGAAGGATTGGACATCCACTTCTGAAATATTAGCCCTTTGAAAACCCTGTGTACAACTGAGGCTGAGCCCTCAAATATGGAAACACAAAGCAAACACTAGTAAGCAAACACTAATAAGCAAACACTAGTGATTAGAACATGGAAAATGAGAAGCATCACTAGGAAAACTGGACGTTGTTAAGGAACAAATGGAACACATAAATATTGACATACTAGGTATTGGCAAAATGAGATGGAGTGGCATGGGTATTTTGAATCAGATGATCAAAGGATCTGCGATGCTGGAGATGAAAAGGTGAGGGGAAATATGATTACTTCCATAGTTAAAAAAAAAGTCATTTCTTGAAGTACAATGTTGTGAGTGACAGGATAATATCAATGCTCATACAAGGAAGTCCAGTGAATACCACTGTCATTCAAATATATGCACCAACAGCTAAAGCCAAAAGGAGGAAATAGAAGAGTTCTATTAACTTTTACTGTCAGAAATCCATCAAATATCCAATCAGAATACATTAATATTAATGGGTAACTGGAATGCAGAAGTTGGGAACAGAGAAGAAGGATCAGGAGTCAGAAAACGGACTTGCTGGAGATAGAATGATAGAATTCTACACATTCCACGATGTGTTCACTGCAAATACCTTTTATAAAACATATAAGGGCAGAATGTACACATGGATTTCACCTGATAGTCTTCATAGGAATCAGATTACATCTGTGAATAGAATCCCTGGAGAAGCTCAATATCAACTGGGAGAACTAGGCCTGGTGCTGATTGTGAAACAGCCCACCACCTATACAAGTTCAAACTGAAGCTAAGGAAAATTAAATCAAATTTATAAGAACCAAAATTTGACCTTGAGGCTATCCAAATTGAATTTCAAAACCATCTCAGGAACAGATCTGAGGCCTTGAACAATAAAGAGTGAAGACTAGATGAGCTGTGGGAGGATTCAAGAATGTCATCCATGTAGAATGCAAAAGTGGAAATCATAGGGTTGAACAGCAGGGATCTGGAAAGCCAGAGTAATGGTGGGCGTAGTTCAGTGGTGATTAATTTTATAAAGCATAAGTAATGGAAATGATTGTATGAAACAGTGTGAATGTAGGATAGGGTGAAATATAATGTTTATGAACTTTGTAAGAAAACCAATATAAAATAAAAAATTTTTAACAAAGGCATTACAAAGACAGAGGAGGAAAAGACCAAGATGGATGTCAGAGGAGAATCTAAATATTACACTAGAGTGCCGAGAAGCCAAAGCAAAGAAAGAAATCAAGAAATAAGGAAGCTGAACAAAAGATTTCAAAGGGCAGCACAGGAAGACAGAGTATTATGATGAAATTTTCAAAGAGCTGGAGTTGGAAAATCAAAAGGGCTGAACTCGCTCGGCATTTTTTAAGCTTAAGGAACTGAAGAGCAAATTCAAGCCTTGAGTTGCAAGACTTAATGATGCTTTGGGTAGAATATTACATGATCCAGGAAGCATTAAAAGAAGATGGAAGGAGCATAAAGAGTCACTGGACCAAAAGAAATTGGCTGACCCAGAAGAAATTCATGAAACAATGTATGAGTAAGAGCCTGAGGTGATGAAGGAGGAAGATCAAGCTGCTTGGAAAGAAATGGCAAAAGCAATACCCCAGGAATTGATTGATGGCATACAAATTGACATATTTCAACAAATAGATGTTGCCCTGGATGCTCTCACCGGGTTATGCCAGGAAATCTTGTGGATAATCACCTGGCCAATTGGCTGGAAGAAATCCTTATTTGTTCCCATTCCAAAGAAAAGTGACCCAAAATAATGCAGAAATTATCAAACAATATCATTCTTATCACATGCAGGAAAGATTCTGCTTAAATGATCCAAATATGACTGAGATAACACATCAACAGAAAACTACCAGATCTACAGGCTGGGTTTAGAAGAGGCTTTGGTACTAGGGATATTACAGCTAATGTCAGATGGGTCTTCACTGAAAGCAGAGAGTACCAGAGGAATGTCTACTAGTGTTTCAATGACTATGCAAATGCATTTGACTGTGTGGGTCACAATAAACTGGGGCTAACTCAGAAAAATGGGAATCCCAAAACAGTTGATTGCACTTATGCATAATTTATAGTTAGACCAGGAGGCAGTTGTCAGAACAGAGCAAGGAAACACTGCATGGTTCAAAATTGGGAAGGGTGTACACCAGAAAGGAGTCCTGTTTTCATACGTTTTGAATCTATACACAGAACAAATTATCCAGGAGACTGGGCTCTATGAGGAGGAATGTAGCATCAGGATTGGATGAAAACTCATCAACAATGTGCGTTATTTAGATGACACAACCTTGCTTGCTGAAACTGAGGAGGACCTGAAGCACTTGCTACAGAAGGTCAGGGACTGCATTCTTCAATACGGATTGAAATTCAACATCAAGAAAACAAAGATTCTCACCACTGGGCTGATTGGTAGCATCGTCATAGATGATGAGGAGATTGAGATGGTTTACAGCTTCAATTTGCTTGGCTTTACAATCAATACTCTTGGCATCAGCAGCCAGAAAAATCAAAAGATGAAACGAATTGGGAAAGTCTGGTGTCAGGGACATCTCCAGAGTACTAAAGAACAATGATGTCATCTGGAGACTAAGGTGAACCTGATTAAGACCCTGACCTTTGCAATTGCTTGCTATACATCAGAAAGCTGGCTAGGGCTCATAGTAGAAGAATTGATGCCTTTGAGCGGTGATGCTGGAAAAAGTATTGAATATACATACCATGGACTGCTAGGAGAACAATGAGGCTCATTCTAGAGAGGATGAAATCGGGCTGCTCCTTGGAGGAGGCAAGGATTCTGAAGCTTTGTCTGACATATTTTGAGCACGTTGTAAGGCGGGACCAGTCCTTGGACAGGGACAACATGCTTTGAAAGATGGAGGGACAGCGTAAGAGAGGAAGTCCCTGGATGAGATGGATTTACTCAGTGATTGGGATAATGGTACGATAAGACTGGCTCAGGATCCAGCAGGGTTGACAGCTGTTGTACATAGGGTCACTATGAGTCGAAGGGAATTGATGGCGCATAACAATGACAATGACTATATTAATCATACACAGGGTCACTGTGAGTTGCAAGCAGCTTGATGACACCTAACAACATGACTATTACATTAGAGAGTCGAATTGAGAAGTATATTGAAGTTAATCTGTGAAAATGTTAACATGCATATATTATCATTTGGTGATAGGATTATATTTAATACTTTTATTGTTTAGATTGAAAAAGAATTTTCTAAATTTTATTCTGAATGAATATGAATATGATTTATTGTTTAATCAGAATAAAGTGCCATAGGTGCTATTTTTAAAATCCAAAGCCCAGATGGGCTTTGCTTCCTTATTGCTTCAGTTTGGCGTCAGTCTCGTGTGTGCTCAGCATGGACACCTCAGCCATAGTAAAAGTAAGATTGCAGACCTTATTATGGTGATTTTTTTAAAAAAAGTAATTGAATTGTATGTTTATTCTGCTTCATTTTTTTAATACTTAATGATTTCATTATTTCTCCATGTTCTGCTGGGCTCTCGAAGATGCAAAGATAAATAAGGCTGAACTTTAAGGTCATATATTTTTTGTTTCCTCCTGTGAAAGCAGAAATATTTCAAAAGTAAATACGCCATTTTTTATATATTTGTTTTCCAAATACTAATTCCAGCTAGAGGATCCCTGTAGTACAATGATTTTATGCTTGGCTGCTAACTGAATGTTTGATGGTTCAAATCTACCCACTTAGTTTGTGGGGGGAAATTCTGTGATCTTCTAGAAAGACTTCTCCTAAGACAACATTATTGGCAATGCTACTCTGTTACATGAAGTTCTTTTGTGTGGAAGCTGAGTGCATGCCAAGGGCCACACATAGCCTGACATTGACCACAGTTACAATTGTGTTGTGGAAAGGACATTACCATTTCAGTTGTTTTCTCTTTGTGGATGTGCAGAAGGGAAAAAAATGGCATGGAGAGTTGTGGAATGATGATACATATCTAAAACCAATTGATAATGATAGAGAGTAAAATTACAAGACCCAGATAAATTACTTTCCAACTTAATTCTTCAATAGAGGTGAATAAATTTGTGAATTCTCCATCTTGTATGTGAATGAATTCGGCTCCAAAGTTGCTGTGTATGTTGCTTTAAATCACACAGCAAATTTTTTAACTGTTATTTTAATGAAAGTTTACAGACTAGTTGGATTTTCATTCACTCATTGTTGCACATTTTCTTCCCTCCCCAACCTTCCTCCTGTACTAGTTTACATTTTAAATTTTTAAAAAAATTATTTTATACCAATTTATTTGCAGAGTTGAAATACATTTTTTTTCACACTGACCCTTTCCCATTTCCTTCACCCCACCCACCCATTAAATTGTGCAACCCTATGACTAACCCCCCCCACCTCACACCCATCCTCACTCCTCTGCTTCCACTCTCCCCCCGTCTCCATTGGATCCTCATACTTATTCTACAATAATGGTTTTACACAATATTTGTCCTTACCGAACCAAGTTAGTTTACTCAGCATAATGCTCTCCAGTCCCTCCGAAGTTAGGTAGTAGTTTACAAAATCATTGTACTTGTGTGCTGCATAGTATTCCATTATGTGAATGTGTCATAATTTCTCATTCTATTCGATTGTGGTTGGACATCTGGGCTGTTTCCAAGTTCTTGTGATGGTCAATAACACTGCTATGGACATTAGTGTACAAGTCTCTGTTTGAGCCTCAGCTCTCATTTTCTTGGGGTATATTCTAAGCAGTAGAATAGCTGGGTCATATGGAATTTCTTTGTTCAACTTTTTTGAGGAAATGCCAAACTGCCTTCCAAAGTGGTTGTGCTATTTTACAATCCCACCAACAATTTATGAAAGTTCTATTTCGCCACATCCTCTCCAACATTTATTACTTGCTACCCTGTTAAACTTTACCACTGCTACTGGAGTGAGCTGGTATCTCACTGTGGTTTTGATTTGCTTTTCTCTTATTGCCAGTGATTTTGAGCATTTTTTTCATGTGTCTGTTGGCCATTTGAATACCTTCCTCTTTTAAAATTCCCTGTCTTTTAGCCATTTTGAAATTGGGTTATCAGACTTTTACTTGTGGAGGGCCCAAAAGTATTCTGTAAAGTTTTGTTATGGGACTCTTGTCTGGGATGGTACTGCCAAATGTTTGTTTCCAGTCGGTAGATTTTTTTTATGTGCATAGTGATGTAATCTTTACATGGTCCCATTCATCAATTTGATCCTCTTCAGACTGTGCATTTCTGGCTGTATTTGGCAGTCTCTTTGTTCTATAGACTAAGCCTCCTAAGCTTGAGCCCCATTTGACTCTTATGAACTCTATTTATAGTTTTGGGTTTTGGGCTTTACTCCCTAGTCTCTGATCCACTTTGAGTTGATTTTTGTATATGATGTGAGATTCTGCAGGTAGAAGTCCAAATTTGCCAACCATTTGTTGAAGAGGTTGTCATTTCCCCATCTGGTAAGTTTTAGTTCCTTGTCAAATATCAGTTAACCATAGATATCTGGATCTACTTCTGGATTCTCAATTCTGTTCCATTGGACTATGTGCCTGGCCTCATACTAGTGCCATGCTGTTCTGGTTACTACCGCTGTGTAGTAGGTTTTAAGGTCAGAGAATGCTATTCCTCCCTACTTTATTTTTGTTTCGCAGATGTGTTTTGCTTATTCAGGGTCTCTTGCCACTCCAAATAAACTTTACAAAGTCCCTTTCAATGTCTTTGAAAAATGAATTTGCTGTCTGTATTGGGATTACGTTAAGCATGTAGATTGCTTTTGGTAGGGTTGTCATTTTTCTCAACGTTGAGTCTTCCTATCCATTAACAGGGCACATTTCCCAATTTCTTTAGGTCTTTTATTGTATCTTGCAGAAATGTTCAGTAGTTTTCTTTCTACAGGTCTTTTGTATCTCTAATTAGGTTCATTTTCAAGTGTCTCAGTTTGTGGTTGGCTATTTTAAATGCTATTGCTTTCTTGGTTTCCTTCTCATACAGTAAATTTTGACTTCACTGAGATTTGCACAAATAATCACCTGAATTTAATCCCTCATCTTATTCGTACCTTAAGAAACAAGGATGCCATGTTAAAGGCTAATGTACACCTGACAGAAGCCATGGTATTTTCCGAGATTTATGTGAATGTGAAAGTGAATAACAAAGACCAAAGAAGAATCAATGTCTCTGAGGAGTAGTGTTGGCTAAGAGTACTGCATATCCCATGGACTGCCCCAAAAGAACAAACAAATCTGTGTTGGAGTGAGTAAAACCAGTGTACTCCTTAAAGGCAGGGGTGATGAAACTTCGTCTCACTTACTTTGGCCATATTTCCAGGAGGAACAAGTTTTTGAAAAATCACATAAACTGGGAAAGATAGAAGGTCAGAGGAAGAAAGGAAAGTGCTCAGCAAAATATGACTATAACAATGGACTTGAGTATTTCAGAGACCATGAAGATTACACAGGAAAAGGCCAGTTTCCTATCTGCTATTCATAAGGTTGTTATAAGTCATACTCAACTTGATGGCATCTGCCAACAAGAATAGTAATCTGTGGACAGCATTACACTAGGTGTTAGAGGTGCTCTCGTGAGGTATAATTTAGTCATCTCATCTCCCAGAGACCTCATACACAATAGATGAAAATGATGCAAGGTTCTGCATTATCCCATTCATTGGTTGCAGATTCTTCTCCTATGATAGTGGTTTTCATTAGCTGATTTTCATAAGCAGATAGTTAGGCCTATTTTAATATACCCTTTTTTAGTCAGGAAAGTGTCCTGAAACCTGTTAAACACTGTAATGAAAAGTAAGACTCCACTGATAGGTGGTGGTAAGTGGTTATCCCAGACTGCCACTACAGGAAATCTGGAATTTACAGATAAACTGTACTAGTAAATTCAGTAGCATTTCTGAATATAAAGTCAGCACACAAAGTCAATTGCATTCCTCTAATGTGAAAGAATTAGAAAATGAAATTCATAATAGCATCAAAATTATTACATACGTAGGAACAAATGTAATGAAAAATTTGTAATACACGTACATACCATTTAAAAATGCAAAGAGATTTCTATAGGAGAAAGTACCTGTCATTTGTTTATGGCTTTTGTCAGTTTCAAAATTGTGAAAACTGATTTGTGTGTTCAACATAATTATAATAATTAAACCAGCAATGTTTTGTGTAGGCCTTGACAAGATGATCATAATATACTTATAGAAATAAAACGAATCAAGAGAAAAAAAGCAACGTGTCAAGAACAGTGCTGAAGCATTAACACTGTTGTTGTTGTTGTTGTTGTTGTTAAGTGCCGTCGAGTCGTTTATGACTCATAGCGACCCTATGTACAACAGCCCTAAACCGTGCTCTATCCTGTGCCAATCTCATTGCCTCTGACAAACCCATCCCGATTACCCCAGTCATAGAGGGTCTTCCCCTCCTGCGCTGTCCCTCCACTCTACCCAGCATGATGTCCCTCTCTAAAGACCTGTCTCTCCTTACAACATGTCCATAGTATGTCAGACGAAGCCCCAGAATCCTTGCCTCCAAGGAGCAGCCTGGTTTAATCCTCTCTACGATGAATCGGTTTGTTTTCTTGGCAGTCCATGGTACATTTAATACTCTTCTCCAGCACCACAGCTCAAAGGCGTCAATTCTCCTTCTATCCTCCCTAGTCATTGTCCAACTCTCTGATGCATAACAAGTGATTGCAAAAACCATGGCCTGTGTCAGGCGGACCTTAGTCTCCAGAGAGACACTGTTGCTCTTGAGTATTTTGTAGAGGTCCCTAACCACAGACTTTCCCATCACAATACGTTTTTTTATTTCCTGGCTACTGGTGTCAAGAGTGTTGACCGTGGAGCCGAGCAAACTGAAGCTGTGAACAATCTCAAATCTCTTCGCCATCCATCCTGATGCTACCGATTGGTCCAGTGGTGAGAATCTTTGTCTTCTTAACATTGAGCCTCAGTCCATATTGAAGGCTGCAGTCCTTGACCCTCTGCAGCAAGTGTGTGAGGTCCTCCTCAGTTTCAGCGAGCAAGGTTGTGTCATCTGCGTAACGCAGATTGTTGATAGATCATCCACCAGTCCTAACGCCACACCTCTCCTCATAGAGCCCCGACTCTTGGATAATCTGCTCTGCATACAGGTTGAAAGGGTATGGAGACAGGACACATCCCTGACGTACACCCTTCCCAATTTTGAACCATGCAGTGTTGCCGTGCTCTGTTCTGACGACTGCCTCTTGGTCCTATAGGTTTCGCATTAGCACGATTAACTGTTCTGGGATTCCCATTCTTCTCAGAGTCAGCCACAGTTTGTTATTATCCACACAGTCAAATGCCTTTGCGTAATCAATGAAACACAGATAGACATTCTTCTGGTATTCTCTGCTTTCAGCTAAGATCCATCTAACATCAGCTACAATATCCCTAGTACCACGACCCCTTCTAAACCCAGCCTGGACTTCTGGTAGTTCTCTGCTGATGTACTGTTCCAGTCGTTTTTTGATAATCTTCAGTAGAATCTTGCTTGCATGTGAAATCAATGATGTTGTTCTGTAGTTTCCACACTCAGTTGGGTCGCCCTTCTTTGGGATGGGAACAAATATTGACCTCTTCCAGTTGGCCAAGTGGTTGTTCTCCAGATTTCTTGGCATAACTTGGTGAGCACATCCACGGCAGCATCTGTTAGCTGAAATATGTCAATTGGTATACCATCTATTCCGGGGGCCTTATTTTTTGCTATTTCCTTCAAAGCAGCTTGAACTTCCGCCTTCATCACCATCGGCTCTGGCTCAAATGCTATTTCATTAAATGCTTCTGTATCTGACAATTCCTTTCGGTGCAATGACTCAGTATATTCCTTCCATCTTCTTTTGATACCTCCTGGATCATTTAACATTCTGCCTAAAGCATCCTTGATTGTAGCAACTCGAGGTTTGAATTTGCTCTTCAGTTCCTTGAGCTTAAGAAATGCTGAACGAGCCCTTTTGAATAATGAAAAAGAGAAGAAGAAGATAATAAAATACCAGATAATAAAATACACTGTGACATTCTGTATACCATGGATGGCTAGGAGAACAAACAGGTTTGTTCTAGAGTTTTAGTTAAAACTAGAGGTTTGGGTTTGTGGTGTTGGGTGTTTGTTTTTTTGGTTTGTTTGTTTT
This sequence comes from Elephantulus edwardii, assembly GCF_000299155.1. NCBI lineage: Eukaryota > Metazoa > Chordata > Mammalia > Macroscelidea > Macroscelididae > Elephantulus > Elephantulus edwardii. The sequence goes on along the minus strand of NW_006399772.1, from coordinate 14,880,837 downwards.
ATTCTTCATGACTTTTCAAGAAGGTACGGTTTTCTTAAATCATTTGTTTTAACTAAAAGGAAGATACTTCAAGTTTCATTTGAGGGGGGAAAAATCCCATCACTTAGAGAATAGAAATTCATCCACTCAATGAATGTCTCTAGGAAAAGACCCCTAGTTTTAACTAAAACGCCTAATTTTTAACTAAAACAATAACAAAATTAGTCCAAATTAGCCAGCCTGCCCCTTGAAGGCAAGGATTCTGAAGCTTCATCTGACTTACTTTGGGTATGTTTTAAGGAGACTCCAGCCCTTGGAGAGGGAAATCATGCTTGGACAGGTGGAGGGACAGAGCAAGAGAGGAAGACCTTCAGTGAGAGGGATTAACTCATTCACTAGGGTAATGGGGGTAGATGTGTCAGATACAATAAGGTTGAATCAGGACAGAGCAGGGTTCAGAGCTGTTGTACATAGGGTTGCTATGAGTTGCAAGCGACTTGATCGCACATAACAACAATGACTGTGATATTGGTGCAAAGATAGAAAAAAACGTTAGTAGATCAGAGTAAAAGATTCCAGAAATAGACTCATGATCACCTGATTTATTGATAAGGTATTACTGTAGTGCAGTTGGGGGAAAGATAATGTGACAATTCTGCAGTACTTGTGCTGAATCAGTAAAAATGAAACTTGACTTGAAGTTAATCACTCAGATTACTTTCATCTTCACGCATCTTTTAAATGCACATATGTACATACACATGTGAGATCTATATGGACGTGTATACACCCATGATGATACAAATATTCAAATAATAGTATAAAAGATCATCTTCATGACTTTTCCAGAAGGTACGGTTTTCTTAAATCATTGCTTTTAACATAAAGGAAGATACTTCAAGTTTCATTTGAGAAAGAAAGAATCACTTAGAGGATAGAAATTCATCTACTCAGTGAGTGTATCTAAGAAAAGATTCAAATAAGAACTTAGTAATTTATTTTTTTAACTAAAACAATAATGAAATTAGTTTTAATGCGTAAATAGGCATTTTAACAGAGACTGTCCAGATGTTTGATTTACATATAAAAAGATAATTAGCAGTTTTTTTGTTGTCATATGCTACCTAATCCAGTTCAACTGCGGAACCTCTTCTTCTCCTTCTCCTTCCTCTTCCTCTTCTTCTTCTTATTCTTCCAGTGCAGTTGATTTGACTATGATTCATAACAGCCTCATGAACAACAGATTAAAGCCTTACTCTACCCTGAAACATCCTCAGAATCTGCTCCACTTGAGCCCACTGCGCCAGCCTTCCTCGCTGATGGTCTTAACTCTCATCTTTCTTTCACTGACCCTGTTCTTTTCCCATTATGTCTTTTTTACAAGATGGCCACTCCTGATAATACGCTCAAAGTATGTGAAATAATGTTTCATCATCTTTGCCTCAAAAGAGCCCATGGTTGCACTTCCTTGAAGATTGATTTGCTAATTCTTTTGGCAGTATTATTGTTGTTAGGTGCCGTCAAGTCAGGGACAACCCAGAGTGACCCTATGAATGAAAGATCTGAATCGGGTCCTATTCTGTGCCATTCTCATCATCCTGGACACACTTGAGCCCATTGCTCCAGTCAGTATGTCAATCGTATGGTATATCCAATACGCTTTGTCAATATTATGATTGAAAGCATTACTTCTTTGGTGAAAATTGCAAGATTCAAACTCTCTTTGACCTCTTTAACAGTTCAGGTGGTGCTGTGAAGTCTTAATTTATTTAACAAAATTTACAGAACCACATGGAAGGAAAATACTGACCCAGAACAGAAATAAATCTAGTTCTCATTAAGATTACTATTTCTTGGCCCCTTGGTTCCTCAGTGGCTAAGCATGACATTCTCCCACAGGCAAAGCCAGTCAGGGCTGGATGCTGTGACACTATTTTATCTCTGTCTTTTATCCGCAGAGCTTCTATTACCATCCTCAGAGACAGGACAGACACTAATAGTCAGCATGTAGAAAATACTACAAATATTGAGCTCTTCTGCTGCTTAGAAAACACACAAAAAAACAAAGACAAAGGTTATGTTTGTTCTGATCCTAAGGAAGACAGCAGAATTATTACCCAGACATCTGTGAACATCTCTCAGCAGACTTTTAATAATAGCTAATTTACAGTGGTGGATTTTTTTTTATACAGCACCAGTCTCCTATGTAAAATGCATAATGCAATTGCTACCAAATAGCTTATCAAATATCCCTAGATCTTAGCAATTAAGATTCACAGCAACGAATCTCTGTGTTCCAATTAAAATTCCTTTCTGTAGTCATTGTTGCCTGTAGTGATCCACCGTCAGCCTCCTTGCCTGCCTATGAAATTATTTTGAAAGTCGGATGTAACACCTTCACTGATGAAAAGGATTGTTTTCCATATTAAGGTTTAAGCTTCCTTGCAGTTATTTTTCTTATTGTACTTAAAAATAAAATTCTGTATGCAGGTAATTCTCACTTGGCACATGGTTGCCTGTGTGTCAATTTACTTTCATGTATGTTTCTAGTAGCACTTTAAAGATCTCAGTCAAAAATTAATAGGCAGCCAGTCAGTATAGGAGAACTTGGAAAAGATAATGCAATGAGTGAGGCTTGGGAAGTGTTCATTGAAGGTATTTTTTGATTGCTTGCATTTCATTTTTAACATTTTTCACAAACTTCTGAATTTAGCATAAGGCAGGCAAAACAGGGCATATGCATCTTTAATTTTAAGACAGTGAAGAAATAAGATTAAGTAATGAATGAATCATTGTACTGTGAAATTAGTGGGGATCCTTTCCTTTTTCATAAAAAGCAAAAAGTAACGATACATGAGAACCTTGTTAGTTATGAGTCTGACTGGGAGAATAATTTGATGAAATGGAAAGACTATCTGCAGTGTAGTTTCTAGTCCAAAGAATTTGAATAAGTGTTAGGAAAATATGAATTTGTTTCTGCCTCATCTAGCTAGATTTGGTACAATGGGGTTGTGCCATTAGGGAGGGAAAAAATATCTCTGGTACATACATAAGAAGGCAATAATTCATGCTGAATGGGTATGAGCAGTCATTCAATGAAAAATTGATTTTTATAGTGTTCTAGACTTGGTAACTTTTGGAGATTTGTGTGCTTATTGTGTAAGTACCATAAAGAAAATTTAGAGTTCTCATTTAAAGGTGATCACATTTTTTTTTCTGAGCTTGATACAGATTTGGGAAAAGTTTAATAAAAGTTTTTCATTTGGAGTTTTAGACAGTGTTACTATGTTTCAAAGAAGAGTGTATTGTAAGTGAAGAGAAATTATGTAGTTCCAAGGTCTACTAATTTCTGTTAGCCAAGAATGAGTTTACCAATAAACTAATTCCCCTTCTTAGCCTGAGAAGCTAGGCTTAGTTTAATTTATATTCTGAGTCAAAACATCCTTAAGCAGTTAAGCACTTATTATGTCGTATATCATCAGAAAGACTACGGAGAATTCTTTAACTCCAACGAGGACACAATGAATTCTGCATGGTAAAATGTTTATTAGGGTATATCACAACCTTCTAAAACCTCGTTTTATTGGTAAAATGCCTCATGTTTACATTATAATTACAGTTCACGTTATGTTATTTGATGACATCTTACATTATTATGTAATATAATATTTTTGTTGTTGAGTACCATCAACTAGGAACTGACCCATACCTGCCACTCCAGTAAGTTTTCAGAGGCAGTTAATCGCACAGGAGAATATTTCCCAACTTTGTCCCACGAGGCAGCTGGTGGGCTTGAATGGCATGCCCTGAGGATTGCTTTGCAGTTTCTTGCTACTAGGCCACCAGAGCTCCCTTATATTAATATGAATATTATGATATATAAATATATAATATTAATTATAGTTCATGTTGTATATATAGTGATATTTACATTATTCAATATGTTGTTCAGGTAATTGTAATTTAAATATAAATTATAATTGCAAATTTTCAAATGATAATGCAATTTTAATATTTTTTTGATAAAAGCTTTCTTTCAAAAGTTTAATTATTAGGTACTTGCCATAAAGCTGTGTTCTTTACATAAAATATTGTTGTAAGAAGACTGACTTTCTTTTTACTATGATTTAATGCATTTTTTTTTGGTCATGCTTAAAGGCCTTCAGAAACAAGGATTTTGGAATTCTGTATTTATATTTGATTCAGAACAATATCAAGAGTATTATTTGAAGCTTTGTACCCACCTATTTACCTTTTTTTTTTAAATTGCTATCCAGTCTGTACCTTGTGATGTTGGATGTCATTGTATCAGCTCTGAATCATAGTTACTCCTCATGCCATAGAATGAAGCACTGCTCTGTGTTGTGTCAACTTCACAATCTCTGCTGTGTTTAAGCCCATTGCTGCAGCTATAATGTCAATACCTACTAGTATGCTAAACCCCAGGATACTAAAAGAAATAACAATTGGTTTTTAACTTTTTTCCTTTTATTTTTTATTGAAATTTTCATGAAATTTTATAGACTTTCGATTTCCATTCATTCATTGTTGCACATTTTGCTCCCTGCCCACCCCTCCCCCGAGTTGGTTTTTCTCTTTGAAAAGTAAAAAAAAAAAAAAAAGGACTTTTATTATTATACACATACAACCCATCCACTCTCCTATGAAGCTTTCATTCTGGACTCTTGTCATGAAAATAATACCTAATCATATATTCCTTTCAAACAGTTCTCTCACTCCTGTTTCAATGCAGTATATATCACATATCCCCTCTTAGATTTCCCCTAACCCCAATCTCAGTACCATTTTACAGCAGTAGCACTATGCAGTATTTCACTAAGCATAATGTCCTCCCAGGTCACCCATTTTGAATAATATTGCATGAGTTCCTTGTTTTTCAATGCAGCATAGTATTCTATTGTGTGAATATACCACAGCTTCTCTATACGTTCATTTGTTGATGGGCAGTTGTATTGTGAACAAAGCCACAATGAACATGGGTGTGCATATATCTGCTTGGGTGGCAGTTCTGGTCTCTTTGGGATATATTTCCAGTAGTGGAATTGCTGGGTCAAATGGTATCTCTATTTGCAACTTTTTGAGAAAGCGTCACACCGCCTTCCACAGTGTTTGCACCATTTTACACTCCCACCTACAGTGAATTATGGGTTCCAGTTTCTCCACAACCTCGCCAGCATTTGTTGCTTGCTGTTCTGTTAAATTTTGCTATTCTGACTGGGGTGAGATGACATCTCATAGTTGTTTTGATTTGCATCTCTCTTAGAGCTAGGGATTTTCAACATTTCTTCATGTGCTTGTTGGCCATCTGA
>NW_006399772.1:14853405-14875010 GCF_000299155.1 Elephantulus edwardii | reverse complement strand
GATGGGCTGATTTCTGGGTTCTCAATTCTATTCCATTGATCTATGTGTCTGTCATTGTACCAGTACCATCCTCCAGCAGGTTTTCAGAGGCAGTGAATTACATGGGAGGAGATTGCTTATCTGTCTCCCATGAAGCAGGCCATGGATTTAAATTACATACTTTGTGATATTTGTCATATGCTGCTTCCTATGAGTAATGGACATACGAATAATACCACAGTCATAAAATGTGGTATGCATGATGCTAGTAGTTGTTGATTCCTTTCAAGTCGAGCATGACGCACAGTGACCCTATGGACAAAAGGCCTGAAGCCCCTTACAACTATCGACATTTATCAAAGTTCATAGCGTTTCCGGAGGCACGTTGTTCAGGAAGTGGATGCCACTCCTACTTCCAAACCTATCATAGTATGTCATTGTTGTTATGTGCCATTGAGTCGCCTGTGATGTATAGTGACCCTGTGTACAGCAGCTCTGAACCCTTCTCTGTCCTGAACCAATCTCACCAATTCTAACACATCAACCTCCATTGCCCCTGTTACTGAATCAATTCATCTCATTCGGAGTCTTCCTCTTCTGTGCTGTCCATCCACCCTTCCAAACAAACATGATGTCCTTCTTTAAGGACTGATCTCTCCTAGCTGTGTGCTCAAAGATAGTGAGGCAGAGCTTCAAAATCCTAGCTGCCAAGGAGAGACTATAGTATATAGTAGTATGAAGTGTAATTTTGCTGCATTGAGGACAATTATCAGAAGAAGTTTTGTAGAGAGGCAAAGTGGATATTTATAAATAAAGGCAATATGCTGGTAACATAAGATACTCAGAGAAATATCCAGAGGTTATGCACTTTAAAACTTTTTATTGGCAGCACAGCTCCATACCATGAAGCCACCTGAGCTTTCTAAAGTAAAGTAGGTGACGTCTAAAGTAATAAGCAAAATGCAACAATTGCTTTCCCTTCTTTTAGTATGGAGCTGACTTTTGGGCAAAAGAGGCCAAATAAGTGCTTTTGCTCACATAGTTTTGTGGGCAGAGTTGAAACTATACCCTCCCATTTATTAGGGAGAGTGATGAAGAAGTAACTTAGAATATATTTCGCCATTGTTCTTCATGAAACTAGACCATGTGAATTTTAGAAGTTTGTTGTTGTTGTAGTGTGCCATTGAGCCACTTGTGACTCTATGTACAACCACCCTGAAACCTGCTCTATCCTGTGGCAACTTTACTGTCTCTGATACTCTCATTACTTTAGTCACTGTATCAATCCATTTCATTGATGGTCTCCTTTTTCTCCGTCCCTCCACCTTCCAAGCATGATGTTCCTCTCCAAGGACTGGACCCTCCTTGCAACATACCCAAACTATATTAGACCAAGCCTCAGAATTCTTGCCTCCAAGGAGAAGGCTGGCTTCACCCTCTCTAGGATGAACCTGTTTGTCCTCGTAGTCCATGGTATAGTCAACACTTTCTCAAGCACCACAGCTCAAAGTCATCAATTCTCTTTCTATAATCCTTAGCCATTGTCCAGCTCTCTGACACATAGCAAAGAATTAAAAAGACTGTGGCCTGGATCACACCTTAGTCTCCAGACTGACATCATTGCTCTTTAGTAGTCTGAAGAGGTCCCTGACAGCCAACTTTCCCAATGCGATTCATCTCTTGATTTCCTGGCTGCTGGTACCAAGAGTGTTGATTGTGGAGCCAAGCAAACTAAAGCTGTTAACAGTCTCTTCACTGTCTATCCTGATCCTGCCAATAGTCCCAATGATGAGAATCTTTATTTTCTTGATGTTGAGCTTCAATACATATAGGAAGCTGCAGTTCTTGATCTTCTGCAACAATAATTTCAGATCCTCCTCAGTTTCAGCATGTAGAACTGTGTCATTTGCATAACGTAGATTGTTGATAAATCTTCCTCCAATTCCGATGCCACATTCTCCTCATACAGCCCAGCCTCCCTGATGATCTGTTCGGCATAGGGATTGAAAAGGTATGGAGACAATACATCCCTGACATACACCCGTCCAATTTTGAACCATCTAGAGTCTCCTTGCTCTTTTCTGACCACTACTTCCTGGTCCAAGTATAGGCTTCGCGTAAACACATCAAGTGTTCTGGGATTCTTCTGACTCAGCTACAGTCTGTTGTGATCCACAACAAGTGGACCATGATACACAGATAGACATTCCTCTGGTCCTCTCTGCTTTCAGCCAACATCCATCCAACATTAGCTATGGCATCCCTAGTGCCAGGGCCTCTTCTAAATCCAGCCTCTAAAATATTTTTTATGAGAAGTTTCCAGTTTTTCAGTTTATATTTTCAAAATATTTTCTACTGAGGAAATTTCCAGTTTTTCAGAAAATATTTTAGAAATGTAAACATTACATTTACTTGGTCCTGTATATGCTATATATACTTCTGTCATCATACCTATCACATTTAGGGTGGAGATCTTTGAAATATGCTTGTAACCCACCTATGCTATACCTGCCTACATTATTTTTCAGTAAATCCCAAGTATTTTTAGTTTGTTCTTTATCTATAAAATACAAAATTTCTTCAAAACCATTAAATATGATGTCATTATAATACTTTAAAATGTCACAGCATTTCCTTAATATAAAATATTCAGCCACTGCTGATCTTCCCATGATATTTCATAAATGTTTCATTTCATTTTTACTGTTGATTTTACCCCCAATCATTATCTAAACTACCTATTTATACATTGTTATTATGCCTAATTTGGCTTTTAACCATATATATGTGTCTGTCTCTCATTCAGTAATTGCAATTTAAAAAAAAATTAAAAATCTAAACTAAAAATCAGGTTAGTTGTATGTTGAATTTCTTTATGTGTGTAATTTTGTTTAGTCTCTGTAATCTCTTTAAACCTGTTTCTCTATGTGCTTTATTTCATGAAAATTGGCAGCAAGATCTGTCTAGACACTTAAAAAATCTGAGGTGGAAGGTGGCAGGGAGGATGTTAATTTAGTTGTTTTATCCTTAATAAGTATCAGTATACAGAAGAGTTTCCCTTTTCAAGTATTATTTAAATCTACAATGTTGTTGAACCTTTTTTATACACAGTTACAGGTCTTCTCTTTGGACAATTTACCTTATACTATATTGCTTTTACAAAAGTAATAGTACAGGTGCTATATTAAATGCTATGTGTATTTATAATTCAAAAGAAATTTAAAAATTCACTTTTATAAAAAATGGTGATAAGTTCCTTCCCTGGAAACTAGATTGTACAGAGATTATTTCTCCTTAATTGTGTCTGCATATTTATTGTGTCATTCTGGTGTTTGCTGTATGTTGTTGTTATGTTATGTACTGAACTGACTGTTAAGTCTGAACTGACTTATAGCTAAGCCCCCACCCCCACCCCAGGTTTTCAGAGGCAGTAAAGCACATAGGAGAAGATTGCTCTTTTTTCTCTTGTGGAATTACTGGTAGATTTGAAACATGCCTTTGGGTTGGTAGCACGACTCCTTACCAATAAGACCCTGGAGCTCCCTAGATGTGATACGTTACTTAGTATGATTTGGTGGGCTGGCAGCACTTGAATTTTGTTCCATGCAAATTAATGGTAATTACAGCTTTACCTTTGAGTCCAACTTTTGCATTCTAGTCTCCAGTTATTATCAATATATCTTGATTGCACGTCTCGTCATTTCCCAACTACAGAAGTTGATTTTGTTTTTGATAGAAATCTTCAATTTCTTCACTTTTGGCTTTAATTGTTGGTGCATATATTTGAATAACATTAACAGGTTTCCCTTATATGTGTATCTTGTCACTCACATTATTGTACTTCAGGAAAGATTTTTGAAATTATCTTTTTTACTATGAACACAACATCATTCTTCCTCAAGTTTCCATTTTCAGTATAGTAGATCAAATGATTGTTTGATGCAAATTGGTCAATGCCAGTCTGTCTAAACTTGCTAGAATGCCTAGGATGTCAATCTTTATGCATTCTTTTTTCATTTTTGACAGCTTGTAATTTTCCTGTATTATTATTTCATACATTACAAGATAGTGAAACTTCATCTCATATTCTTCAGACATGTTGGTAGGGGGCAGTCTTTGGGAGAAAACTTTTTTTTATTTTTATTTTTTTATTTTGTGTGTGTGTGTGTGTGTGTACCATCAAATCAGATTTGACTGGTACAGGAGGAGATTGTTCCTCCTTTTCCAGCAAAGCATCTGGTGGATTTGAACCGCACACCTCCGGGATTGCAATGCAGTGTCTTGACACTAGGTCACCAGAGCTCGCCGGGAGAGAACTTTATGCTTGGGAAGGTAGAGGGTTTGTGAAGGAGGAGTCAACCCTCAATGAGGAAGATTGGCATAGGAAGTTGAATACGTCGAAGATGGTTCGAGTGACCTAGGATAAAACAGGGTCCAGATCCGTTGTTCATAAAGTTGCTATGATTCACAGTCGACTCAATGGCATTTAACAACTGTATCTTTACTTTATCCCATTTGTGTTTCCAAAAAGGTTCATAGGAATGCTTTGCTTTCAAATAGTCAGGGAAATAATGTTTTCTTGCAGGTGGTTTGGGTATTACACAGGTCAGTATAATCAAGTGCTCGTGGTAGATGTGAGTTATGTAGGAACCACACTCGACAGCTTGCACAAGACTCCCTGGGGCAATTTTCTCTTTTTAAGTCTGACCCCAACACCACTGGCAGGGCAGCTTTCTGGTGGGAAGCAGCTTTTCCTAGGGATTCAACGTCACTGGTGCATATAATCTTTCTAGACGTCTGGAAGGGAATTTGGTTAATGAAATGGCACAGTTGGTCATAGAGAAGCCATGCAGAAGGGCAAATAACCTGAAGTAATCTGCCCAGAGACCAAGGATAAAATCCAGCTCAAACAAGATGAGAACAATGATTTCAATGGTTATGATTATTTATCATGGAAAACAGTAACAATAAAGTTTGTATGTGAAACATAAAATGAATACAGACATAAGTATGACTGTAGACACACACATATATATTTATGTTTATGTTTTTGTATATACCATTTTATTTCAGGAGTGAAAAATGATACACCATCATATCAGTAAGACTTTTGAGTGATTAGGAGCAAAGAACAGAAAATAAACAACCCTTGTTTCTTCTGAGTTGGCTTTGTTTTGAATGCAAAGCCAGCTCTGTGGCAAAGCCAATTAAAGCAAAGGTCTGTCACATTCACTTGCACGGACTCAGTTGGAGGTTTGGCCCAAGTTTGTACTGTCAAGTTGGGTGCTTTATTTTATGGTCTTAAAGGTAAAAGCATGCAATGTACTCTTTAATGCCAGGAAGTTAATTTGCCCAAGGCAGAAAGGGGGCCACAGCTGGGAAAGCTTTGCTGGTGTGTCAGAAAGAAGCCCCTTGCTTGACTGGGGATGAGATAGCATTCTATGAGATGGAGACAGTGGAGAAAGTACACAGCTATTTGAAAATGTGATGAGAGCTCATTTGAAAACTTAAAATAGAAGGCTTGTGTCTGTGGTGAATTATTTCAATCGTTTTCCCAAATTGCAAACGAGTATTAACAGGAAAAGAGACGGTCTTCTTTGTTTAATTTTCATCTCATGGATGAGATTTTACGCTTTCCTGAAATCGCTATATGGTAAAGTTAGGTGAGACAAAGTCAAAGTGGCATTTCACGTGGAATTTACGATATAAGAGAATAAGAGAAAATGCGACTTGGGTTAGCTTTCTGACACAGTCCTCGTTTCCTGTTGACTGCAACGTGTGTAAATTATAATCAAGTACAGATAACTCTGCAAAGAAGAATTCTAAACATTTAATTGTGTTTGAATTGGACCTGTACATAAGCCAACAGGCAATTTTTCAACTGGAATAAAATGATACTGCGTGGTTTAAAATCAGGGACAGTGTGTGTCAGGATTGTCTCTCTTCACCTTATCTATTCAATATGTATGCTGAGCAAATAACCTGAGGAACTAGATTATATGAAAGTAGATGTGGTGTCGGGATTGGGGAAAGATGCATCAGCACTCTGTGTTGTGTAGATGATATTGTCATTCTTGAAGAAATCGAGGTAGACCTGAAGCAGATATTGATGAAGCCTAAAGATTACAGCCTTCAGAGTGGACTGCACCTCAACATCAAGAATTTAAGAAGTCCTCAGGAACTGAACAGAAACCCAGCATTGTGATGAGAGAAAATAGAAGTTGTTAAAGATTTTCTTTTACTTGGATCCACACACAATCAATACTTATGGAAAGAGAAATCAAGAAATCAAAAGACATATTGCTTTGGGAAGCTCTGCCAAGGCCTTTTAAAAAGACTAAAGAGCAGAACTATCAATTTGAGGGGGTGGGGGGAAATGTACATCTGACCCAAGCCATGGTATTTTCTGTTGCTGTATGTGCATGTGAAAGTTGGACAGTGACCAAGGAAGATGAAAGAGAATTGATGCTTTTGAATTGTGGTGTTGGCAAAGAACAGTGAGTATAATATGGACTTCCAGAAGAACTAACACATCTGCCTTGGCAGAAGTACAGTCAGAATGCTGCTTAAAAGTGAGGCTGGTGGAACTTCATCTTACATACTTAGGACATGTTATCATGCGAGAAAAGACTCTGGAGAAGGGCCTCATGCTCAGTAAAGTAGAGCCTCAGCCAAAAAGAGGAAGCTCTGTGAGATGGAATGACCCGCTGGCTGTACCAGTGGGTTTATGTACAGCAGAGTAACTATGAGGAGAGCATGACGTGAGCTCTAGGGAGCTGTGGTGACATACTGGTAAGAAGCTGCACTGCATTTCCCAAAGGCATTTTGTATAAATCCACCAGCTGCTCCATGGGAGAAGGATGGGAAGTCTCCTCCCACGGGATTAACTGCCCCTGAAAGCCTGCTGGAGGGTCAGCTATGAGTCGGTTTTGACTCAATGGAGCATAACAACAACAACAAAAACAAGAAGCATCAGGCAAGGTCTCAATGTTTTCCACATGTCTTCCATGTGTAAGAACAGACTCAGTGGGACTTAACAATAGCAACAGCCCATCGTGGGTTACTTGATGAAATGTGAGAAGAGCTAGAGAGAGGAGCTGGCTGGATGGTTGGAATAGAATGATGACTAATTTGATGCACCAGAAAAACCAGTTGGCTTTGGGATTGATGCAAATTAATGACCCTCCAGTGTACACTGTGTGCCAGAGAAGTCCTGTGCACGGTGGGATTTCAGTGAATGCTTGCAGACGCAGATCCGTAGACCTTTATTCGAGGTGTTGCTGGGTAGACTCTAACCTCCAACCTGTTTGTTTACAAGTAATATCACAAAGAAAGGAAATATGGAATAGAAAGTAATACCATTTTAAAAAATTGAATTTATGTAGAGTCAAGTAATTAACATTTTATCTTAATTATTCTTTTCATAATAATCATGTAAAGTTGTCATGTGCTGTTGAGTTGCTTGTAACTCAGTGACCTTGTCTACAATAGCTCTGAAACCTGCTCTATCCTGTGCCAACCTTATTGTCTCTGACACACCTACCCTCATTACCCCAGTTATATGTCTAAAAATAAGAAAGAATATGTATGTTTATTAGTTTAGATATGTTGCTTTTTATTTTACTTTTGTGATACCATTTACTACTAGTAGTGTAGTTTTAGCAATCCTACTTTTCTTTTTCATCGAAGAAGCAGAGTACTGTGGTTAAAAGCACAGACTCAGGAGCAATATGGACTGAGTTAATATTTCAGCTCCTAGTTTTTGCCTCAGTGACCTTGGGTTAGTCAATTTATTTACAGTCTGGTTTCCTTCTGGGATTAATTGTAGTGCCAACATCCTAGAGATGTTTTGAGAATTCAGTTCTTCTACTTGAACCTTTTAAGACAACTAGATGGCAAATGTTTCTAAGTAACTTAAAAATTGAACAGTAATGCATTTCATGATAAACACTCCCTTGTAGTGACATAGGAGCCCTGCTGGTGTTACAGGTTAAGCATTGGATTGTCAACCAAGAGATCTGCAGTTTGAGTCCACCAGCTGCTCTGTGGTAAAAAAGATGAGACACTTTCCTCCTGCAGAGATTTATAACCTTGAGAACCCACGGGGAAGTGCTACTTTACTGTAGGGTCACTGTTAGTTGGAATTTACTTGAGAGGAGTGTGTTTGGTTTGGTAAACACATACAGGCAATATGGATAATTGCTATGATTGATTTTGTTGGAATTCACAGTCAACATCCATAGTACTACCAGTCAAGAAATCAAAGAAGTGTTGCATTGAGTAAAACTGAGATCAGGGACCTCTCAAAAGTGTTAAGGAGTAGGCACGTCAGTTTAAAGATTAAGGTGAACTTGAGAACATATTTGTTTCATATGTACATGAAAGTTGAACAGTAAATAAGAAGAAATGAAGAATCGATGCCTTTGAATTGTGGCTTTGGCAAAGACTATTGTGTACGTTGAACTGCTGTTGTTGTAGTTGTATACTGTTGAGTTAGAACCAACCCTCTGCTGACCCTTCAGCAGATCTTTAGAGGCAGTTAATCGCACTGGAGAAGATTGCACATCTTTGTCCTGTGGAGGAGCTGGTGGATTCGAACCATGCGCCTTTGGGATTGCAGCACAGTTTCTTATGATTAGGCTACAAGAGCTCGCTGTGCTGTGAACTATCCACTCCCCCAAAAGTCTGTCTTGAAAGAAGTAAAAACAGGGTCATTCTCAGAAGCAAGGATGATGGGACTTTGTCTCACATATTTTGGAAATATTGTCATAAAGTGCCAGTCTTTGTGCAAAGATACCATGGTTAGAAAAGTTCAAGGTCAGCAAAAGAGAGAAAGACTCAACAACATGGTTTGACAGAGTGATTATAATAATAAATTTCAGCATGGCAGAGATTAATTATCAAGTGGTGCAGGATAGGGCAAGATTTCAATCTGTTGTTCATAAGGTCACTAGGAGTTGTAGTTGGCTCAGTAACGACTAACAACTGCTAGAACTTGAACTTGTGAAATAATTTTATTTTCTAAAATAAGTGAAAATGAAAGGAAATGAAGCTGTCTTGTGACCTCTGTGAAGGTTAAAATACAAGAATTATTTTTAAAAAGTCATCTTTAAGCAGCAGTTTTCATGAAAACTACTGATTTTTTTTTCAGAGACAACTTTTTGAAGTATAATTCACATTCCATAAACCTCATAATTTAAAATATACAATTCAGTGGGTTTTAGTGTATTTGTTATGTAGTCCATTGATCACCACTATCAAGTTCCTTAAAATTTTCATCACTCCAGAAGTCATGCTTAAGTGGCACTGGATTTCTGCTAATGTTCATAAAAACATTTAGAAATACATAGTGATGATGATTGTAAAGCATAGTGAATATAATTAATGTTGCTGAATTATACACATAAAAATAGTAGGAACAGCAAATATTTATTAAATATGTATATATTTCACCACACAAAACTTTTTAAGAGAAAGAACCTTATACTCACCAAGTGCTCATACCCTGGAACCATAATTCTGGTTTATGACTTTCGAGACTTTTTGTCTCTGTGAATTTGCCTGTATGTAGATTTTGTATAAATGCAGCCATAGGATATTTCACTTTAATGTTTTCACAGTTCATTTATTTTGTCGCCTGTATCAGTCCTTTTTAATACTTTTTATTGCCAAATAACATTTTCTTTTATACAAAAAATATCTTTGATATATGCATTCTTCTGTTAATAAACATGTGTGATATTTTCACTTTTTGAGTTACGAATAATGCACCTTGATGTATAAGTTACTGCATGGACCTTCATTCTCCATTCTCTTGAGTATATTCCTATGAGTGGTATCATTGTGTCCTGTGGTAACTCTTTTTTAACCTTTTCAGTAAATACTATGCTGTTTCCTAAAATAATGGCACCATTTTCGAGTCCCAACAGCAGTATCTTCACCTACCCTTGCTATTTTCTGGCTCTTTCACTTTCAGTGACTGTGAAAGAGCCCTGGTGGATCAGTGGTTAAGCTTTCCCCTGCTAATAAAAAAAGGAGGAAAAACTGGCTGTTTGAGTCCATCTCTTATTTTACATGAGAGCTATGTGACAAGCTGCTTCTGTAAAGATTTACAGTCTTTCCAACCCTACGGGAAAATACTACTCTGTTGTGTAGAGTTGTGGTGAGCTAGAATCGTCTTTAAAATTTGTCCTTTAGGTTTTGGAGTTACTGGGAGTAAGGACAGTAGTGTCCAATTGTATTTTGAAGTTAAGTCATGTCTAATGATTAAGGCTATCCGTCATCTTTTATGTGCTTAGATCATCTTTGGAGAAATATCTTTCCCAATTTTTCCCTACCTTTTATTTCTTTGCCTTTTCTTAGTTGAATTTCAAGAGTTTTTCTACATGCTTGATACTAGACTTGTATCAGATAACCTGTTTGCAAATATTTTCTCTAGTCTCCTAAACGATAATTTTACTCTTTTTTGTTCCATTCTTTTTTAAAAACCATTTTCATTGGTTTTTCCTGTAATAATTCATATACATTGTGTGGTGTACATGTACTTTGTGTTTTATACAGGAATGTATATGCGTTATATTTTATAGAATTAATTACCTCAGCTTTCTGCATAGTATAACCCATACTCTTTGATGCTGTCTTTTGAAACTGTGAAGTTCAAGTTTGGATGAAGTACAATTTATCTTTTTGTGTGTATGTCACTTATGCCTCACTCCCTTCCTTTGTTGTTTTCCATACACCTACATTCGTTTTTTTAAAAAACAACAAGTGAAACAAGAACTTCAATATTTACAATTTCCTTCATGTCTAATACAGGATTATTAATGTGATATGAAAGGATCATGCTCTTAGAAAGACATTGCATAGAGCAGAAGGAACTGCGGTTCCAGATTCTCCTTTGACACTTGAGAAACTCTTTTAAAAATGTTGTGATCTATACAACTAGATACCACTTCGTGAGCTGGCTGCTCAGTTTCTTGCTACCTCATGTTCACTTTAAAGCTAAGTTAATGATAGGCTTTCTACTTCAATTATTTTTAAAATTAGTACTGCTTGTAATTTTTCTTTCTTTTCTGCTTATTGCTTAAACTTAGAAATAAAAAAGAAGCTATTCTTTTTTTACTATTGTTGATATTGGGTACTTCGACCCTTACTCTTATGGTTTTTAGAGTCTACCTAGTGCAACAAATAGTTATTTACTTAGTAGCCTTATGAGGATAGTTTAGGTTTATATTTATATTTATGCCATACCATGAATATTTTTTGTTATTGTTGTTAGATGTTGTCAAGTATGACTCATAGTGACCTATGAACAACAGACCTGCATCTTGTCCATTACTGTACTATCCTTATCATCTCTGAAACCCTTGACCCCATTGCTATAGTCACCTCATTGGGGTCTTCCTGTCCTTTGGTGACCCTTCACCTTTCTAAACATAAATCCCATTCCAGGGAATAACCTCACTTAGCAACATGTCCAAAATATATGAAAGATGAATTTCTACCATATTGGCTTTCAGGGAGCACTCAGTTTACATCTTTTCCAAGACATACTTGTTTGTTCTTTTAACAGTCCATGGGATAGATATTCAGTACTCTTCTCCAACACCACAATTCAAAGGCATTAGTTCTTCTTCTGTCTAGCTATATTCATTTTCCAGATCTCAGAAGCATAACAATTAATTGAAAAGACCATAACCTAGCCAGGTGCACCTTAGTCTTCAATTGACATTGCTTTTCAGTATTTTGGAGAGAGCCCTGACAATGTCCTTTCCCAGAGAAATATGCTGTCTTGTCTTCTGACTGCTGGACCAAGGGTCTTGAATGAAAGTATGAAGAAATCATGAGCAGTTTCAGTACTTTATCAATCTAACATGATGTTTCCTGTTAACCCAGTGGTAAGGTCCTTTGTTTTCTTGATGTTGAAATATAATCCATATTGAAGGCTGGATTCTCTGCTCTTTTGAAGTGAACTATTCAGGTCCTCCTTACTTTAAGCAAGCTAGGTTTTGTCATCTCCATATGTGAATTGTTGATGAGTCTTCCTCTAATCCTTCTAGCACATTCTTCTTCATGGAGTCTGGTTTCATAAAATATTTATTCAGCATATGGATTGAATAGGTGTGGAGAAAAGGCTATATTCCTGACACACACCCTTCCTGATCCTAAACAATGCAATGTTTGCTTGCTCCATTCAGCCAACAACTTCCTGATCGAGGTATATTTTTGTCATTGTGTACCACAGAATCAGGACCAACCCATAGCTGACCCTCTGGTGGGTTTTCAGAGGCAGTTAATTTCATGGGAGGAGATTGTCTATCCTTCTCCTGAGGAGCAACTGGTGGCCCCAAACGGCATGCCTTTGGGCTTGTAGCCCAGCTTCTTGCAACTCAGCCACCAGAACTTAGTTGTCCATAATTTCTGACTAGGAGCTGTAACTCTATCCTTTGAAACAAACAAACAAAAACCAGTCAGACAACAACTTACCTTTAGACTAAGTCTGATTCCTTAGAAAATAGAACGGTACTGCTTTGTGCCTTTAGAACTTTTTAAATTCCCCTCTTTATTCATTCATTTAGTAACTATTTGTTGAGGTCTTTTTACATTTCTGCTTTTGTGTTATGTTCTGCGTATCAAGGGGACTTGATCTTTGCCCTCTTAGAGATTACTGTATAGGAGTGGCCATTCTTTACCTTCTCTGCTGTACTTGGTTTTTTTCTTTTAAAAAAATAATTTTTTTAAATTTCCATTCATTCATTTTCCTCCCTGCCCATTCCTCCCACCCGTTTGCTTTTCTCTTTGAAAAGTAAAAATAAATAAATAAAATCTTTCATTGTTATACAATCTCTTCTCCCCCCAGTCCTCTCTACTATGCAGCTCTCATTCTTGACTCTTGTTATGAAAATAATACCTAATCCTATATTTATCTCAAACAGTTCTCTCCTTCATGTGTTTCAATGCAGTGTACATTATTTATCCTCTCTTTTCTTGGTTTCCCCCCAACCCCAATGTCAGTTCCACCTCACAACAGTGGCATTTTGCAGTATTTGCCCCTTGTGACTGAGATATTTCACTCACCATAATGTCCTCCAGGGTCACTCACTTTGTACTGGGATTGCCACCATAAATCCACTATCCACTCTTGGCATCTTAAAATTGTTATGGTGTTCTTTTTTAAAATCAATCCTAATGAAGCAAGCAAAGTTCTGATAGTCTACTATTTAGACCCAAACAGCAATTTTTTTTTAAATTTCCTCAAAGCTGCTTCTTTTTTCTCAGTGTTTTCCTTGTATTTAAGAGAGGAACAGATATATCAAGAGTATAGAGGTGGATAAAGAGAAGTTAGCTTTCTAAAAAGGAGAAAGACAATATTGAACCCTTTTTTAAGGCTAGTAGGAAAATATAAAGACAATAAAGTTTCCCTTTCTTTTTTATTTTTGCATTCTTTTATACATATAAATATAATTACAAGAATCAGACCTACTTTGAATTTTAATTGACAGTTTTGATTACCTGAAAGACATTTTTAGGTATTATACTTATCTGTGGGTATCTCTTTCTAAGATCTCTCTCTTTCAAATTATGATGCAGATTTATTTTCCTAATTTGAAAACAGTTTTCTTGATAATCCTTTAATATCTCACAATAAGCACTTACCTGCTAACTGAAAGGCTAAGTATTTGGCTAGCTGGGCCACAGAGGAAAACTTATCAGTCTAAATGATAAGTGTGCCTGATTCAGGTCACAGCCTCTCTGGTCACCCGCTATGTGTCTCCAAACCGAACAATGAAGAAGGATGACAGAAGAATAAAATGCATTTCAGTTGGGGTGCTGGGGAAAGAGTGCTAAATATCCCATGGACTGACAAAGGAACAAACTTGTATGTGTTGGAGAAAGTACAACCAGAATATTCTTTGGAGGCAACGTTGATGAAGCATCCCTCACATAATTTAAACATGTTGTTAGGAGAGGCTGTTCCTTGGAAAAGGACATCATGCTTTAAAGGATGGAGGGTCAGCCAAAGAGAGGAAATCCTTAATTAGATGGAAGAAGTGTCTTCAGCGATGCACTATGACGTGTTGGGATGACAAGGATGGTGCAGAATAGGATAGAGTTCAAACCTACCGTTCATGGGGTCACTATTGAGTCATACATGACTTGATGACACTTAACAACAACAAACACTTATCTGCTAAATGAAGAGTTGGCAATTTGAACTCACTAACTGGTCATCAAGAAAAATGTATGGCAGTCAGCTTTATTATAGATGAAACTTTAAGGGAGCTTTGTATCCTGGCCTGTGGGGTTACTATGAGTTGGAATTGACTCAAAGGCAGTTGAGTCTGAATAGCTCAAAGGAGTGGGTTTAGTTTTTGATTATTGTTTTAGCAATCTGACTCATTCATGCATCCGCCCTGAGAGTCTTTTATTGTTAAAGCCTACAATAGGTATTTGCCATCTGTGACTTTTTGTTTTTAATTAGAATTAGTCATCCCAAAGCAGTGAGTCCCATGGAACTCAACTCATTGTGTCGTTTTGTATTGTTAGACATATCCTAGAGTTGGCTTTTTTCCCCCTTTTACATTTCATATTTTACCAAAGTCATCATACATGATTAAAAATTTATTTGGAAGAAGAAATGGCTAACCTCAATTTAAAACAGATTTTGCTAATGCATTAAAAAATTATTATAGGGAATTGCACTAGGTGATCTCATTTATATTCATAGCTTAATTATTTCACATGCTGGTAGTTCTCATAAGTATATCTCTAACCTAACCTCTTTTTACAGAGCCCTGGTGGAATAGTGGGTAAGCACTCAGCTGCTGACTCAAAAGCATGTGATTTGAACTCGCCACTCGCCAAGCACTGGGAAAGAGACTTGGTGATCTGCTTGGGCAAAACATTAAAAGCCTAGAACATACTAGAAGAAAGTCTATTCTGTCACACCAGGTCACTCTGAGTTTGAAACAAGTGGATGATATCAAATAGTAGCCTCCTCTCTCCGCTAAATTTTCAGCATCTTCACCTGACATTTCCAGGTGGATGGATGAGACACACTTCAGATGCAAGTATGTGCAGAGCCAATTTACTGACTAAATGTAACACCGTCTTAATAGTTCCTTATAGTAACGGTACCAGCATCCATCCAAGGGCATAAATCAAAGATGGAGGTTTCATTGTATTTTTAAGTATTCTCTTTCTGATTTTAATCGTATGACCTATTAAAACAGTTTATTTGCAATCTTCTAGAACTTCTCACCACCACTGCTGCTTGCACCTACCCTGACTTCAGTAGCTTCCTCTGCATTCTCTTAGCATTCATTCTTCTGATTAAATCTTCATAAAAGAGCCAGTGATTTAAAACCCTCTCTAAGTCCACTCCAAAGCAAACCCATTTCTGTTAGTGGACTCTGGCTCAGAAACCTTATAGCACAGAGAACTACATGATAGAGTTTCCAACTTTAAAAATCCTTGTGGGAGACTCCTTCCCATGTTCTCCCATGGGACAGTCGGTGGGCGCTTTAACCCGGGTTATGGTGGCACTAAGGCACCCTAGGTAATTGAAACATGTTAATATGGGCCTTGTTTCCTTTTAAATAGATAGTAAATATACAAAGACAAAAATAAAAAGAAATATAATGGGCCTTTCCATGCCAGAGAAGTCTCTTAGTGGCTCTGTCCTCCCCCCTGACACCTTCCTTTCTCAAGGTTACTGGAGTAAAGTTACTGGCAAAGCTGTTTGTAACTCTTTTGATTCAAACTTTTAAGTTGTTTGTTAGTGAGTTAAAGATCCATGTCCTTGAATTTTCTCTTAAGGCCTTGCTTGATGAAAGTCCAGGATATATTCCTTCAGTTGTATTCTAAGTCCTTTTCTTTTTTTTTAGTTTTCCTCCCCCCATCTCTCTCTCTCTCTCTTTGAATTATTAATTTTAATGAAAGTTTACAGAGACTTTGAATTTCCATTCATTCATTGTTGCACTTTTCTTCCTGCCCAACCTCCCCCCCACCCCAGTTTGCTCTTCTCTTTGAAAAGGAAAATTTTTTCATTGTTATGCAAGCCCTCCTCCCAAGTCCACTCTAAACTACACTGTCCCTTCTTCTCCCTTCATACATATCCTTTGTTTACTCTGTGTTGCTTTTTCTAAACTTTTGCATAGTATACATTTCTTTGTCCAGAAGGTTATTTCTCCTCCTCTTCATTTAGCACTTACTGTTATTACGTGCTGTTGAGTCACCTGCCACTCATAGCGACCCTATGTACAACAGCTCTGAACCGTGCCCTATCTGAGCCAACTTCATTGTCTCTGACACACCTACCTACGTTATTCCAGTCACTGACTCAATCCCTGTCATCCTTCTTAACCTTTCTCTAAGAGAGGACCTTAAAGATTTGTCACAGTTTGTGCTTACATATTTGGTGACTGGTTAATGTCTTTCTCCTATACAAGACTATAATTGAGTCAGTGGGAGCATGTACCAAGGTTGTTGTTGTTGTTATGTGCCGTCAAGTCATTTGCGGTACATTCAATTTAAATTTCAAATAACAAATGCTCTTTGCTCAACATTATTTTGCCCTGTATTAGCACATAAATAATTGAATAAATTATTGAGAAGGCTAGTTTGCCCTGGGGAGTCCTTCTTTGCAGTTACTTATTCCAGTGTCCCTCCTTGCCTGCTGCTTCTTTGTATCTGTCTTTTTGCCCAGAGAGTTCACCCTCTGTGAATTTAATATATTTCACCTTTATAACTCTCAAATAAGTGGCATTAAGTTTTTAGATAATAACAAAGGGGGCAATAAAGGGAAAACAGTAGGATCATAAAAGAAAGACTTCTCAAAGTGGCCAGGTTGCCTGAGAGTTACGGAATTGTGAATATTATGAACAAGTTCTGTGGAAGATGTGCTTCCTCCTTAAACTGTTTAAATATTTCCAACTCTCAACCTATGTGGCTTTTCACCTCCATGATCCATGCATCTAAATATTGTGATCTCTCCTGTTCCTTGCCACGTTTTCAGTACTTTTGTAATGTGAAAATAGTCATTAGGGTAAATATTTGCTGACTTGAAATTTGAATTGAATGTACTTGCACTGTGTATTGATTTAGAATATCTAACAGAAAAAGAATAATTAGTAGTTACTCAAGGAAATTCTAGCATATCATGCCACTAATTGTGAGTATGGGAAAATACAGATAAATATCGTTCGTGCTCATCATTTTTGGCTTGCTTTAGTCCAGTAAATATAGTCAACAATAACTTTCTGGGGTTGCCTGTAATTCAAATCATTATATGGAGATCGGCAACCAAATCTTGTTATTTGACAAGTTTGCAGTATATAAGGTGTGACACTAAACTGAAATAATCAGTTAGGAAGAGTTTTCCAGTGCAGTACAATGCAAAGGGTAAGTGAGAGGGAATTCTTTAAAACTTAGGTTAAAGCTTGAGTTTGGACACAATCTCTTGGGATATACAGAATTTCTGTTGGTTTCTGCAGCATAAATGCATTATTAGCATTCAAAATGAGAATCCATTTTCTCTCTGTGATTGCAGGAGGGAGAAAAGCTGAGTCTGACAGATGAAAAGCTCAGACAATGGGTATGGTTTCAGTTTACTTCTCAGGCTCTTCCATTAGGAGAACCATTGTTGTGGTGTCAAGAAGAAGAGTCTACACAGAGTCCTTCCATTTCAAAACAGTAAAAGAAGATTTGGAAACAAAGTACATTTTTAATGAGCAAATGTATATAATGACCAGCCAGGATTTCAAAACATAGACAATATAAAGCATTTCTATTTCCTAAGTTGCTTTGATTTCTTTTAATTGTTTGGGTTTTTTTTAAAGTAACAATCTAACATGTACAGATCTCTCTCAGGGAATATCTTTTCAGCAATTTCCAACTAATCTGTACTAACCTAGAAGTTTTGACCCCAAAGCTAGAGCTTCATAATTTGGCCTGGTGAGCTTTGACTTTACCTGGTTTGCTCATGGTGGGAGAATGAGGTCACCTTAAACATGCACCAAGGAATTATGTTATTTCTTAGTAGATATACAGTATCAGAGTTACACTGTATACACAGATAACATATAATATTTCACTGCTTTGAAATAAAAGTGTTTGTTTCTCATTTGCATATTCAGAGAACAGTACCTAATAATGAACATCCTCTTTTTTTAAATGGAAATTTGACTTTTTTTTCCCTATTACAACTGAAAAACACTTAAGAAATATGGCTTTTCAGCCATTAAGTTTGTGTATGTATATATAAATACACACACACACACACACACACACACACACACACACACTACATGCAGATGACTTAACTTGCTTGTAAAAAGTGAAGGGGACTTGAAGTACTTACTTCAGAAGATCAAAGACTTCAGTTTTCGGTTTGGATTACATCTCAACATCAAGGAAACAAAAATACTCACCACTGGACCAATAAGAAACATTATGATAGATGCCAAAAGATAAAAACTGTCAGTTATTTCATTTTACTTGGGTCCACAATCAATAGCCGTGGTAGAAGCAGTCAAGAGATCAAAAGATGTAGTGCATTGGAAAAATCAGCTGTCAAGGACCTCTTGAAAGTGAAAGAGAGTTACTATATCAATTTAAAAGCCAAGATATACCTGATGCAAGCCATGATATTTCCAGTTGCTACCTTTGCAACTGGCAGCATCAGGATGGATGGTGAAGAGATTGAGATTGTACACAGCTTTAGTTTGCTTGGCTCCATAGTCAACAGTCTTGGAATCAGCAGCCAGGAAATTAAAAGGCGCATTGCCATGGGAAAGTCTGCTGTTAGGGACCGCTCCAAAGTACTGAAGAGCAATGGTGTCTCTCTGGAGACTAAGGTGCGCCTGATACAGGCTATGGTCTTCGCAATCACTTGTTACGCATCAGAGAGTTGGACAATGACCAAGGAGGATAGAAGAAGAATTGATGCCTTTGAGCTGTGGTGCTGGGGAAGAATATTGAGAATACCATGGACTGCTAGGAAAACAAACGGATTTATCCTGGAAAGGGTTAAACCGGGTGGCTCCTTGGAGGCAAGGATTCTGAGGCTCCGTCTAACATACTTTGGACATGTTGTGAGGAGAGACCTGTCCTTAGAGAGGGACATCATGCTTCGGATGGTGGAGGGACAGCGCAGGAGAGGAAGGCCCTCTATGAGGTGGATTGATTCAGTGACTGATAATCGGGATGGGAGTGTCAGAGACAGTGCGATTGGCACAGGACAGAGCAGAGTTTAGGGCTGTTGTACATAGGGTCGCTATGAGTCGCAAGCGCCTCGATGGCACATAACAACAACAACCTTTGCATCTGAAAGTTAGTGAATAAGGATGACTGAAGAAGAATTTATGTCTTAATTCTGATGGTGGAGAAAGTACTGAATGTCCCATGGATTTCAAAAGAACAAACAAGCCTTTCTTGGATAAAGAGCAACCAGGCAAGGATGATGAACCTTCAAGCCATGCTTTGGGATATTGTCAGGAGCAATCAGTCTTTGAATAAAACATAGTCTGGGAAAGGTAGAAGATTGTAGAAAGAAACAAAGATACCAACGGGATGAGTTGATGCAGTAACAGTGGACTTGAGCATGTCTGAGAATCTGAGTATGGTGGAGAAAAGGGGGAGTTTCCAAGCCATTGTTCAGTGGGTTGCTATGAGACTTGGTTGACTTGATGGCGCTTAACAACACCACCAACATACTGAACCCTTTCATGCTGGGGCAATTCTGACTTTATAGCAAGTTTCCATTGGGGTTCTGAGGCAGTAAGTGCCCATCTGTCTCTCTTAGAGCAGCTGATAGATTCCATTTCTTGAACGTTTTAGTTAGCTGGTCAATACTATCCTACCAGAACTCCTTGTTGACTTAAATATGGATCTTTATCAGTCTCCAGTGTAGGCAACAGTACAAGACATGCTTCAGTAATAAGCACTCTATCCCTAACAACAGATATAATCTTAAATGAAAATAAAAAGGATGCATTTCAATGACAAAAACAATAAAAGTTTCGGGGCCAAGAGATGTCTTCCTTTAATTGAGGGCACTCCCTTCTCTGGTCTTCAGGTACAGCAGATTGTTCCATTTAAAGCCATCCAGGGAGAATAGCTTTATATTTTAAATTGCAGGCTAATAAATGCTCTTTTTCTCATTAACATATGTGACCTCTATGATTTATGCTCTCCTGCACACTGGCCCAGTTTCTCAATTTCTGTTAATGATACTGAGAAACCTCTGTTTAACACAAATTATTTTCTCACCGAATCCTCATAAATTCTACAGTGGAAGTTAATTGCAGTGATCTCCTTGTCCTGTTCATGAAAGAAAAATATCAAAATGAACCCTACTTCTTAAGCTTTTTTTCTGATTTCTTCATTACTTTGTAAATTGATTCCATTTATGGGAATCATGCAGGCACATTTCTCTTACTTCTGATGATAGAAATAAAACATGAGTTTCTTATTTCAAATAACAAAGTATTTGCTGTTCAAATAACAATTAGAACTAGAATGATAAAGACAGATGAAGGTTAACAGATAATTAGGTTTAGACCACTCTGTCCAGTTTTACACTCTTCTTAATTTACAGTGGATTAAATGCACTCATATTGCTTTGCTTTTCCTTATACAAATTGATAGGGAATTTTTCTAGAAATTGGCAAAAATGTATTCCTACAGTTCATATACATTAATTAGTATACTTAATTTCTGATGCTGAAAGATCAAGAATTTAGTAACTAAACTGTAACACAATATGTAATTCAGGACAAGTACAATCTATAGCCTATTGTGTTTTTTAACTATTTGACATGAATATTAGAGTATCGTGTGATTGCAATTACCAGAAAGATGTTTCTGACAGCTGTCATTTGACTCATCTTGGAAGTGACATTATTTGTCAGCTGACAAATTTATTCCATAATTGGTCACACAAAGTAGATTTTATAAATTTATAAAATTGTAGAATGTAAGAGCTGGAAAGTATTAGAGAGGTCACACTATTTAGTTTCTTACTAACAAAAGGGGAACTGAATCTTAGGGAGGTGCACGTGTATTTTAGGAGGTAGACTAGATTTCCTTTTCCTTTTCTATTTTACTGTGATACGTTTGTTTCATCTTTTAGTTTAGGACATCATGCTTGGAAGGGAGGAGGGATGGCGGGATGGCAAAAGAGAAGGAGACCATCAATGAGATGGATTGATAGAGTAACTGGGATAATGAGGGTAGGTGTGTCAGAGACAGTAAAGTTGGCACAGGATAGAGCAGGTTTCAGGGCTGTTTTACATAGGGTTGCTATGAGTCTCAAGCAACTAGACAGCACATAACAACAACAACCATAACCATACAAAAGGTTGGTTGTTCCAATTTACCCAGAGATTCTGTTGACAAATGACTTGATGATCTGATCTCATTAAGATTGTAGCCAACAAGGTCTAGAGGGCATTCAGGATCAACCCAATGGCGCTTATGTCAAGAAGACAAAGATTCTCACCACTGGACCAATTGGCAGCATCAGGATGGATCGCGAAGAGATTGAGATTGTTCACAGCTTCAGTTTGCTCAGCTCCATGGTCAATACTCTTGGCACCAGCAGCCAGAAAAAAAAATGTATTGCA
>NW_006399772.1:14842889-14853140 GCF_000299155.1 Elephantulus edwardii | reverse complement strand
ATTCTGGGGCTTCATCTGACATACTTTGGACATGTTGTAAGGAGGGACAGGTCCTTGGAGAGGGACATCATGCTTGGGAGGGTGGAGGGACGACGCAGGAGGGGAAGACCCTCTATTCAGTGACTGGGGTAATTGGGATAGGTGTGTCAGAGGCAGTGTGATTGGTAGAGCAGGATTTTGGGCTGTTGTACATAGGATCTCTATGAGTCGCAAACGACTCGACAGCACATAACAACAACAGCCATAAAATCTTCTAAATAAAATAAAAGTGTTAAAATAGACAGACATTCAGGCCAATATCCTAGTGCTCCATGTTGTTGTTGGTTAACAACTGCACTATTATAAAGAGAATTGTCTCATATGTGAGTAGAATTGTGAACTGTTTTAAGAACAAGACTTAATAGCCATGACTCTCTCTTGGTGGCATTTTGCTATCTCTAGTAAGGTAGGGTTAAAAACACGGGCTAGAGTTTATTAAGGGAACTCTGGTTGCTTGGTAGTAAGGAGTTGTACACTACCAACCCAAAGGCACATAGTTTGAATCCATGAGCTAGCTACAAAAGATGTAAAAGATGGGCAGTCTTTTCCCTTGTAATTTAGTTTCTAAAACCTCACTTCAAGGCAATCTATGAGTTCATTCTGACACGATAATATATAACCATAAGAATTTACTAGTGTTTACCAAGGGAAGGAAAGATAGAATGCTTCTCTATGGAATACTGATTTTGTTTATGGGATGGAAAAATTTCACCGATTAAGAATAGAGTTGAATAGTCAATTAATGTATTTATCAGTAAGTTCTGCACCTGTAAAAAGTTGAATTATAAAACTTATATGATACATAAGTTTACAACAATAAAACATAAGATAGAGAGTAGCTGTGGAGGTTCTTTATGTGCAATCAAATATGACCCATCCCAGTTATTTACATAATTATGTTTTTTGAACTTTTTATCTAGTTCCTAGTTCCTCCGATAGTGCCTGAAGTCTTAAAAGCTTACAAGTCTCCATGCAAAGTACAAAATTTTTTCTCAACTTACTTGGGACAAAAGAAGAAAGAGGAGAGTCATAAATACATGGAGAAATTGGCATATATGCCTAATATCTTCTATGAAATCTCCTTTTCTTTGAAAGATCAGAAGAACGTAATGCTTCTAGGCAGGCTACCATTACTGAACCTTTTCATCTATGTTATTGTATATATGGATCCTGATAATAAGGGCAAAAATATAAGACAGAAGTTAAAATATTCATGAAGTTTGAATGAATCCATGAAATTTTCCTGGCAATAATCTTTAAACCTTTAAATAAACAATAGCCCTTCTTAAAATTGTGGTTTGTCTTACCTAACAAAGCATATCTGCCTTGAACATTGTGATCTTTTAAAATGTATCTGTATGAGATCAAGTTAACAACATCAACTCAAGAGATTTAGACAGGAAATTTAGTGTTAGTGTTGGTGTTGAGTCACCCTATAGCTGACCGTTCAGCAGGTTTTCAGAGTCTGTTAATGTCATGGAAGAAGATTGTCCATCTTTCTCCCACAGAGCAACTGATGGATTAGAACTATGAACCTTTAGGTTACACCACCACAACTCCTTCCCTATGGTCCACCAGAACTTCCCAGGAAATGTTGTTATGTTTATGTTTATGTTTATGTTTATGTTTATGTTTATGTTTATGGGAAGAAACAACTGGAAAAAAGAAGATGAGGATTACTGCACAACTTCAAGAACGTACTCAATGCCACGGAATTTTACAAGAAGAAATAGGAAAGTTGGTGTATGTTTTAGCAACAACAAATACATATGATAAAGTTAAATCAGGCTGCCCTATGGAGGCAAAGATTCTGAAGCTCCCTCTGACATGCTTTGGTCAAGATGCAAGGAGGGAGCAGTCCTTGAAGAGGGACATCATGCTTGGGAGGGTGGAGGGTCAGCACAAGAGAGGAAGTCTCTCAATGAGATGGATTGACTCAGTGATTGGGGTAATGTCAGAGACAATAAGGTATATCAGAGACAATAAGATGTGTCAGAGACAATAAGATGTGTCAGAAACAATAAAATTGGCTCAGGATAGAGCTGTTGTATCTAAGGTTACTATGACTCTACTCAAGCTGCAAGCGACTCAACAACACCTAACAGCAACATATAGTTTGAATATATCTTACTCAGTTTTCACATTTTCTTTCAAGATTGAGTGCTATTTTCTAGCTCACTCAGAATACAGTGAGTTCTTTGACTCAGAGTATCAGCAGCACATATATGGACTTTATAGAACTAGTGACTTAATCATAACCTGTCATTTCTCAAGATCCCCAGGTGAATCATTTGCTCATTAAAGTTTGAGGAACTTTATTCTAAAAGGAATTAATGAGAGACATTTACATTAAATTAACTCCACATCTTTCACATGAAAAATGAGGATAAAAATTTTGGGTTATTTTTTTGTCTGTTAATTTTATGGACAACTCAAAACCATGTATAATGGATAAATTCTTTCACAGCTATTCATTGTGAAGAATACACTCTGTTTCATGACTTTTGGCTGTTGTTAACATCTGTTAACATT
The DNA here is from genome assembly GCF_000299155.1 of Elephantulus edwardii. Classification (NCBI taxonomy): domain Eukaryota; kingdom Metazoa; phylum Chordata; class Mammalia; order Macroscelidea; family Macroscelididae; genus Elephantulus; species Elephantulus edwardii. The sequence continues at coordinate 14,850,569 of NW_006399772.1, read as the reverse complement.
TCAGTATTGTACAAGGTATTAAAAATTGATTTTTTTATTTCTGGTTTAAGATGGTAGATTGAACACATATTTATATTAGTATTTTGAAACATTACTAAATTGTCAAGAAGAATTAAAAACCATAAGCCTTCAGTAGTAGTGAATGAGGAAAATATTATAGTAGATGAGAGGTGCTGGCATATTTATAGTTATGTAGAGTTTGATGACTATTATAAATAAATAGATAATCAAGTAAAAAAAACAGAACAACTCATCTAACATCAAACAATCAACATCTATATGGAATGCAAAATTTTCCATAAAAGAAATGTAATCATAGTTTAGTGTGGCTTATAATTCATAATAGTGTGATAATTTGAAGTTACTGCACACTATGGCCTAGTGATTAGAGACTGTGCTGCGATCTCAAAGGTATAAGGTTCAAATTCAGCAGCTGCTCCACGGGAGAAGGTTGGCCAGTCTTCTCCCATGCTATTAACTGCCTCCGAAAACCTACTGGAAGGTCACCCATGGGTCGTTTCTGACTCAATGTTACACAATGACAGCAACACACTATTGATTTTAAAAACTTTTAAATAGAATTACATTTTAAGGAAGGATTGGGAAGAAAAAATAATCATGATTATAAGAGAACAACATTATCATTCTTTGCACTGTAACTTCTAGGAGTAAGTTATATATAATACTTTAAAATTAAACACTAGTAGTATAGGTAGGCATTACTAAAAATTTCATTTAGCTTGGATCTACAATCAGTGCACATGGAAGCAGCACTTAAGATATCAAATGATGTATTACATTGGTCAAATATTCTATTCAATACATCTGGACAGGTTTAAAAAGCAAAGATGTCACTTTAAGGACCAATATGCACCTGACCTGGGGGTTGATCTTTTCGGTTGCTTTATATTAGTGTGAAAACCGAATAATGAGTACAAAAGACTATAGAAAAAATGGTGTCTTTGAATTACAGTGTTAGTGGAAAAATGTTGAATGCATCATAACTGACAAAATGAACAAATCTGCATTGGAATGAGTACAGCCAGATCGCTGCTTAGAAACAAGGATGATGAGACTTCACTTCATAGACTTTGCACATGTTATCACGAGGGATGAGCCCTGGAGAACATGATGTTTGATAAAGTAATGGAAAATGAAAAAGAACTCTCACTGCAATGGATTAACACAACAACTCAATGGCCCTTCGTAACAGCAGCATAGATATGAATAATGGGGTTAACACTCGAAGTACATGTCAGCCTCATTTTTTTACCATCTCTATCCTCAATAAATGCAAAGTGTATAAATATAAATTTACAGTTCATAGTATGAGACTATTAGAATGACAGCCCAAAACACTGAACACTAATTTTGATTCTTAGAACCTCCAATTATTTAGTTTTCCATTTTTTTTAATAAAGGCTCTATATTCGACGGCCCTTCTCCTATTTAAGCACTCAAGTTCTGTACAGTCAGTCCTCACATACTTCCGTTTTAAGCAGAGAAGGAAGGAGAAACCTTTTCTTGCAGATCATGTAAATGTTTTCATTTTTACTTTGCTTTGTCAATCAACCGTTTACCTGAGCCTTTAAATCCCTCTTTCAGCGGAAGAATCGATTGTTGTTATTGTTGTTGTGTACCACAGGATAGGAGCTGACCCGGAGCTGACCCTCTGGCAGGTTTTCAGGGGAAGTTAATGACATGGGAGGAGATTGCCCATCCTTCTCCGGGGAGGCACAGCTGGTGGCCTTGAACCACATGTCTTCTGGATTGCAACACAGCTTCTTAACATTAGGCCAATAGATTACATTTTCTTAATTTGACCAAGCAGCCTAATAACTTGGAGATCAGAGTGGAATTATCATTAGCCTGAATGAAGAACAGTAATTCCTTTAGTTTAGGCAGATGGGACTGTTTTCAGTCTCATACATACACTGTGACATTTGTGAGAAGTTCAGATAGCACCAAAGTTACAAAAGCCATCTCGCCTAAACGTCATGGGCCCTGTTCACTTACATAACCCTGTCTAATAATGGTTCTTAAATTTTTCATTATTTCTATTCCACATTTTTTATAAATAACAACAAATTCATAGTAGTGTGTGTGTGTGTGTGTGTGTTAAATACACATAGCTTTGCTTTTTATTTAAGTTTCAGAACATTGATTGGACATTGAAACAGAAAATACCTGCTATTGCCTCACCTGAGCTCTGTTGGCACAGGTGTGAAGAGTTGCACTGCTAATCCGAACAGTGTACCACTAACATTTCAAATTGACCAGAGGCCCAGAGTGAGAAAGATGAGCTTCCCTTCCTGTGCAAGTACAGCCCTAGAAACACGTTGTAAGGTCAGCCGGGAGTTGGTTCTGACTTTATGCCAGTAAACTGAATTGGGGTTAGGAAGAAATTGTCTTTTCCTAAAGATATTATCTAGGAGATTACTTCTTTATTGTATATTTGCCTTTGTGAACCAACCATTTGGACGAGGAGAGGTGAGGGGGGCTCAGGTAGCCTAATAAGTGAAACATTGCATTGCTACCTCAAAGGCAGGTGGATCAAATTCATCCACTGCTCTTCTGGAGAAAACCAGGCAGTTTCCAGTGCAATGTTCAGGCTCTGAAAACCCACAGCAGAGTTTGGAGACTGTGCGTCACTTCCGACAGAATGGCACACGAAACCATGACCAACAACATTTAACTTTTTACGGCGCATAATAGTTATAAGCTAACATTTCTGGTAATTAGAAGGCTATCTGTTCAATATGCCTCCAAGTCTCAGACAGTCTTACTATTCTTCAATTTATTTGCTTATTTTGTGATGCTCATTATCTTTCTCTTCATTTAGCCCCCCTTCCTTGTTAATTGAATTTCAGGTATAAAATGTAATGGTAATTCTGACTGTGGCTTAAAAGTTTAGATCATGATTTAGCTACAAGATAACTAAAATAAAGGTTGACTTTTAAAATAAACTAGTTAAGTCTTTTCAGAGAAAGAATTACTCTGGAGTTGGTTTAAGGTTCTGTGGGATTTTTTTGTAGTGTAGTTGTTAGATGAAACAACTTTGTAACAGTTGAAATTTATTTTAATGGATGTTTTCTTTTCCAGGATAGGTTTTTTTTTAATTCAGAAAAAAATTTGTGTTTTAATTTGAGAAAATGGAGATCCATTACTATATAAACTGTAGTTACTGTTGTATGAATCTTCTGTTAAAAAGGCAACATTTTCTAGTTGAGAGGAATGACTAACTCATGTCAAGAAAAGGTTAATTAGTACTATCTGCAATGTAGTGAATAGCCACAGATACCCAGGTGCTGCTTAATTACTACATCATTCCTCTTCTTTCTTTTCTTCCTTCTAGTGCTTCCCATTACAAAATGTCTCTAAATTCTTGTAGGTAATATGAATATCTGGTCCCTCTTTATATCCTCTGAAGCTTCTAGTATCTAATACCTAGTGAACAAAGTATTTAAGCCTAGTCCACATTCTTGCCATTGTTATTTATTTTTTACCTGTTTCTAGCTTTATATACTTTCTTTTCTATTTTTTTTGCTTGTTTAAGTCTCAGACATTTTTTTTTTTAATATGAGTTGTTACTAGGACAGATAAATGCTCTGTTTATCACTTGGTGAAATATATGTTATTAAAAGAGCATCACATTATTCCATTCGTTTATTCTCACAATAGCCAATTTGAGTAAAAGAATACGTAACTGTGCTTGTACACAATTAATACCTAGACCAAGAAGCTGTTGTCTGAGCTTGTTGTTGTTATGTGCCATCGAGTCACCAGTTGACTCGCAGAAACCCTATGTACAACAGCTCTGAAGCCTGTCCTATCCTGAGCCAGTCTCACTGACTCCAACATACCTAACTCCATTACCTCTTTTACTATGACAATACATCTTATCAGGGGTCTTCCTCTCCGGCCCTGTCCCTTCACTGTTTCAAGCATGATGTCCTTCTTCAAGGACTGGTCTTTCCTGGCATGTGCCCAGACATTGTGAGACAGAGATTCACAATCCTAGCCTCCATGGAGAAAGTTGGTTTCACCCTCTCCAGCACAGAGCCGTTTGTTCTCTTGGTAGTCCACAGTATGTTAGGTACTCTTCTCCAGCATTACAACTCAGAGTAGTAAATTTTTTTTCTGTCATTCGTTGTCATTGTCAAGGTCTCTGATGCATATCAAGTAATTGTGAAGATCGTGGCCTGACTGACTCTTTAGCATTTTGGAGAGGTCCCTGACAGCAGACTTCCCCAATGCAATTCATCTTTTGATTTCCTGACAACTGGTACCAACAGTGTTGATTTTGGAGCTGAACAAGCTCAAATTATTAACATTCTCAATCTCTTCACCATCAATCCTGGTGCTACCAGTTTGCCCAGTGGTGACAGAATCCTTGTCTTCTTGATGTTGAGATTCGATCCAACATACTGAAGATTATAATCTTTGACTTTCTGCAGCAATCAGTTCAGGTCCTCCTCTGTTTCAGCAAGCAAAATTGTGTGATCTGCATAAATGAAGGTTGTTGATTACTCTTTCTCCAATTCTGATGACACATTCCTTTTCATAAAGTCTGTTGTTAAGTGCTGTCGTGTCAAGGACGATTCATAGTGATGCTGTGATCAAAAGACCTGAATCCTGTTTTATAACTATTGTCGCTTCACTAAACTAATAGAGTTTCCAGAGGCATGTTGTTTTAGGAACTGGATACCACTCCATCTTCCCAGCCTGTCTTAATCTGGGAGCTCCACCAAACACTGTCTACCACGAGTAACCATTACAGCATTTGACACACAAGTGGTACAGCATCCAGTATCACAGTAACCTCAGGTTACCTCAGAAAAAAAAATTGACAGACCAGTACTGTACCACTTAGAAGAATGTACATTCTAAACACAAAACCAGGCCTAAGAGTTGCTGGCCCATGGGCCCAACTGCCCTTTAAATATCCAGGCCCTTATTGGCTGTAAACAAGAGGCTCTCAGTAGCCAAATCTAGCAAAGTCTGAGCTTACTATTTTTAAATTCTATCTACTACATGCATCAGAGAGTTGGACAGTGAATAGGGCTGATAGAAAGAGAATTGATGCCTTTGAGTTGTGGTGCTGGAGAAGAGTGTTGAATATACAATGGACTGCTAGGAGAACAAACAGGTTTGTCCTGGAGAGGGTGAAGCCAAAGTGTTCCCTGAAGTCAAAGTTTCTGACGCTTCGTCTGACATATTTTGGGTATGTTGCAAGGAGGGGCTGGTCCTTGGAGAGGGACATCATGTTTGGCACAGTGGAGGGGCGGCAAAGGAGAGGAAGACCTTTGATGGGATGGATCGATTCTGTGACTGGAGCGGTGGGAATAGGTGCATTTGAGATGGCTAGGTTGGCACAGGATAGAACAGTGTTTAGAGTCGCAAGCGACTCGATGACACATAACAACAACAACAACTATAAATTACTTGGCAATGTGCTATTTTCAACCTTGCTGCTGCTGGTAAGTGCTGGTGAGTCAAATACAACTCATAAAAACCCTGGAAGCAACATATCTGAACTTAGTCTGTGGCATCCTTATCATTCTCCAACACGTTTAAGCCCATTGCTACAGGTACTGTATCAATCCATCTTGTTGAGAATCTGCCTCTCCTTTGTTGATAACCCGTCTTTCCAAGCATGATGTCTCTTTCCAAGGAACAGCCTCTCCTAACAACATATCCAAAGTATGTTAGACGAAGCTTGGCCATCGTTGCCTCCCAGGAACTCTCTGGTTTCGCGTTCTCCAGTACATATTTATCTCTGTTTGTTCCTTTGTTGGTCTGTGGGACATTCAGTATTCTCCTACAACACTACAACTCAAAAGTATTAATTCTTCTGTCATTCTTTTCATTGTCTAGTTCTTAAATGCATAGCAGGTGATTGGAAAGATTATGTTTTGAAGTAGGTACATGTTAATCTTTAAAATGGCATCACTGCTCTTCAGGACTTTAGAAAGATCCTTGAAATCAGACATTCCTAATTCTGTATGTCTCTTGACCTCCTGACTGCAGGTATCAAAGGTGTTAATTGTGGATCTAAGCAAGATAAAATAATTTACAGTTTCAGTCTTTTCTCTGTTTATGGTGATGTTGACTGTTGGCTCAGTGATGAGGATTTTGTTTTTTTGGTGTTGAGATATAGTCCATGGTGAAGACTGCAGTCCTTCATCCTCTACTGCATGTACTCCATGTCCTCTTCATTACCTGCAAGTAAGGTTTGTCATCTGCGTAACACAGGTTGTTGGTAAGTCATCTTCCAATCCTAATGCCACATTCTTCTGTCGAAAGTCAAGCTTATCTAATGATTTGCTGAGCATACAAATGGAATAAGTATGGAGAAAGGATACACAGTCCTGGCACACACATTTCCAGATTTTAAACCACACAGTATTGCCTTGCACTGTTCAAACAACAGCTTCTTGTTCTAAGTATTGATTTCATATAAGCATAATTAAGTATTTTGGAATTTTCATTCTTCTCAATGTTAGCTAGAGTTTGTTACTACAGTCAAATGTTTTTATATAGTCAATATGACACAAATAGACAAAAATGGAGCTCTGGCCATCCCTGCCCAGTGCCCAGCATGTGTCTAGGTGCAAAGATTGTGCTCTATTTCATGTCTTAATACTTGAATTTGCGTGTGCCAAATAGTTCAATATTTTCCTTCACTAGCAAACAGATGCCGAAAGTTCTCTCTTGTCCTAAAGGGTTTACAATGAAATTGCATTACTTGAAGGTGTGCTAATGCCATACTGATTGATTTAACTTCCGGATTCCTCACTGGCAAACAACAACTACACAGATGTAAGTACACACACACACACACACACACACACACACACACAGAGTGAGAGATAGACAGGCAGACAGACTTACATGTGTAAGTTCATAAGTTCCCACCTAAGTCTTTGGGAACCAAATATGATTTCAGAGGAAATTCAAGAAAAACAAGGGCAATATTGGCACGGTACCATGAATCATTTCCTAGCCATGCTTTAGCTTTTGCTACCAACCTGCTTTGGTTTAGCATGAGTTCTTTTGTAGAATTTTATCTGTAAAGTACGCCTACCTTAGAACAAGGGATGTCATTTGTTTGTAGCTGTCTATTACAATTTAAAAGAGGTTAGGCAGTTGTGTATGAAACAATGAATTATATTGTCCGTGTAGCAAAACCTGGCTACCACAACTTAAAAGAAAAGCACACTGTCTCCTTCTTCCTTCAGTCCTGTGGCCCCAGGAGTTAACGTGGGCCATGATGAGTCAGTGCTGGAGGCGTGCCAGCCAATCGGATGGAGCCAGTGCCTTTGGTTATTTTCTTTATGAGACTGTCATCCTAGCTGTGCTAGTGCTGAACAGACAAAAGGAGAGGAAAACCTTTAGCTTAAGGGATCTTGTTTCTTTCAGAAGAACAAAAACATCAGGATTACTTTAGGCAACCTGACATTAGCCCTCTTCACTAAATATACTAAGGAAAAGAGTGAGTGCTCCACCTCGTTCTAGGTTTATACAAAGGTTATACAAATGTTGAACTCCTCTGTGTTTCTCCTACTGTGTTTTGAACATGAGCTTTTTTTTTTTAAGGTATAATTTCTGTACTCATTCCAATTAAAGCTCTAGCGCGTCCTCTCTCTCTCTCTCTCTCTCTCTCTCTCTCTCTCTCTC
>NW_006399772.1:14781324-14842789 GCF_000299155.1 Elephantulus edwardii | reverse complement strand
CACACACACACACACACACACACACATTTAAACCTGATTTCCATTCTTGGGTAAAGCTGTCTAAATGCCACATGGAAGAGAAAACGGAACTAGTGTTGACGCTGCACTTTTATCATTCAGAGCACTGAGGTGATAATTTAATATCTTTACCCCTCAAATCAAATTATTATATTTCCCCATCGTTTGCACAGCTTCTTGGCTTATCAAACTTGATTACATTTTACCTTTTCTTACTTTGAGCAATGTGGTCTGAAAGTGTGAAATAAATGCTTAGGAAGAAATAAACACTCTTCCTAAGTATCTGGAGAAATAGGCTCATATTTTGTGCAAAGTTTTGCTCTTCATGATGGGAAATTTTGATTCTCTTTTAATGCCTTGTTTGCCATGATTAGAAAATGGTAAGATTAATCATGAGCACATAAGTAAATGCTAGTAAAAACATTCATTTACGTGTCTCTTAGCATGCTAATTGAGTACAGAATAAGTCCTTGAAAGTTAATTGTACTATGTTTCTGTTTGTAATTTTGCTTGAACACTGTAAATGCTATCAAAGGAACTGAAGTACAGGAGTTATGACCACCTTTCCATCTAAACCCCGTTGCCACTAGAAGGAGAACTAAGCCATGTGCCTTTGCAATATTAGACCCAACAAAGCCAAACACTTTTACAAATTCAAATTATCTGGACTTAAAATCCTAGATTTCTGTATTTCTGTTTGCTCTTCTTTTCAGAGAAGCTGAAAAGCAAAGAAGCTACAATGGATGCTTTTGCCTAGTTATCCAGGGTTGATCTGAGAAAAGTTCCTAACCAACTATAATTTTAAACTTCCTTCCTACGCTTTGTTAGTTGTAAAGTCTTGAGGTTTTAGGCAAATGCATTATACAGATAATAAATAACTAGATCCCTGGTGGCCATTTTATAACCCATGGGAAACATTTTTGAACTTTAAATCAAAGAAATCTGAGTCATAATCCTAACTTGTCTTATTCAGCTTCTCTGAAACTTAGTGCACATGTAGGATGTTCAGCTTCTGGTACCCTATCACACAGCGCCTTACCCCACTGTTGCCTTCTTTCCTGTACTTCTACCCTCTCTTAATAAGGAACCCTAGGGTGGAGTTGTTAAGAGCTTAGCTGCCATCCAGAAGGTAAGTGATTCAAACCTATCAGCTGCTATGTGTGTGTGTGTGCGTGTGGGGGGGAATTAGTAATTTTTAACTCTGCAAAAATTACAGGCCTGGAAAAATCTGTGGGGAGTTCTGCTCTGTTCTTCATGGTCACTACGCATCGAAATACTTGACAGAAATGGTTTGCATTACCCTCTCTTATTATCCTGGAGTTAATCGAGACAGTATTACGTTTTGGCTTAATAACAATGAAAAAGAACAGACAAATGGTAATTTCTTAGCCATTTCTTGCCTCACATTTTGACTAGGGCTCTACCAGTGGGTTTTAAAAGGTCATGACCCCTTAGTAGTAAATGAAACAAAATAGCATGTCTTGCCAAATGTTTGACAAAGGAATTACAGTGGAAAAGAAAAAAAAATACCGGCACAAATTGCATAGAATATTTGTGTAAGTATGAAATATAAGTTGTAGATTTGTATGTTGCAATAAACTGTTTTAATTTGTAACACAATTAAATAGTTGAGAAGGCAAATATTTCTTCTAAGAAAATGACTCAGCTGTTCTAATAGTCCCCAGCATCCTCGTAACTCCGGATGGGCGTTGATTGCTGTATTAAGTTCAATAATAAAATCACCAGGGCTTGTGGTCACCAGAAATACTCTTCATTAGTTCCCTAGTGGCCGTGATTGTATTTCTTGTATGAATGAAAGCCTTGAGGCTGTAAGGGTGTCTCCAGAGAGCCGGGTGCCAGTGGAAAGGGCTTGGTCTTCTTTTCCTTTACACTTTCCAGTTTCTGTTAGATTTCACTGCAGAAATAAAAAACAAAACAAAACCAAAACAAACAAACAGAAAAACCAAACCAACAACAACAAAACCAGTGCCGTCGACTCGGAGCAGTCTAATAGCTAACCTTCCACAGGCATTCCAAAGCTGTCGGTTGCATAGGAGGAGATGGCCCATCCGTCTTCTCCTGAGCTGCTGGTGGATTAGAACTGCTGAGTGTGCAGCCTTCGCCTTAGCAACACAGGTCCCTACAGACTTAAGTTATCAAAAAACCCACCTCTGAACCTGTTGAGTGCAGTTTATCTAAGAAGTGGTAGCTGTTCATGGACTGAGTCCCAAGACTGAGAGTGGTTTATAGCATACCAACTTGCCAGTTTGTATTAGATACAGATCATTCATTCCCATTCACTGTCACCCGTGGTTCTTGTGAGTTGTTATGTGGTTACTTGCACCCATGAGTACACGCACGTGTGAAGAGTAGAAATGTTCTCCACAGGCTTTTCAAGAATATGTCCTTTCAGAAGCAGGTCAGGAGGCCTGTCTTTCAAGATGTTTCTGGGTGAGCTCAGTCTGCCACATTTTTGGTGGCAAGTATTTAGTCAAGTATTTAGCTGTGTGTACCATGCCTATAAAATCTACTCATTAGCTATATGTTGGCTAATTACTTAACCTTTCTAAACTTGAATTTTCTCACCTGTGTTGCAATGCACTAGATGTTGGAACGCTAACCCAAAGGGAAACGGGGAATCCACCAGCCAGGCTGTAGGAAGAAGATGGGCAATATCCTGTCATAAAGATACACAAAACGGGTGACCCTGGAGGATATTATGCTGAGTGAAATATCTCCGTCACAAAAGGACAAATATTGCAAAGTGCCACTTTTGTAAAAGGGACTGACCTCAGAGTTGAAGGGAGTCTGAAAAAAGAAGGGATAAATAATATATACTGTATTGAAACAGATGAGGGAGAGACCTGCTTAAAAGCTATACAAGATTAGGTATTATTATCATGACAGGAGTTCAGAATGAAGGCTGCATGGTGTAGTGGACAGATGTCCCCTGGCTTTGTGCCCAAAATAAGTGAGGCTGAGCTTCAAAATCCAAGCCTCCAAGGAGAGACTTGGTTTTATCCTCTCCCAGTCAGACCTATTTGTTTTCTTGGCAGTCCATAGTATGTTCAAGACTTTTCTCCAGCACCGCAACTCAAAGGCATCTATCTTCTTGTGTCATCCTTGGTCATTGTCCAACTTTGTGTAGCATAACAAGTAATGGAGAAAACCAGGGCCTGGATTAGGTGCACCTTTGTATCTAGATTGACATCATTGCTCTCCAGCACTCTGGAGAGGTCCATGACAGCAGATTTGGAATAGCATAATCAGTGACTCTTGGAGCAATCTTATGTGATGCCTTTTATATTTATTTCTTTTTGCTCCTTAAGGCAGAGATTGTGAAAATAGCTATTTGTTATATACTGCTGACTTGGAACCAACTCCTAGCTGACCTGCCTGTCGGTTTTCAGAGGTAGTAAATTGCATGGAGAAGAGTCCTCATCTTGTGGATTTGAACCATGTGCCTTTGGGTTGGAAGAACAAGTCCTTACTGCTAAGCTAGCAATACAACTGTGTAAAAATTAGAGGGAAGAAAAGATTTTAAGAAAGAGGATTAGGGAAACTTAACTCTGAGACCTTTTAAAAAAGAAAATAACAGACTGACATATCATAGATTGGAGAGTCAAGGGGAATTTATGGCCAGATGAGAAGTCAGTAGGGTTAGCACTGAAGGGTTTTTCCCATTTTGAGATTAAAAATCTCTGATATCACTTTTAAAGTGAAGACCGTAGTGGCGTATATACTAAGATTGAAGGGATAATATAAACTTTCTGGAGTAGAATGACAGGTGTTTGTAAGCCTGTTTATGGAAGACAGGGGAAAAATTTAGGTTCTCTTTTGTATATTTTCTTCATTTTGTATCATAAGCACACATGGCTTTTGTAATGAAATATATTAAGATAAAATGATGCCAGAACATATAAATTATTTTAAACAACTGTGACATTGTGATGATTAGCTTGGAATTTCAAGCCAAGGAGATGTTTGAGAGAATTTCATTTAAAACTTCTTTCTGAAATCAGAGTAGTTAAATATCACCAGGTTGACTTTTCCTTAAGAGAGATATTTTTTTTAAAAATTGATTATTCCAAAAGCACTGTGAAGCAAAAACCCAAACTCCACTGCTGTCAAGTTGATTTCAACTCCCGGTGACCCTCTACCTGATTCCAAAGGTAAGAATCTCCATGGGAGGTGACGATCCATCTTCTCCTGTGGATTCAAGCTGCCAGCTTTTGGCTGGTAGTCTTACACGTGATGCAGTGTACCACCAGGCTTGCTTCCGCTGTGAGTTATTATGTACTGTCAAATTGACTATGACTCATAACGACCCCATGAAAACCATGCTCAAAACCATTGTTATACTCTCTGTCAATACCTGTTGTAGTGAATTTTTCCTTCCTTCTCTGTCCCTTTCCCAGGATGATGTCTCTTTCCAAGGACTAGCCTTCCTCCTGACAGGATACTTGATGTATAAGAGACAGTTTCACCATCTCTGCATCTAAGGAACAACTTGTTTACACTTTCTTCAAGACAGACTTGTCCAGCCTTCCTACTGAACACTAGGTGGGAAGAAGTATTCCCTGCCTTCTTCTCCACTACCCCAGGCATGGCTGTACCCTGAACCACATTCATATCTGGAGTCTGAAGCTCTATGAGCATTTTTCCTAGATCCTGCAGACTCTGCATCACATTAGACCTGCAGTCAGCTCCCAGATTAGTGGGGGGACATACTCTGCCTGGGTCCTTTCCTTCTTACTGGTCACCTTTACCTGACACACTCTATGACCACATTTGTCCACACTCAAACAACTCTCCCAATGGCAGTAATGATCTTTTGATGATGGGCCGTCTCAGAATGAGTGAGTACCTTACCTGAACTCATCCACTGGACTGTCAAAGACACTATATGTAGCGAGGCAAACTAGCCTAGACTCCTGAGAGCTCAACTAAAAATCTGCCCTCGGCTATGTGCTCCACCCCTTGACACACCCTCAGTATACTCAAGACAAAATGAGGTGGTTTAGGTGGCCTGGCTCACATCTAGGGAACTTGGTCACCAATCAGCCCAGTTTGTTTTCTATTTCTCACAGCTCGTATACTTGTTCTCTATTTGTATGCTTGATTGCTTTGTAGCTTGCTTTTATGAATGTAGCACTTGTGTGTTAATTCGCTATACTGTGGTGACTTGCCTGTTGCTGTGATGCTGCTTGTTTTATACTTTGTGTCTAGATATGCTTACTTGGTTATAGTTTACTCTTTGGAAAGAATACTTGTCAGTCAGCTTGTGATACTGAGATACTTGCATGGTGCCATGATGCTGACAGCTTTGTCACTATTATTTCAAATACCAGCAAAGTCACCTGTGTTGGGCAGTTCAGTGGGACTGACAGACTGAGAAGCAAGAACGACCGCTGTAAGAAGCACCCACCAATGCTTGATGTGCTCACTTTGGGACACTGGGATGATTTAGTGCACTTGAGAATTCTCTGATGGAAATGTTATTTGACATCTCTTTCCTTATAACCAATAAATCATCAAAATAGGTTGGCATAATTTTTATGCTATCTCAGAGTAGGTATAATAATTTATTTAAATGCAAGACATAACACATATGAAAATGTCTTTTATCTTTAAAAGTACTTTAGAGATGTGTATTCAATAAAGTTTTATGACTTTTCATAATTCTGATACTTTCATTCAAGAATGAAGAGCTATTGATATCATAGTTGTTCTGGTATTTTATGTTTCTAATTTCAGTGGAGAAATTCTGATGGCATAATCCAGAGAGAGTTGTACTCAGCACTCAGAAGTTTTTCCTCTCTGCTGGTTGGATTCCTCCAGGGCTCTGAGGAAGAAAGATAGGAGGCAATCTCCTCCTGTGCAATTCATAACCTCCCAAAAGCCCTCTGGAGGTTCGACTGTGAGTGGTTCTGATTAGATGGCAATGAGTTCAGGGTTTTTGTTTTTTTTTTTAATTTTGTTTATTTATTTGCATCAGTAGAGCTGAGTAGGACATGCCTTATTGCTTTAGTTAGTTTTTTTTCTTTTCCACAAGGATGAGACAATCATTTGTACACGCCGCTTACATATCTGTATCTTATATTCTGATCAGGTGTCTGAGAATGAGTTGGCAGAAGCAGTAAAGCCCTGTGCTGGACAGAGATTCTCTAATCAGGGAAATAAAAGTGACTTGATTGCTATGTTGGTTTAGTAACTCTTTTGTCTTAACAGCTTTTGTTGCTGGACAATTCCTTGTACAACAGGACAAAACAATACCTGGTAGTATGCCAGCGTCGTCATCATTGAGTCCAGTGCTGCCACCACTATGTCAACCCTTCTCATTTAGAGTCCTCATCTTTTTTTGCTGACTTTGGACTTTATACCAAGTGGGAACTTCTTCTCCAGACACTAGTGCCCACTAATACATTTTCCGAAGTATATGAACTAAATTCTCACTAGCTTAGCTTCTTAGGAGACTCAGAGTCACACAGCTTCCAACATTTGCTTGGTATTCTATAGTATATTCACTATTGTTCACCATAATATATGCATCAATTGGTTTTTTCTTTTGTGTCCCTTTTTCATTGTCTGATTTTTTTGCATCATTTGATATCTTGACTGTTGCTTCCTTGTGTATTGATTATGGATCCAAGAAAAGAGAAGTGTTTGACAAAGTCAATATTTTCTCCATTTATCTCATCTTGCCTTTTGGTCCTGTTGTGAGGAGTTGTGTTTTCTTTCTATTGAAGTGCAGTTCTTACTGAAGGTTATTATGGTCTTTGATCTTACAATGTATTGATTGGTAAATGCTTTGAAGTCTTTTCACTTTCAGCAAGCAAGGTTGTGTGTCCTTGGGACATGACAGGTTGCTAATGAGTTTTCCGAGAAACCTGCTGCTTAATTCTTCTTCTGCAGTCCAGCATCTCAGTATACAGCCTGAATAAGTGTGGCTAAAGGATGGAGCCCTCACATGGACCTTTCCAGATTTTTAAATCACTCTTGGTACCAGCAGCCAGGATATTAAAAGATGAATTGCATTGGGAAAGTCTGCTATCAGAGACCTTTCCAAGGTACTGAGGAGCAAAAATGTCAGTCTAGAGACTAAGGTGTGCCTGATACAGGGCATGGTCTTTGTAATCACTTGCTATGCATCAGAGAGCTGGACAGTGACTAGGGATGCTAGAAGGAGAGTTGTTAACTTTGAGATTTGGTGCTGGAGAAGAGTAAGGAATATACCGTGGACTGCTAGCAGAACAAACAGGTTCTTCCTGGAGAGCGTGAAGCCAGGTTGCTCCTTGGAGGCAAGGATTCTGAAGCTCCATTTGACATGTGGCAAGGCAGGATCATTTTCTGGAGATGGACATCATGCTTGGGAGGGTGGAGGAACAGCTCAAGAGAGAAAGACCCTGGGTGAGATGAATTGATTCAGTCACTGGGATAATGGGGATAGGCATGTCGGAGACAATTAAGATTGGCAAGGGACAGAGCAGGGATTAGGTCTTTTGTACATAGGGTCACTCTGAGTCTCAAGTGACTCAGTGGCACACAACAACAACAACAACAACAACTTTATCCCCAGATTTTGATCAAAGCGCTGCTACTTTATGTACAGGTTCCACATAAATACAGCTAAGTGTTTTTGCTCTCCACTCTTCACAATGCTAGTCATAGGTCTTTTGAAGATTGTTTTATGATTCTTATAGTTAAATGCCTTTACATAGTAAAACTCAAGTAAATCTCTTTCTCATATTCACTGCTTTCAGCCAAAATTCTTGTAACATTAGAAAGGACATCCTTTTTCTCGTCCTTGTCTTTTCTGAATCCAACTTGAAATTTCTGACAGTTACCTGCTAATATACTTATGTACTCTTTTGAAATTGTCTTCCCCATACAATTAGGTAGAAAAGCTTCCTGACCTGTGTGTATTATCACTGCTGTGGTGAAATGAGGCAAACACTGGATCATGAATTCAGGTCCCACAACTGAATTTGGAACTAGCATCAGGACATCTAGAAAGTTCTCTAGTTATAACATTTAAAATATCATGAGAAGATGCATATGCTTTTGCCCATTTTATTTTCTATTTAGAATGTTCCTTTTAGCTTCAGGAGAAAAATCTCTACAATATTTATAATAAGATATATTAAAAATTTGAAAAAATATCATTTAATGCTTTTTCTGTCACAGTTCACCAATATTTTTTAGAAAATTTAATCATAAAATATATCCTAATTTTAGAAATGTATCTTTAGACTTTTGAATTATTGTTGCCTGTGTCCTTCTCTCCTCTTGTACTAGATATTAAGATGCTACTGTATTAGTTCATCTTAAGAACTTCTTTTTCTTCTTCACATAGTGTAATGCTGAGAAACTTACAGGATGGCTGCAGTTCCTGTCCAGCTTATGTGGGTCAGTACATCTCCAAATGCTCTCATTCCTAGTTTCAGTTATTTTGAGGTCAAAATCCCAATTGGAAACATATAATAGAGGGCAATTTTTCCCCCTATTCTTCGAAGAAAGTGACACTTGTGAGATCCAATTAGTTAGACAGTTAGAACTGTGCCTGGTATTGTACAACACATAGTCCTGAGAAATAAAGCACAAGATCTATTGCTGCATCTATTTTTTATACTCATACACTTATTTAACCACAGTGTAATATATTTGTGGAACTTTTGAAAAACAAATACAATTGACTTAAGAAGTAAAACCAGGTCAGTCTTAAATTCAAAGACCCAAGAATACAATTTTAGATGATATTTTGGTCTTTGCATGCAGAAGTTTCTGCACGGAACTTTCTAGGGTACTTACACCTCCTTTCAGGGAGACAGTGGACAGCTAGAGTGACAGTTTGACCCTTTGTTAATTCCACAAGAGAGATTTTTTTGAACACTCTGTGAATACTACTACTGTTGTTGTTGTTGTTGTTATGTGCTCAAGTCACCTGCAATCCATAGTGACCTTAGGGTCACTGCAGCTCTGAATCCTGATCTATCTTGAGCCAATCTCACTGACTCTAAGACACCAGCCCCCATTTCCCTAGTTACGATATCAGTCCATCTTATCTGAGGTCTTCCTCTCCTGCACTCTCTCCAGCCTTCCAAGCATGATGTGCTTCTCTGAGGACTGGTCCCTCCTGGCCACATGCCCAAAGTATGTGAGACAGTATGAGTATCCTAGCCTCCAAGGAGAAAAGTTGTTTCACCCTCTCCAAGACAGACCTAGCTGTTTTCTTGGAGGTTCCTGGTATGTTCATGACTCTTCTCCAGCAGCATAGTTAGAACACATCAATTCTTCTATCTTCCTAGTCATTGTCCAGCTCTCTGATGCATGGCAAATAATTGTGAAGACCATGGCCTGGATCAGGCATCCCTTAGTCTCCAGTCTCACATCATTGCTTTTCAGTGTACTGGAGAGGTCTCTGACAGCAGATTTTCCCAATACAAATAGGGCTTTTTGTGGTTTTTTTGTTTGTTTGTTTGTTTTTAAATATTCTTTTTTATTTTCTGGCTGCTGGCTCCAAGAGTGTTGATTGTGGAGCTGAGCAAGCTATAATTGTTGACAACCTCAAACTCCTCTCTATCTATCATGGTGCTGCTAATTGGACCAATAGCAAGGATCTTTGTCTTTTTGATGTTGAGTTTCAGTCTAATATCACCTCCCAAATATGTGTAAACTGTCTTTATATTTATTATAATTTAATTTTCCAGAATTTCTACTGACAAAATATTTTGTTAGTATCTGCCTTTTGACAGTAAGGTGTGTGATGTTAGACTTTTTCTACCATAGTCTGTGTTTACCCTCTAGTAACTAATGTAGTTCCCAGTTCATAGTAGGTAGCTTCTCAAGAAATGAATAGTAAATGAGTACAGTCCATGGTTCTGTATGTCCTAATAGCTCTGTCTCCCTATTTAAAGACATTGCTACTATTGTTTCTCAACTCTCATCTGCTGAGAAGTAGCTAGGCAGTACAGAAAATTAATTTAAAAAGAAAAAAAGAAGGTGAGAACTCATGGAAAGATCACATGACTGACGGTAATGAAGTTTCAACTATCTGAAGGCAAAAATTGTGATTCCTTGAATACTGAGAACATTTTTTACAGGTAAAAGTACTTGTGGATGTCATTTTCATCCAGCAGAATCTTCCTACTATTTGAATAAAGAGTTTCAGTTGGGTTTTTTTGTGTGTGTTGTGTGTGTGTTTTCTGTTAAAGAACCCCCACAGCAAGATGGATTGACACAGTGCCTGTCACAGTGGGCTTGAGTATGTCAGAGATGGTGTGGATGGCACAGGATAGGATGGGGTTCAGATTTGTTGTTCATTAGGTTGCTTTGAGTCAGAGTGGGCTTAATGACACTCAGCAACAACAACAACACTACCTTGTTTCTTCTGCTGAAAAATGTCGTTGATTAACTTCCTATATGAACAGGGGCACTGGAAGGATTCAATTATATGTAAAAATGGAATGGTGTAAGTTTCTATTTAGATTTTTTTTCTATTCCATTTTTGTCAAATAATCAACATCATCTAAACATTAGTAAGTAATCTTACTGACCTAGAAATACATTTTCCAATTTATGAATTGGAATTCCTTAAAATCTTTATAAGAGGCTGCACGCCAGTCCAGGAAAGTTAGCTCAGAGTACAGGGGTTCCTGGCCTCCCACTGCCTAAGAAGGCAGTATTCACAAAGCTGAGGGAACCTTTTGCGTCTCTATGCAGGATGTGCCTTTAACCAGATTGTTGTTCATGTTGTACATTCCCCTGAAGAGAAAGAGAAAGAGAGGAATGTAAACATTGAGGCTGTGAAATGGACACATAGATACAATTACAAAAAAGTCTTTTGAAAGTGCTTTGCACCTAGTAGCTGCTTAGTGAATATGTTTCTTTTTCTAGTTTTAATAACAGGAACATGCATAGATTTTCTCTTTTGATAAACCGACTGGTGTTCTGTGTCAGCCAAATAGTGATGGAGAGGTCAACAAATAGGCATATTTTATTACTCATTTTTGATATACAATTGAGAAGGAACATTACAAAGACTATAGTAATAGGAACAGATTAAAGAAAATAAACACAGTTAATGCATCTGATATCCTCTAGATGGACAGCCTCTTATTGTTTCTAGTATACGCTGTGCTTATAAAGCACCTGAATGTTATTATATTGTATGGTGTGTATTTTTTTGTTTCCTTGCCTGTAAATTATTATTCTTGTTATCTCAGGAAAGCAAATGATGTTATTTTTGGTACTCAGGTATTTATCTGTAAAAGTAGAATCTAAGCACAGAGATTTAATGGAGATTGTGATAATTTAATGGAAGTGATAATTACATGTGTTTACGCAGGTAATTTTTCTGGTGGCCTAAAATGTGCTGTTAATCCAAAGGCCGCACCTCTCTGACTCTGCGAATCCACCAGCCATTCTGTGAGAGACAGGTCCCAGGTGAATTAAAGCCTCAAGAACCCTATGGCAGGTCCGCTATGTGTCAGTCATTTATAGCTCATGGGACTGAGAGTGATGTATATACTTTTATATATGCGGATGTGAATGCATATACACACACAGGCTGAAAGGAGGTGAATGAGTGTTCATGCAAGCACACCCTACAAGAGAGCAGCTCGTATATTCTTGGCATGTGATAAGACTGGAAATGCCTATTTCATCTCCTTTCCATTTTTTAATTTTTTGGGGTTTGTTTGTTTTTTTTAAAGATTTGTTTATTTATTTCAAGCTGAAGTACATAAATTACAGAATTTGAAATAGACAATGCCAAAAGATAGTGTGTAAGTGGGTCTCAAATATGTCCTCTCTCCTCCATCCCCACTGGTATCTACTGGCTTTGGAAGGCAACACCGGGGACACAAACATGAGCTACGGTTGGGAAAAGAATGTTGATCATTTTTAATGAGCGGTCAGTTAATGGAAGCAATGATTTATTTAAAAATACTGTTATCACTAATCTGAAAATCTGTCACTTACAAAAGAAAAGGCAACTATTATGAGGCTGCTGACACTGTTCACTGCTTTAAGGAATATCCCAGACTTACCTGGAAGATTTCTTTCTAAGCGTGGTAGACGCGAGACATACTTTTAAATCACACTTAAAGCACCATCACTTATCCTTTAAAATAACTCACTCATCCAGGGAATTTTCATTATAACTGTTCCTGCCTTATTCATGTAAAAGTTCATATATTCTAAATGAAAGCAAAGATTCCTAATTTAAAACTATAGTGCTGGCTACTTGTAATTTAAACTTTGTCAGTCTGTTCTGCCTAGTTAAAAGAAATCTAGACTTGGATGATAATCAATATTTATCAGACTGAGGTAGGATAAAAGCTGAAAAGCCTTAACCTTGAGAAATGTTTGATCACTGCATTTTCTTGACTGGTTCTGTGGGGGAATGGAAATGCAAGATTTGAAAGTGTTCCCTGAGACCCAAACAGATTGTTACCACTGCACATCTTTAACATTAGATAAATGTTACTTGCCTGCCACCCTTCTTCTTTTTCAGTTTTTGCTTTGCTTTTCTAATAAATATAGTTGTGTGTTTATTCAAAATAATAATAAGCTCCCTTTAAAATTGTGAACATGTCTATACATGCTCTGCTTCAGGAAATTATCTCAGGCATCACATTGCCCTTTAAGGGCCAAGTCTGGGCTGTGATATTATCTATTCAAATTAATACCAACTCTCCGTAGCATCACATGCTTCAGTTTTACAGTGCATCCATTAATACCAAGTTATGTGTACGGATAAGGATTTTGTTAGTAGAAAGAAAGGAATGCTTCACTTTTGTACCATGTAACATACTGCCATATTAATGGAAATACTTTGTTATTGGTATTTTTATACCCATTCATACAAGTTGGATTACTAGTATCACATGATTATAGGACAGTGTATTTTTAAGTAGGGAAAGTCTAACTAACTTAATATCAAATTACATATTGAAAACAATTATATATTGAAATATCAAATAAGTAGAAAATAGGAAAAGTAAGCCCAGAAGCCTTAAAAATTGTGACTTTAACACCCTGGCATGTTGTAATTGGGACCTTAGTCCTTATTTTATTGTTGAAGAGATGCTTCCACTGTAAAAGGACGTTTCCAACAGTATATTTTACTTTAGTACCAGTTATGATGATGAATTTAAATTTTATATAGTATTATTTTGAAGAACTCTTTCAGTGTGTTTGACCACTGAATATTACTTTTGACCCTTGATACTACTTTTGAGGTTTTAAAAATTCTTTTGTTTGTACCAGCCTTGAATCTGGTGCCACTGAAACAATGAGATTCTTTTTTTATACTTTATTCTCTCCATGCAAGGATTAGGAGGGTCGATTTTTGTTCCAAGCTTATGCCATTATTTATTCCAGGTGCTGGTAAACATTACAAATGGATATCACAATTGGATTTTGAATCAATACCTTTAGACCCTGAACCATATGTTTTAACAAGAAGCTGGCTTTTCCTTACAGTGATCACAAAAAGCTGCTAGTTTCTTGAAGATATATTAGAGTTAGAAAACATAAATATAAGCATACAAAGCATTGAGAGGTTTGCAAAATACCATTATAGTTCATTTTTCTGGAAGATTTCCTAAAGTCAGCTATAATAATTTTTGGTATGCTTTGTTTACTATGCTGTTGGCTACAGTAAAACAATTTTTAATTTATATATATAAGCATGATAGAAAAAAGAATTGATACTGTTGGGTTGTGGCGCTGGAGAAGAGTATTGAACATACTGTGGACTCCCAAGAAACAAACAAGTCTGTCCTGTAGAGGGAGAAGCCAAGTTGCTCTGAGGAGGCAACGATTTTAAAGCTCTGTCCCACATAATTTGATCATTTTGCCAGGAAGGACCAGTCCTTGGAGAAGGACATCATACCTGGATGGGTTATGGGCTTTATGAGCTTGACTGTTTTAAGGCAGAATAGGAAAAACAACTACCTTCCTTACCATATATTAGCTTTTCAACTGAGAATACTGAATGCTTCCTAGTCAAACCATGAGCATCTGTGAGTTTATCATTAATTACATTCTTAAACCAGGTTTTCCAAACATCTTGTATTGTAATGATACATTCTTTAAAGCTCGTATTTTGAGAATCAGTTAGATTTGTATATCTGGATTATGATAACTAATATTTACTGTGATTTTGTCATTCCTGTGTATAATTAGTGTTTTGGTTTGTTGTTTTTTTTCTCTTCTGAGTAATGATTTAAAGGAAAGTAGTGTTCCCCTTTGAGGGGGACTTCATATTTATTATAAACACATTAAAGCAGCACTCTTATGTTGACACACCCAAGTAAATGTCTTTCTTTTTCTAGAACTCTGTGATAGTGATTATAATATTTTTATTCTAGATATTACTGTGTAATTCCAGCACAAAGCTGCAGTGCTCTCATGCTATAACCAATTAGCAATGCTATTAATTTTGTAAAAAATTTTATTTTACAAGTGGGGTGTTTTGTGGCCAATGGGGCAAACAGCAGCCACCTTTTATTTTTTCTTCCAGGATTTAGTAGAGACCTACTATTTCAATTTAATCAGATCTCCCTCATCAGATGAAGACCTGTATGTTTATGTGCATCTGAATGAATGAACTTCCTGTATTACTAGGAAGCTTTGGTGGCCTTGTGGTAAGGAACTGCACTGCCAACACAAGAGCATATGTTTCAAACCCACTGTTTGCTCCACAAGAGAGTGATGGGCAACCTCCCATGTGATTTACAGCCTCTGAGAACCCTCTGGAGGGTCACCTCTGAGAATGTTACAACAGTTTCCAAAGCTGTTTTCCTCCCAACGATTTCTTTTTCATTTAATAAAAAATGTTTTCCATTACTTAAAACATACTCTCAACAAAGTACTTGAGCGGAAAAGAATCCCATACTTAGTGTTGAAGAAAAGAATCATTTTAGTCTTTCCCCCTTCATTTCAGCCCCAAATGAACCTTTCATACTGTAGTTGTGGTAAGGTACCATATTCTTGGCAGTCATGGCCTTGACAAAGAGATTTACCTGTTACCATAATTTGCCTTGAAAAATGAAAATAATGAGAGTGTTTCAAAAAGAATGCTTTCACATTACTATTCTTCTTCTTCCCCATCTCCCCTCACCTCTTTTCCTAGAAATTTAGCTTTAGGGGGAAACTCAAACTATCCCTTCATAGTTACTTATACATTCTGAGTTTTTCCCTGACATGTGTAAAAGATATAGGGACATTTTATTGTTTTCTTTTTCACTCAGAATGAAAATTTGAGAACTGAAATAAACATCTCAAAACTGTGTGACTCTGATGAAGTGTATTGTGATACATATGCCACAGATCTCTTCAGTATGAGGTGATGAATGGTATCGAGCTGCTTGACTTTATAGAAGTTTGGAGTTTGTTGCATGTGTTTGTATGCATTTGTTGTGGTACTTGTTGAGAATTTGTGTTTTCAGAAAATTGGAATTTTGTGTTATAAATGAAAAGAAAATAGAATTCTTTTAAAGCCATTTTTGAAATTGCTTTTTTTTTCCTGAATGAGGAGTAAGCTATGGTAGCCTACTGATGAGGAGTTATACTTCCAACCCTAAGGCACTTGGTTCAAATCCACCAGCTGCTCTGTAAGAGCAGTCTCCTCTTGTGTGATTAAGCTGCCTCTGAAAACCTGCTGGTGAGTTGACTATGGGTTCCAATTTGATGCAACATAACACAAACATAGAAATGACTTTGTTATAGTCATAGAGGTATAGATTTTAGAATTTGATTTGTTAGGAGTGAAGTCCTATAACAAGCATATCTATGAAGCATTGCATAATTGTAACTTTTAAGTTTTGAGTTCTTTAACAAATGCTTAGTTTTCTTTTTCGATAAGGTTTAGGAGGTAACGGAATATGAATTGTGACTCTATTATGGAAACATGGATTTTCTCTCTCAGTGGCATTTTGATTAAAAATAAGTATAATTATTTGCTCTGAATATCTTATTTATTTGAATGTAGCAAAATTGCTTCATTCAATGTTCACTGTTAGATGTCTATTCAGAGTGCTCAAATCATCATTTTTGTAAGACATATATAGCTTAAACTGGGATTCTTAGACTTAAGACTTATTTGTAGTAGTTTTCATGCAGATGGGTTGAAAAGAAACACAGATGAGGTACCATAGTAAGTTCTTGCTGACCTATACAATACCTGTATCATAATAGGGCATATTTCAACTCCTATATTTTTGACAAATAGCCTTGCTTTAAAAAGCTCTGTCCATTGTGCTGAACCTTCTCATGAAGTATGAGCATGTCTTGCTGATAAATTCTAATGTCAGCTTTTGTGCGATAGTGATTTATCAGGTTGTAAAATTTGTGTTCAGGAAACATATTGAATTAGCAAGTTCTGTATTTTAAGTGTGTTAAAATTAACACAATATGCCCTTTTGTTTTACAGAGTTCATAACAACTATTGCATAAATATTGTCATAAATAGCTAAAGTTTACTTAAAAACGGACGTTATAAAAAAGCAGATTCTCTATAGTAAGAGATAAATGAGTATAATGAAAGTAATGGAAATATTTACAAGTCAGACACGAATGCAATAAGCTGTCAGAAAAGCTAAATACTTGATTATAAACTGGCGCAGGAGCAATTAACAGGGAAACCTTATAGTTTTTGTAGAACAAAGTAATCTGCTTTTAAAAATGATGGCTGATTATTTTATATGATTTTTTTTACTATTTCAGAAGATTTCTTTTTCAATAAAGTGCATTCATGTTAAGACGTTAGGCATATGTTTGTAAGTACAGCAGAATACCTAAAGATCATAGTCTTGTTTTCCCAATGATGGCTTTATATTTATTATATAAATATACTCTAAAATATATATAAAAATAAATATATACTAATAATATTGATTTGTTATTCCCGCTGTCTCATTTGTTTTAAGCTGTAGTTCTTAATTCACTCAATACTTTTAAATAATAGTAATATTAATATATAATACTTTTAAAAATAATATTATTGTTATTTCAGTTAAGTGCAATGAATCCCAGTTGTTTCAGCAAGTAAATAATTTCTACTGACTTATGCTAACTAAATCATAAAAACATTTTTCCTTTAGTTTATAAAACTGTTGCCTTAATTTCTATTGAATTCTGGAAATATCAGATTTATATCATTTTTATATTAAAGTGATATAGTATAAAAAAGGTAGCACCAAAAGTTGAACCTGGTGACGTTTTCTTACTATTGATCCAATATATTTTAAAATTAAATTCTGAAGTCAGACTTTTGAGTAGGGTTGGATTTTCTTGCTATATTTCCAACAAAGCAAAGTCTTAAGCTACTTATTTATTGTTATAGTGAAACTCATTAAATATTTAGCATCACAGAAGGATTTAAAAATTATCCCTAGATTGTGGATCCTACAGATACTGGGGAATATTTTCTACAAATCAAGTAATCTTGAAACTGAGCAACTCTTAATTATTAAGGTAACGGTTTCAGTTGCTTAGATGTGAAATTTGTGTTATCTGAACCTGATAATGAAAAGTCCTCCAAAACCTGCTTGTTAAGGGAAGATCTTTATATAAATGTATAATCAATCTCCTAAAGTTTTCGTTCAGCCAGTAAAAGGTTAAGTGCAATATTATTCACATTTAATATTCATACAGTGCTTTCTAAAACCTATTTGTTGAGCATTCCAGAGGTGTAGATAACAAAACCCAATAAGTGTCTCAGTCTTAGTATGGCAAACTTTATTACAAAAAACTTTTTAAAAACGGTGTCATTTAAATGATACCTGGTCAGATGATGTTTCCCAGAAAGTGTTCTTTATTTAGAAACAAAAACAAGACAAAAGCAATTGATTTTAATCCAAAATGTATTTTTTCTTTATAAAAGAGTTCCACATACTCACTGTGTCTACTCTACAGAATTTGTCCATTTGATTACACCACGTGTCAATTCAAGTTTATGTGGTCACTGCAAAAACTCGTGGCTAATATGTGTAATACAACACAGGAGGAGGTATTGCTCAGTTCAACTACTCTTACATACTTAAAAAAAATACAGAAATGCTTCTCGTCCACTTTAACTGTATTCCAGACATAAAAGTTACATGAAAGTTCTAGAAAATGAAGTTCTTGTATTTGGTTGCCACAGTACCCTTTGAAGTCGATTGATTAAAATACTGAACTTACACATACTTTGCATTGAACAGGAGCAGCACTGGTGAAGCGGCCCCTTCATTTTAGAACATCACAGGTCTTTGCTTTTAACTTAGAACTACCATCTTGAGCTTTCCTTGGAAGCAGATGTCGCTGGATCTTAGGATAGATTTGTTGGCACGCCTATAACAGTTGCTTTTACTTCCAGTGCGGAAGTTTTTTCTTTGCCTGCATCCCAGAGGTTGATTAGAGGAGGGTAGAACTCGCTGAATGCCAAGGTTGGTTTCTGTAAATAATTTGTCATATAGATACTTCCATCCTCACTACTGATATCTTGAATGGCCCAGTTGACAAGACATATCACACCAATAATCCCCAGGAAGCCACACAGGCAGGCGATGAATGCTGCAGTGGTGCTCTTCTCTGACTTCTTGTTTTCGAGGTCCAAACCTCTGGTGGTGACGTTGACACATTGTTTCCTGCTTTTCTGGTAGATGGTTGGAATGTCAATGCAAATTCTGTACTCAGTTGATGGATTCAGACGAGTAAGATTATACAGCTTGACATCAGATGGGATCCGAGCACTTTGGGCAGCATGAGAGTTTTCAGACTTGACAAAGGCTGTCCACTTCACACTGGATTTGAGAATTTTAGAACTTGCTTTCCAAGCCACCAGAACAGAATTGGCCTGAACGTCTTTTATTTTAATGTTCAAAGACCCATTTTTATCCTGGGGGAAAGAACCATCCACTTTGATCATTATAGACTTCAAGTCAGCACCAACCAGATTGGTTGCTATACAAGTGTATAATCCCCCCTCTTTGGAGGTGATCCCGCTTATCTCTAAAGTGCCTTCAGCATGGACATAAAACTTATCTGTCAGAGTGTTAGGCAGGAGTTTTTGGCCAGACGGTGTGATCCAGTAGATTTCAGGCTGGGGCTCTGCCGTGGCCCTGCAGTGTAAGGAGATGTAGCTCCCAGCTTCTAGATCCATCGTGGGGGGGAAGCTCTCGGGAGCTATGAGAGGGAGGCAGATTTCCATCATTTCCCGGAAATGCACTTGTCGAACATTCTGACCCTGGAACTCAGGGGGGTCCACACAGAACAGGGAGTCCGGCTCCATGAACCGAATGTTGGTTTTGTTCATGTTAATCCAGCGTATGACACAGTCACAGCGGATGGGATTGCCATGGATGCTGATTTCCTTGAGGTTGGGCAGAGACTCGACGGTCCCCTGGTACAGGGCACTGAGGGCGTTGCTGTTAAGCATGAGAGACTCGAGCTTGGGCAGTCTGAAAAATGCATTTGGATGGATGTAAGACAATCTGGGGTTGTTAGTGGCCTCGATTTTCCTTAAATCGGGCAGGTTATCCACTGCCAGGCTGTCGATGGAAATCAGGTCAGGCATGTTATTTATCCCTAGTTCCTTCAAATGGAGCATATTGCTGAAATCACCTCTCCGTATCCTGTGGATGGGATTTTTATTTAGATCCAGAAATTTGAGGTTGATAACTTTTTGAAGCGCAACATGGGGTACTTTCATAAGCCGGTTGTCGTAAAAAGAGATGCTCTCCAAGTTTTCCAGCCCCACCAAGGCATTATCTGGTATTTCCGTAAGGTTGATGCCAGCTATCACCAGGCTGCGAAGGTTGATAAGCGGCTTAAAGTTCATGTCTTTGATTCGGATGATTGGATTGTCCCCAATCATCAGGATCTCCAAATTGGGCAGTGCGTCGAACCACTCGCTGCTGATCATCTGCAATCTATTTGAATTGAGATGAAGTCGAAGAAGATTATGGAGGCCAATAAAAGCTCCAGGTGAAATGGTAGAAAGCAGGTTGTGATTAATATAGAGCTCTTGTAAATTGCTCAACCCAGACAGACATTTTTCAGGCAGCTCCGTCAGCTTGTTCTCTTCTAGGTACACGGAAAGAAGCTGTGGCATCTTTTTTACGTTAATATGAGTGACTGAGGAAAAATTGTTTTGCGATAAGTCCAGACCAGTAAGGTTTACCGGAAAGTCTATGGAATATTCAATTTTTGCAATATTGTTAGTCTGTAGGAGGAGAATCTGTGTGTCAGCAGGCAATTTGGCTGGGAATTTTAAAAGACCTAAGTCATTACAATCCACGGTCGAGGCCTCCATGTAAAGGGACCTGGGTGTAAACCAAGGTCTGATTTCACACGTACATAACTGTGGGCAATCCACTCTTTTATCAACAGCTTGTACTAACGTCGTGAAGGCTAGGCCAAGCAGCACATGGATTTGGAGTGGTGTGTCCTTCATCTTAGCTTCCTTCTTCAAAAATGTAACGGGCCCTTGAGGATTCCACAGTCACTGCTAGTGAGTTCCGAAAGATCTGATGGATTAGGAAAGCACTTGCATGTGTCGAATGATAAATGCCATGGAACCACAGAGTTTGTCTTCATGGAAATAAGTGTCAGTGCCCCAAGTGCATTGTCCAAAAAGTTCATGCATATTGGAGGAAAGCCGGTCACTATCTTCTTGGTGATACAATATTGATAGCTTTTGTGAAGATGACGTATGTATAGATGGTCCCAGAAGACTGAGTAATTCATTTATTTAGGAGGATAATAGTCAAATCCCATACTTGTTCAGTACTTGCAGGAATGGCAACATGATGCTAAATGTCATAAAAGGGAAAAGAAAAAAAAAGGAGAATTAGAAGACAGGAAGAAAAATACTGAAGTTAATATCTATTAACTAATTATAACTATTACACGTAGAAATAATGTGCCTGGAGTTTAGTTATTTTAATATGTTTTTGATGACTTTATCACTGTTTTGACTGTCCCTTATAATTAGCTGTCCCAATTATTAGACAGACTGATAAATCTCATATTTTGAAATTTTATTAAACATGTGAAATATGCTTGCACAGTTTTTCACATCAAATTGTCCCTGTTTATGCATTTTGAGTGCTGTATTTTTTCCTGTTCATACACAATTAGTAATTAGGGGGGGGACCTCTCAACCTTGTAATGATGATGGATCCCCCTACTAGTGACATGAGAGAGTACAAACACAAGTACAGTGCTGAGAAATCGGTTCCAATTCATAGAGCCCCTCCATTGGGTTTCCAAAGCAATATATCTTTATAGGAGACTCTCCACCCCTCTCCTGCTGAGTAATTGGTAGATTTGAACTACTGAACTTTTGCTTTATGGCCTGATATCACTATGTGCTGTGCCATAAGGGCTCCTTAAAAAGAAATGATATTGTTCAATGTCCATCAAATCAAATGAAGTTAGAATCCCTAAACTCAATGCCCATGAGTTGATTCTGACTCTCGGTGATTCTTCAGGGCTGAGTAATGCTCATTATTGGGATTTCAAGGCTTTAATCTTTATGGAAATGAACTGCCACATCTTCATCCTAAAGACTGTCTGGTGGGTCCAAACTACTGGCCTATTTAGTGGTGAACAGTTGAGTGTTTTACCACTGCACCATCAGAACCTCTTCCTCAGGCACCGAGGACACAGGCTTTGGAAGCACCATTATAAATATTGGTGATAGAAGGAAGAAGTAGTATTAATTTAGCTGACATTCCAATTTCAATCATACAACTGTCCAAAGTCTATGGCATTTTGAGTTTAAAGTATGTGGAAGAAATAAAGTATACCTTGTCGTGGATATACCTTTATATTATTATTCCTGACAGAATGTCACTTTAACATATGACTGTGTTGTTTTGTTTGTTTTTTTTCCTGTCAAGTCAACATTCTTTTAGTAACTAACGATGGAAGAGAAACTTGAGTGTATCAGCAAAATAGACACGTAGCTATCTCTCTTTTAAAGGGATCCTCGGGTCATTATCACAGAAAAATAAACAATTCCAAAAGCAAGGTGCAAGTCTGATACACGCTCTGTTTGAAAAGACCTCACTCCTGTAAGTTCTACACCCTGTAAGTAAGTTTAGACTGCTGACGGGTTCACTCACTCACTCAACGAGGTCTCAGTGGACTGTTCCGTCCAAGGTTTTCACCTGAATAGTCAGCGTGCACACGTTCTTGCTCCTCTCCTCCCCTCTGCCCGGTATTGACATGCATGCTGGCACTGTTGACTCACTCTAAGCGAAGGTGGTTGCTTCACTGACAGGTAAATGTACTTGGAGAGATGGTCCCTACAGTGACAGACTTGCTCCCTTTTAAGTAAAAGTGGTGGGTGAGGAGAGAATCTTCTAGGTTTTAAAAAATGTGGGACATTTGCAGTTCGAAATCACGTCTGATTTGCCTTACTCTTTATTCTCTACCTAACCGAACAGTAACCTCCCAGAGAATAAGAGGCCTTTCTGACTGTGTGTCCCCAGCTTCCAACCATGGTGATTAGAATGTAATAGGGGCTCCCGAAGGCATTTAAATGAAAGTACAAATTAATTTTACAAAGTAATTTATGTATGCTTTCTTTTACATATAATTACACAGTATGGTCTGCCTAATTTTCCAATTTCAGTAAGTTTGACTGCTTTAGCTTACATAAATCGTTTACTTACATAGATTAATGTGTTACATATATTACTAAAATCCAAACACTAAATTTAAAAATACTATAAAGAAGGTATTAAGAGTCTAGTCAGTCTACTTTTGTATTGTGGGGAGGATTTCTTCATTTCTTTGGTCAACATTTTTTTTTAGAACCTGTTAACAGCTAGTTAATGAGTAGAAGGTTAAAAAAAGATTTAGGCATGGTCACTTCCCTTAGCAATCTTTCCCTTTGAAAGTGGAAACAGCAGTAAACAAATAGTCACAATTCAGTATATGCCATGACATGATGGTATTGAGGAGGGGGCTCCTGAATAAATCTGACATAGAAGTGTTCTGCAGATGAAGAAAAAAGTGATACAAAGTACCGAACACATTTCACCAAGATGCCAGTAAAGCAGCTGACAACTGAAAAAGTCTAACTCTGGACAATTAGTTATGCCCACTTTCTTTCGTAGAGCAAAGCGAATCCCCATATCTTCTTTTAGTTCACTCTTTGATGTCATAGATGCCAAATCATAGGGACCCCACGTGATAGAGCAGAACTTCCCTTAGAGGGATGTCAACATTATAAGCTCTGTTAGCCAAAGAGGTTATGTGTTGGGCTGCTAGTTATCAGGTCACAGTTCAAGCCCACATGGAGCTCCATCAGAGAGAGCTAAGGCAGCCCCCTCCACTTACAGCTTCAGAAGCTGACTCGAGGGCAGCCAGAAACAGGAAGTGACTCGACAGCAATGGATTTGGGTTGCTTTTAATCTTTGCAGAAGACACCCAGCTCCTTCTCTTGTCAACTCACTCCCTTGATGGTCTCTAACTTCCAAGCTTTCAAATAGCAACTAATCACTCAAATGATGCATCATCAGGGATTTTTTAGGTTATCCAAATAATGATGTTACTGATGAAATATTCTTCAGAGGAGGGCAGAGACAACGCCTAACAACAACAACTTGACCATAACATTGCTATGAGTCACAGTTAACTTGATGGCACATAACAACAATTTGGTTTTAAATTATTGCATTTTGTTTTAGAAAAATAATTTACATTTAATTGGAAACTCTTTTCTGTTCTCATTTGATTATTTAGCCATTTGATACAGACTTTTGCATTTTGATCCAGATTTATTCTAGAAGCTTTTGACAATAAGAAGGGCTCTTTTAATTATGCACACCTTAGCATTTATTTCCTATTCTGTAAAGAAGGCATTTTCAGTAAAGAAGGTTGGTAGAGAACACAGGTTAGCATTTCTGTGTTGTAACATTGATTTTTTTTGTCCTATCTGTAGAAATTATTATGATCCTTTCACTAATGGACTATCTGGCATGGACTATTTGTAAGACAGTGAAAGAATAATAATAATATCTCTTAATGTAGTTTCCAAGGCCCCTTTCCCCCCTTTGTTTACTTGGTGTTGACAATGACTTGTGAGAATGCTTGGGTGGGTACCTGAATGCACTGAGAGTGTTAAGGGTTTGAGCCACACTAACTAAACATACAAGAGACTAATACATAGAAGAACCAAGATACTAAGTTCTTACAATGAGAAATTCGGCTGTCGAAAGAACTCTGATCTGTCAATGCTTTTACCCTATTTCAAAAAAACTTATTTGGAAATACAAATTGTGAATTTCCAAGTTACATACAAATATCCAATCAAAGGCAAGGGAGTCGGCCAGAGCTTTGAATTATGGTTTTGTTGTTGCTGTTGTGATGTCCTTTCGGATTGATTCTGACTCTAAACAGGGCATTTTATAACAGAATACCCCCAGCCCTATGCCGTCCTCACAGTCTTTGCTATGTTTGAACCCCTGTTGTAGCCGCTGTGTTCTTGTGAGCCTTCCACTTTTTCACTGACCTTCCACTTCATCAAACATTACATTTTTCTCTATCAAAAATGATAGTCATATGCATGTGCATTAAGGAAGTAAATGTTATCATGGGAATTTGAACACTTGGGTCTCTTGGCTTTGGCTAAGACACTGAGATCCTTGCACACCCATGTTTATCACAGCTTTGTTCACAACAGCAAGGAGTTGGAAACAACCCAAGTGCCCATCAACAAACGAACGGCTAGAGAAGGTGTGGTATTTTCACACAATGGAATACTACGATGCATTGAAAAACAAGGAACTCATGCAATATTATTAAAAATGGGACATGGTGAGTGAAGTATCTTAGTCACAAAAGGACAAATACTGCATGGTGCCACTGTTGTAAAACAGGACTGACATCAGGGTTGGGGAGAGACTGAGAAAGATGAGATAAATAATCTATACTGCCTTGAAACAGCTGAGGGAGAAAACTATTTAAAAGGGATATGTGATTAGGTATTATTATCATGACAGGAGTCCAGAACGAAGGCTGCATAGTGGAGTGGACCTGGGGGGAGGGATTGTAAAACAATGAAAGAATTTTTCTTTTACTTTTCAAAGACAAGAGTGTACTGGGGGGTGGGAGGGGAGGACAGGGAGAAAAGTGCAACAGTGAATGAATGGAAATCCAAAGTCTCTGTAAATTTTCATTAAAATTAATAGTAATAATAAGAAAACATTAAAAAGAGGAAAGAAAGAACAGGAGGTAATAAATGATGTATCAACAGAAAAAAGAAAAAAAAAAGACACTGAGATCCTGTATCTTTCTGCTAGGAAACTTTCCCTAAACTCATTTATGAGCTACGTTGTTTTCCTAACATCTCACCTGTGTTTTAGTTACCTTGCTTGCACTTATTTTTGTCTTTCCTAGTATTGAGTAAAAACCGTGTTCAACTTACATTTAATGTGGATATTTTAGTCCCTTTCATTGGCTGATTAATATCTAGCCCATTACTTTAAATGAAGAAGCCATTAAGTAAAAGTTTCCTAATTGATATTCACAAATGTATCTCCAATTTATGTTGGATGGTAGCATATGGAATAACAAACTATGCTTTGTTTTTGTTGTTTTTTCCTGCAGTAACTGGCAGTAATTGACAGAGCCAGAAAAGAATGAAAGGGGGGAGATAAGCCTTTTCATTTATAAAGTGTTTACGCCTATTGTCTGATGATTATAAAGGTAGAAATTTTACAGTTAAATGGTAGAATGTCCACTGGCAAGACCGAAAACGGTCACTTTTACAGGCACCAATTTAAAAGCATAGCTGTTCTTTAGAACTGTCTTTTAGCTTTCCTACTGAGAATGCATTATTTGCTGTTGGTCATTTTGGGACTCTGGCCAGATAACAATTCTAATGATGGTACTGATTTTAAGAGGAGGGATTTTTTACTTCTTTTATATATTCATCCATATAAAAAGTTGAGGAAAAGAACAAGCTGTGCCTTTTTTTAAAAAAAAAAATTGGTTGTTCAGCTTATTGTCATTTTCAGTTGTAGAGAATTTCCGTTCTTTAAATCCTTTTTTTCAAATCTCTCTCCATCACATTTGCCTTTCTCTCACCTTTCATTTTTCAAACACCCCAAAGTAAAATAAAGGCTTTGGGAAAAAAATGCGTCAGGCTGAGAAAGTCTTAAATTAGGTAATTATTGATCTGCTTACATAATATCCTGACATCTAGCAATTGCTGGGATGTTTGGTTTATTTTATTTTGGTGTTTTTTTGGGTTTGGTTTTGTTTTTTTTTTTCTTTTTTAAAACGAGGGTCATTAGGGAGATCTTGTGGCCTAGTGGCAAGAATATGTGCTGCAATCCCAAAGGCATAGGGTTTGAGTCCACCAGCTGCTCCATGGGAGAAAAATGGGCCATTTCATCCCAGGAGATTAACTGCTTCTGAAAACCTGCTGGAGGGTCAGCAGTTGGTCAGTTCTGATTTGACAACAAAGGGATAATTATGCTAAAAAAATAAAATTAAAAAAATCATTATTTCAACCTTGGGTTTTCCAGTTTTAAACACTATTCCTAAGGATGAGAGAAGAAGAATTAATGCCTTTGAGTGACAGTGCTGGAGAGGACTCTTGAACATACCATGGACTGCCAAAAAAACAAATACGTTTGTCTTGGAGAGGATAAAACCAGGTTCCTCCTTGGAGGCTAGTATTTTGAAGCTCCATCTCACAAACTTTGGACACATTGCCAGGAGAGGTCGGTCCTTGGAGAAGGACATCATGCTTGGTAGGGTGGAGGGACAGCGCAGGAGAGGAAGATTCTGCATGAGAGGCATTGATAAAGTAACTGGGGTAATAGGGGTAGGAGAGTTGTGGAGTCAGTGAGACTGGCTCAGGATAGGTCAGGGTTCAGACTCCGTGAGTCGCATGTGATTCAACGGCACATAACAACAACAACAACAAAAAACTTGTAAAAATACTCTTGAGTCTGCTATAGAAACCACAACATTACAAAACTCACTAACTCAAACACCTTGCTCTTGTGTTACAACCAACTCATGGCTACACCTCCTGAGAGTTGTGGAGGCTTTCAGTTGCATGAGAAGAGATTGCTTTTCTTTCTCTGGTGGAACCGCTGGTGGATTCGAACCAGCAAAAAGGTGTGTCCTTCAGGTTAGCAGCACAGTCACTACAGACTGCATCTCGAGAGTTCCTTGTAACATTACAAACTCTGAGTAAATAACCATGGGTGAATGAGAGATGGATTAAAAACTAGATAATGTGCAGATAAAGATCTTGCTTTTCTTTCCTAATGTTATTAAAATATTAACACACATATACATCTCAGTCTTTTAAATGGCTAACTGAATGCATCAGGAAAGTTCAAAGTCAACTCTTATCAGGACTTATTCTTTATATACGCATTCATTTATTTATCAATACGCTTTGCAATAAATAGTTGTTGTAGACCTACTACACTAAGTAACTATGCTTTATTTATAATATGTTAATTATATAAGATTAAAGGACTGAATAAGTAAAACAAATTACATTTTAGCTACGGAATAATTTGATGGTTATCTCCAGTGTTTGTTTGTGCATTTCTATGTCTGTGCCTGCTTTGATCATGAGCTTTTTTTTTTCCCTGTTTTCTGTTTTTAACTTACAAATAGTTTTACACTGGGCACTTTTCCTTATACATTTATCCTTCTATGGTTTCTGAATTTTTTCTCATAGTGCCTTCTTTTTCCTTACTGACTCCTCCTCAAAGTTTTTTGCCTGAGAAATAATCAAAGGCCTAAAACTTGTGCTTAAGGTCCAGGAGTGTCAGTCTTTGTAGTTTAGGTCATTAAGCAAAAGCAATTTCAGGAATTCTTATGTCTTAGTTTATTTAAAACACATGTACATACTCATTTTACCATGATAAAATCTTTAATGTAAAAATAGGAATTATTTCTAGACATAGTGGTCTGTAGACCTCTTTATGGGGAATAGAACTCATTTCTCCTAGTTGAAAGAATCTTTATTCTTTAGCTTCTTCATCAATTATTCATAATTTATGAAACATTGATTGAGTACTACTTTTTAGCAGGTACTACTGCTGTACAGAGGTAACTTGTGATCTCTGTGAAGCTGAACACTGTGACACTGACGTGTCAAATGCGATAATGGCTACCCATGGTGGACAGTGCCTGGTGGTGCTCCCCGGTTAAAACAAGCTTGGAAGCAGGAGAGGCATCCACTTCCAAAATAGCTTGCCTCCAGAAACCCTGTGAACCTGGAGAAAGGATGAAAGTTAGACAAGTATTCAGGTCTTTCATTCATAGGGTCGCTATGAGTCGCCTACCCCTTGATGGCACTTAACAACAACAACATATTGCAGACAACAGGAGATAAGTAATAAATAAGGAAATATCATGTCACCATGTCCCAAGTCATCTAAGAGTAATCAAGGGAAGAAGTCATTCAGCGGACTTAAAGGGAAACTATGTCCCATGCTCTCAGGATGGAAATGGAGGGCATACTTCATTCATTCTGTCCAACAAGGGTGATCTGAGCATTATGTGGTCGTTATGTGATGTTTGTTTAAAACCAACACCACAAAAAGAAATCAGACAACTGGGAAAACCAACTAGATGTAATGGAGAAGCATATTAAAAAGATGTAAAGTCTCTTCTTTTTCAGGTTAACTCATTGCAATGTTAAAGCTTAAATAAAAGCACCTTCTTCAGTATACCCTTGTTATATGAATTACAGAGACTGAAGAGTCCCAGGAAAAGAAACATTTTGATACTTGTCTTACCTCTGACAAAAATTGGTGAAGATAGGATGTTGCCATGGTTACATTATAGCCCAGCTTTCCCCTTTTCTTTTATAGCAAATTGCGAGCTAATTCCATTTTTATGAAGACCTTAGGTTGTGTTCTCCTCTTGTCTGACTTTACATTCTCTTGTTTTATTACATGGACTTTCTGTAACTCAAGTTGAGAGTTCTGTTTTGCCAAAACAGTGTTGAGTGATACTAAATTTCTTTTGTTCCTCAGGAAATATTTGTTATTTATTTTTTCAAGCCTTTTGTGGTTTATATTTTAACTTTCAGGATTAGGCAATGGTGTAACTATTTAAAATAGGTTAATACAGTCTATCTTTGAAATAAGGAACTGTGGTTGCCTGGTGGGCAAGCAGTTACACTGTGAGCCCGAAGGCAAAGGGTTCATATCCACCAGCTGCTTCATGAGTGAAAGATTAGCAATCTCCTCTTCTGTTGGAGGGTCAGCTATGGGTGGGCCCTGCCTTATAGCAACAGGAAAGTATCTTTAAAATATTGACCAGTTACTAAGAGATTGATAAAAGAAAAATTTCTTTGTATCAAGTTTAGTTGATGATTCCATAATCATATTCACAACTCTTCACTTTGCCATGCCTCAGATTGTTAAAATTTAAGATTCAAAACAAGGTTAAAATTATTTAGGATTCTTTTACATTCTAAATTTCTGTGATACTGTTCTGAGAAACTGAAAGTATCTTGAAAGATATCTGATATTGGGCTGTGTATGAACTCCTCTAGGTGTTCTTAACCTTTCTCTGTGTCAACTGATCACAAGCTTATATTCAATATTGTAGAAATATTTCCTTAACAAATAGGATTGGTGAATTTTGGTCATTGTGAGACTTTTTAGGGCTAGCTGATTTTATTACCAGCTGCTTCTATTTTTTTTAGTGTCTGTGCAGTAGCAAAGAAAATGAAATTTATGTTAATTTTCTTTAAAGAAATCATTAAATTATGGCAAGTTAACTATTAAGCTTCATGGAATCTACGAGAGTAGTTGATTTGATGACACCTAACAACAACCATGAGAGGATTGAGTTGCCTTGATTAATTCACTTGTTTTTAAGAAAATGAAGCAATAAAAGAGTTGTTAGTAAATATTAATATTCATAGATGAATAATTTACCATTTGATTAAAAAAAATCTAGAAGAATAACACTGCTATGAACATTTTCTGTCTAAGTCTCTGTGCCTCAGTTATCATTTTCTTAGGGTATATTCCAAGCAGTGGAATAGCTGAGTCATATAGAATTTCTATATTCAGTTTTTCCCCCCAGTTGTGAAGAATTTTCTTTTCTTTTTCAGCTTTTTGAGGAAACACCAAACTGCCTTCTAGAGTGGTTGTACCATTTTACAATCCTACCACACACCACACACACAGTGTGTAAGAGTTCCTATCTTGCCACATCCTCTCCAGCATTTATTCTTTGCTGCCCTGCTAAACTTTGTCATTGCTACTGGGGTAAGATGGCATCTCATTGTGGTTTTCATTTGCATTTCTCTTATTGCCTGTGATTTTGAGCATTTCTTCATGTGTCTGTTGGCCATCTGAATGTCCTTCTTAGCAAGAACAAGGAAACAACCCAATTCCCCAACTACAATGGAATGGATTGAGAAATTATGGTACATTCACACAATAGACAGTCTCCTCCCATGTGATTGACTGTCTCTGAAAACTCACTCAGTGGAGAGTCTGCTATGGGTCAGTCCAACTCAGTGGTTTATAGCAAAATGACAGTTGGTTGATCTGAGGGTGCACAGAGGCAGCATTAAAAATGTGTGAGATTTGTAAAATGGTACAAACATTCTGGAAGGCAGTTTGGTGCTTCCTTAAAAAGCTGACCATAGAAATTCCATATGATCCAGCTATTTCATAACTTGGAATATACCCTGACAATATGAGATCTGAGGCACAAACTGAGATTTGGACACCAATATTCAGAGCAGCATTATTTACTGTTGCAAGAACATGGAAACAGCCCAGATATCCAACCACAAACAAATGGATTGAGAAATTATGGTAAATTCACACAATGGAATACTGTGCAGCACTCAGGCGCAATAACCTTGTAAATTTATGCTAAAAGAACTAACGTAGTCTCTTAAAGACAAATACTGTATAAGACTATTGTTGTAGAACAAATACGAGGATCCAAGGTGGGGTTTAATCATAGGGTCACACAACTTTACTGGTGGAAGGTAGGGTGGGTAAAGGAAAGGGGAAAGATCTGACATAAAAAACAATGTATATGAACTTTGTAAGTAAACTAGTGTAAAATTTTCCAAAAATCTAGAAGGTAAACATTTTCCATATTAGTATTTCAACTAAATGATACAATTTGATATCAAATAAAGTTAGTATATTTTTCCATGTCATAGTACAGTTTAGATAGAATGAGACAGAAAGATCAATGTTTCTTGAATTCATTTCAGTAGTGAAAACTCATTCAAGTGAAGCCTTATCCAGATGCTCATAGCCAGGCAGAAAAAAAGAAAATCTCTTCTAATTAGCACAGGGAGAAAGGAAGGTGAGCTTTGCCCACCTTCCCACAGATTTTGACCTTGGAGGAACTCCAAAGAGCTCCCAGCCCCCTTATAAGTGAGACCATGGAGGTCATCAGGAGTGTAAAGGAGCTCATCACTCTGGTGAGACTCACTTTGGAGAATGTTGAGAAACATCCCTCTAAAATGTAAAACTACCATGATCTCAGTCTGTAAACCTACCACAGTTAGGTCCATTGCCTTTAGCCTTGGCTGATGGGCGGATGGCC
Source organism: Elephantulus edwardii (assembly GCF_000299155.1). Classification (NCBI taxonomy): domain Eukaryota; kingdom Metazoa; phylum Chordata; class Mammalia; order Macroscelidea; family Macroscelididae; genus Elephantulus; species Elephantulus edwardii. The sequence goes on along the minus strand of NW_006399772.1, from coordinate 14,811,193 downwards.
ATCCCATGTGTGCTCAAGCTGCGTGGCCAACATTAGCTGCATGAGGATAGGCAGGGAAGAAGGAAATGTCCTGGGGGAGGGAGGCAGAGGAAGGCAGTTCATCCCAAGGCCACACTGATGGCAAGCAAGGCCCTTACACCCTGTGCTTTCCCAGAATGCTCTCAAGCAATCCTCCTGTCAGTTCTTCCCCTGCATACAGCAATTATCCCCACTTTTCGAGGCGAAAGGAGCTTGACTTGCCTCTGTATTCAAATGTCTTTAATCTGTCTCCAAAGTCTATGCCTAATCACTAAGCTCTGCTTCCTTGCAAACGTTTATTAGAACAGTGCCGCCTGTCACCATAGCTTTTCCTAAAGACGTTTCCTCCAGTTGGACAGGTGTAGTGACTGGTTGGCTGTAATGGCTGGCTTGTTCTTCCTCCTCACTCAGATCACACTCATATCAGTGGTGTATCTCACTCAGATCACACTGAAGTTTAAAGGTGTTCTAGAATAGGGATTGGATCAGAAACTCTGTCTCGGTTTGGTTTTGTTGAGTGATTCTGACAAAGCGTATAGCTCTTTGAGTTTTAGTTTCCCACAAAAAGATGGTTCCTGGGGAAAGAAAAAAAAACCCCAAAAAACCAAAAAGTTGTTTCCTAACTGATTGTTAATTGTCTATAAACCCCTGTAGACCACTTTTATAGGACTGCTATTTACAGAGGAAAAAAATATTTTTGTTACTATACAAAATGCATTTCCTACTATACATCCTATGTATATTCCCATATTTAATGGGTTTAATCTTTTAGAAATGGAATTGGCTCAACAGGATCTAACAATGAACTTTTAGAAGTCCATACTTAGATTCTGCAGAATTAACTACTTTGAGATTATCAAACTGGCTAGGTCTTTCTTAGCATTATGACATAAGCAGCTAAACATTTTAAAAAAAGATTTTTTATTATTTTATATATTAGCATGTTCAAGGTTGGATTCCCCCCTCCCAATGTCTTAGGTTTCTTGGTTTGTTTGTGAGTTTTTTCCCTGCTATTTTAACAATGAGTGTATTAACACAAGCCTGAGACAAATCCTATACTGTCTCCATCCTTCGTCAAACTAGGCCCAGCTAACTTCCTTACATTAAAATGTGAATCTTGTGTTAGATTCCTTTTAGAGGAACAAGCATAACTGAAATAGCATAATTGTGTATCTTGAAATAGGCACAGATCAGCCTCCACTTGTGGACTGTTCACTCTCTTTCACATTATGTCCCTACAAATGCTTGAAGTGCTTGAATCATGCAGAACTAGCACTACCTTTGATACTGTCGTCTGGTCCTGCCTTTTTTCCTTTTAAGAGTCTCTAGCCAAGTTTGTGGCTGTGCCTTCACACTGATCACGCTTGTATGTGTAAGAGAGATTGGCTTTTATGTTTCATTGTGGATCGCCATCTTTAACAGTTTAACCATATCGGATATATATCCCGCTCACAGTATTGTTAGCCTGCAGCTTTCAGTGCAGCCTGCCTTTAAAAGCTTGCAGAACTTTTTGTTTGTTTTTGAGAATCAGGATTTTTGAGTGTGACATACTTCGATTGCCAGCTATTGCATTCACTGGTTTTCTACCATCATTTTGTTCAACAAACATTTGTTTCACTTCCAAATCAATACATAGCCTTTGCCTCTTGCAACTACTCTTGCTGATACTAGCTCTGCTGTGTTTAGGAACAATGATACACTTTACTTCACAGTAATATTTTTTAAAGAAAATTAAGCAGTGATAACACTGTAATGTCCAAAAGATGGGTGATACAGGAGATTAGACACTATTGTCTATGCATTCAAGCTCATAGGGGATATAAATGTTATAGAATAACATTTTATGATATTTGTTAAAGCTTCAATGATGTTGTGATGAAAGAACTCAGCTTTTATTTACAAGGCTGACAGTTCAAACCCACCTGCTACTTTGTGAAAGATGTGTAGTCTGTTTCCATAAACATTTAGAGATTTGAAACACTGGGGGACAATTCTATTCTGTCCTATAAGGTCACTGTGAGTTGTCATCAATTCCAATAGCAGTGGTTTTATTTGTAAAGAGTGAAAAGTTACTTTAAAATAATAACAGAAAATATGGTATAGTATATGCATAAGCTGGTAATGACTATCATAACAAATGGATTATAGACCACATATATATGCATCATATTATTATATTGTTATGTATCATCAAGTCAGAACTGACCTATAGCTGACCTGCTGACCCAGCAGGATAGGTTACCAAGCAGTTAATAACTTGGGAGGAAATTGTCTTCCTCTCTGCCACGAAACAGCTGGTGGATTAGAACCCTGTGCCTTTGTGATTGCAGTGCTGCTTCCTGCCACTAGGCCACCAGAGCTCCCTTATATATATCATTATAGTAACAGTGTTAACTTAAAACACACTATTTGTATGTGGGAAGCTGTTACATTTCCTCACGTCACGTATATCTGCTATGGCCTATTCTCTGAATGGGAGTTCTGAGCTTTACTGTAATGCTGTAGAACCGCTAAAGAAACTCTGGTGTCCTACTGGATAAGGAGTTACATTGCCAACCAAAAGACAAGTGGTTCAAATCCACCAGGTGTCCCATGAGAAAAAGATGGGCTGTCTCCTCTTGTACAATTTACAGCCTTTGAAATCCCATAGAAGGGTTAACTAGGAGTTAGTCCCACGCCCTGGGAATCAACTGACCAATGGAGTCACAAATACATATGCATTAGGACATCTTTGAATGGACATTACGTAGCATATGCTTGTACTCATAAATTAGCAGATTGTAATACCTCTCATTTTTTTCACTATGAAAAAGATTCAGATTCGTACTTCTTTTTTATGATAGATTTTTGCTCCATTAACTCCTTCATTGATAGTATTATATATGAAGTTGATTTTTGAACACAATTAGCCAAACAAATGCTAGAATTTAAGCCGGAATGTGTCTCTTCATGCTTGTATTTCTTCAGTGATCCTCCTTCCATATGTTATAGACCTCTGATTCATGTAGATGGCATAACAGCATTATATCCAGTATTGTTTGAGAGCCAATGGATTTTGATTGCCTGCTGTGATTTTTTTAACATTTCTTTTATCGTTCCCTCATTATTTAGCATTTGGATTGTCCTAAGTGTAGGCATAAGGAGAAGCTCTCATTTAGGCATTCTCTTTAATGTTGACTCATCTTTAGCTGAAGCATAATAATCTTATTTTCCAAGTTGAGAATGCAGAATGACGGACAACCTGCAACAGGTTATAAGTGAAACACAGACCTCTCCTTGCGTGCTGCCCCTTGGCTGAATTAACGGCACATTAGCAGCGGAATATCGTGACCCAGGAATTAGGAGGAGACCTGGAGGCTTTTAGTGACTTTCTTTCCAAAGTAAGAAGCACTTTCAAGCTGTATGACTACATCATTTTTGTAATAACCTTAAACAAATAAGCTAAAATGACTTCAATATATTTCTTAGCACACTCATAATGTTCTTGAACAAATACAGGATTTGCACAGGCATTTCATGATATCTTCTGGTTTTAATCAGATCTATTCACAGGTAAAATGTATGTGTTCAATTATGACATTTATAGCGACAGGGTGTTCACTAGGATCTTAAGTAGTATATTAAAGGATGCTTATCACCTGTACAAATCCTTTAAATATTTGGAGATTATTTTTTTTTTACTTGCAGGTCAGGAATTATGGACCTTTTATAGAAGTAGTTATTCTTCAGACAAAATGTGTGCACATGTATTTGTCTTTACTGGTAACTCTTTCAGTAAATCCGAAATGTTGACTGCTTCCCATTTTGCTCCACTTTTTATTCCTTTCAAGAGATGTTTTGGCGACTGTCCTAATTGGCATCACTGTGTCTTTTAAAAGTTTCACATGGGCTAAGAAAAAGTCTCTTCAAATATATTTACTCTAATTGCTTAATACTTTTGGTGTCTACAAACTCATTTTTATTGTCCAGTTCTACTTTATCTGAGAAGCAAATGCCTTGAGATGATTGGTAAACGATGCCACTCTTTCATCTTCAAAGGGATTTCCCGCTGTATCAGAAATAGTTCTCTGATTGAACAATGAGGGAAAGACTCACATTGTGCTTTGCAGTAAGTGTTTTACAAATTCATGCCTCATGTACACTGGCTTTCAATTACCTTATTTTACAGATGAAAGCTAATTACCTAGATAAGCCATTTGGAATAATTTTCTTCTTCCTTGAGAAACTAAATCACCCCAAGTCTTTGAAGTCTCTAATCTCTGGGTCACCTGGAGATAGCCCGTCTTCCTAAGCATAGTTCAACAATAGCAATGCACAAAATGATTCTTGTTTAAGTTGATACTATGGACAGGTACACTGCTTTACACTTTCTGATTTCACAAGCACTGCTCTCTGGGGTCTTATACATGAAAAAAAAGATATCAAAGGCATATATACATATATATGCCTATCTAATGATATGATACATATATCTGACTCCAGCAATGGCCTTAGTGTGTCAATGTTAATGAGGATGGCATAAGATAGGGCAGAATCTGAGAGAGAGAATGAATATGAATACATATATGTATACACACACACACACACACACACACACACACACACACACACACACACACATCCCTCTGGTTGGTAATGAGTTGTGCTGCCAACCCAAAGGCATTTGGTTAAAATCCACCAGTACTCTGTGAGAGAAAGATAGTCAATTAATTCCCTCTGAAAATCTGCTGGAGGGTAAGCTCTGAGTTGGTTCTGATGGTACATAACAACAAAGATTACACACACACACACACACACACACACACACACACACACACACACACACTTATACCTGTATCCTATTAAAAAAAAAAATACTGGTTGTTGGAAGTAAATGCTTTCATACAATCTCAGGAGGGATGATTTTTGAAGCAGAGGTGGGCTATGAAAGCGTGGCAGCAAAAAGATAGTCATTCTGCTTCTACTCCTTGACTGAGGATCTCAGTTTGGCAGAACAGAAAGTCACTGGTTTGTAATGAAGATAAAGAAGCTTTTGGACAAAAGTGGAATGATACAGTGCAGATAGGGGATTGAGAACTATTTTAGCTGCAGTAGTATTACAGAAAATGCAAAGCTACATTTCAAAGACAGCATTCCTCTGATGAGCCATTTCATTGACACGAAGTTGGAGTAAATGGTCTCTAGGTAATTCTTTATCTTCTGCATGTAAGAAATTAATGATTCTCACCGCTGTGGATCACAACAGCATACATTGTTTTCTATTCATACCAAGAATTGGAAATGAAACATGTTTTGGAAGGATTTGAAATAAAATCAGCTGCTAGGGTCAACAGATTTCTTCAGGAACAATAAATAAGAGAAGAAATCTCAGCACCACACTTTCCGGAGCGCCATGGGTCTGCCTTGCCATCCGGAGCTCAATGATGGATGGCGCTTTTCTGTTAGCAAAGCTAAGGGAGCTGATAAGACAGATACTGTCTGTATTACTCGTTTCTTGTAATGAGTTTGGGATAGTGTGCCTATTTGTGGTTGGAAAGTGGGCTAGATTTCTCAGTTGAAAACTGAGTATGATTTCCCCCTCTTCCCTCTCTATACTCTTGACACTCTGTTTAAAAACAGCATAGCTGTGTTTTCTTATTAAGGGACTACAAGAAAAGATTTAAAAAAATAAAAACTCCACTGAAAGATTTAAGTATTCTGTATTATTATGCTTTAGAGTTATAAAATAGTATGTTTTAAGCAATGCATGCAGGCACTTTTTATTACTATTTGTGTGTTTGGACATCTTTCTGTAAGTAGAAACCCAGCACAGGACAAGTCAGCAGTCCTAGGCTTTTTCCTTGTTCGAGGTTGAAAAGCCATTGACATGAGAGCACCTCCTACTGGTGCTTTGAAAAAGTCTGAAGGAGTTAGAAGGTTAGTGCTTGATGGGCCCTCATCCAGTGAAGCTTTAATGTTTCTTTCACTTGTGGAAACCAAGGGCATTATATACCGATTATAAGTTTGAATTTCCATTTTCCTGTCACCTAGCTTCATTCACAGTGTTCTTTGTTGTTGTGCACCATCAAGTTGTTCTGACTTTTTAGACAGTGAATCTTTACAGGAGCAGATTGTGAGGTCTTCTCTCCTGTGGAGTAGCTTTCTGGTTAGGCTGATCGCTTCATTCTTGAACCCCAGTGCTCTATCCCAGTAGTTATCAGCAAATATAGTTGGGCCCACCTTACAGTGGAGAAAATGGAATGTGTTGATCAAAACTAAAGGGCTATTAAATGATAGTTCTTGGGCTCTATCCCAGGCCCTGGGAACCAATATCAATGGAGTTTCCAACAAAAGCATTGTGATACATAATATACACTTGATTGCTTCCTGTACACTACATCTAATCACATCACAAGCTTAGACAATTCTAAGTTTTCTCCTTCTCAAATAAATTCCACTATAAATCTTTTAAAGACTTAGTTTAGAAAGAAAATTAATAATTTAGTATACATCCAGCAATGAACATGTTGAATTGTATTAAAATTATGTAAATAGTTTTGGCATTTGTTTTCATTTTCATTTCTTATTCTCCCCCTCATTGAGCTCCAATGGTCAGGTAGTTGGGCTTCTAAGCCAAAGGTGGTGTCTCTCTGCGATGCCACCAGTGGCTCCATGAAATATGGGCAGTCTCCTTCTGAGAGACTCAGAGCCTCTCAAAACCCACCAGAGGCTGAGCTGTGAGTTGGTTCCAACTCCACAAGTGAGTTCAAGTTTTACCCAGAGATACTTTATTCATGGGCCACATAACTGGCCACCTTTAAGTTACTCTCCCCATTTTATTTAGAGCCTTCTAGACTACCTGAAGATGTGTTATTTACCTGCTCCCTCCCCACCCCCCTGCCATGGCTTCTACCATTTTCACTACAATATGAGCTTCAGTGAAACAATTTCCTATCTGGGTCACAGCTATATCTTTAATTCCTTAACCAAAACAGTGCCTAGCCTTGGAGCTCACTAACTATTGAATGAATATCACATGCTATAAATCATAGTTCCCTTAATAGCATTGATAATGTAATTTTTCTTTACTCATTTGTGACCTTGGCTTTGCTGATGAATTCTGAGTTTCTGGCAATACTATGTATGAGTGGTCTGTTGAATGATGATACATACTTGGCCCACAAATATATAAATGTGTCCGTTCTTGTTCAGGGAACGAGAACAGTTATAAAACAGTTGCAAGCCCACCTTAAGATACATTACCCAAATCCAAAGTCACTGCTGTTTGCACTGACTCATGGTGAACCTCCATATGCTTTTGAGATAGTAAATAATTATGAAAGGAGATTGTCCACCTTTCTCTCATGGAGTGGGCTGGTGAACTTGAACCACTGATCTTTTTTGTTAGCAGTTCAACATTTAACATGTTGTGATATCAGGCCACCTTGAAAAGATATTCACGTGCTTTAAAAGGTTTATTAAATGCTGTGAATCCCTACTGGTAAGAATGGTTAATGTGCTTAGCTGATAACCAATAGATTGGAAGTTCAGTGCAGGCACTCCTCAGAAGAAAGGTCTGGCAATCGACTGAGACATTGGTCATTGACAACCTTACAGATTACAGTTCTGTTCTGATACACACCATGTTGTTATGGACCCTCGTGTTGTTACTGACCCAGAGCTCACCCTCCAGCAGGTTTTCAGAGGTAATAACTCACACGGGATGAGACTGCCCCTCTTTCTCCTGCAGAGCAGCTGATGGAATTGAAGTATGTGCCTTCAGGTTGACAGTGTATCTCCTTCCTGCTGGGTTACCCATGAGAGAGAGTAGAAGAATTGCTCCAAAGATTTTCTATGGCTATACATTTTTTATTATAATTTTATATAATTATATAACAAATTATATAATTTTATTATATATTTTGTGTGTGTGTACCATCAAATCGGATCTGACTGGTACAGGAGGAGATTGCCCCTCCTTCTCCAGCAGAGCATCTGGTGGATTTGAACCGCGCACCTCTGGGATTGCAGTACAGCTTCTTGCCACTAGGCCACCAGAGCTCCCTTGGCTGTACATTTTTATAGAAAACAGACGTTCACATTTTTCTCCTTCGTAGCACCAGGAGATCTGAACTACAAACCTTTACATGGGTATTCAGCGAACATGCTATTGATCAATCTGGTATTAAATACAGATGGCATTTTAAAAATACACCAATCCATTTCCTTCCTTCATGATATGTTGCAGAAATGTGTTGAAATGGGAACTGATGGAGATAGTACACTTTGCTCATACATATTTTCTCAGTTATGCTTTTTCAGTTGATTTTTATCTATACTACTTGCACAGTGTAGTGAAGAAAATGCACCAGAGCTTTGGACTCTCTGGAGAGCTGATCCTGTTTGTTGCTAGCTGATAAGCGATCAAAGAGAAAGTAGTCTTGCTGTCAACAGTCTGTGAGGTCTGAGTCTTTACTGGGAACTAAATTGTAGTAAAGTTTCTAATCAGGAATATATTCTCAGAGACAGTATGTTTCCCTACATATTTTGGGACCTGAGGACAGTTTTGTGGTTAAGAGATCCTTTTGCAGTATGTTAGGGAAAGAGGTGATGCGAACCACAACAAATATGGGCAGATACTGCTGATAATAAATTTCAGCAGAAGCACTCTGGCTCCATGCAGCACATACAAAATAAATAATATTTACTCACAAATGTAAAGTCTGCATACTTGAGTTGATAATGTTGCTGGCAGGATTAGAAGTACATAGTGTGACTCAGCTTTGCACTGGACAGCTTAGTGGCTGCGCAGTGGACAGCTGAGAGTTGCAAATGAATCGTTTGGAGTTCAATATTATCCAACAAAATTATTGCTCACCAGATCTGAAATAACAAATCTGTGGCCTTGACATTTAATCAGAGCATGCAACACAATTATTGAGTCTCATATTTGAGATCGTTACTCCAGGAGCTCCCTCAATTATGAATTTTATAAAATGTGAATTTGCAAAAACACATTTAGACAAAGCAAAAATGCAAAATGCTTATTATCCATGCACAGATCCTTTATATTCTTTACCTCTGGTTCAGCTAACTTTTTCTTAACTATGCTTACTTTGAATTTTAATGAACAGGAATGGCTTTAAAGTGAGTATACAACGACAACTAAGACTCTTTAAAAAAAAAAAGATAAAAGACTTGAAAGATTGAAACTTCCCATAATACCCTATGGCTGATCAGTTGATTATAATCCATTAAAAATGTTGAAAACCAGTTGCCTGCAGCTGCAGGCTGAAATTGTACCATGTTCTGTTATCATGTACTCTTGAGTCAGAGTGAACTCAGAGCAGACCCTGCAGAGGGTTTTCAGAGGCCATAAATCGCACAGAGGAGACTGCCTATCTTTCTCTTGCTGAGCAGCTAGTGGATTTGAACCACTTGCATTTGGGTTGGCAATGCCACGTCTTAGAGCTAATCCACTAGAGCTGACTCAAACGCAGAATGTGGCAATGTTATATCCAATAACCCAGGCAAACTTGAGAAGCAGGGTTTCTAATAAGTCAGGTTCGACTTGATGGCATTGAGCATTTTGCATAGTTCAAATGTTTTCACTTTAATTTTAGTCAAATTCTCCCTTTTCTGCTCTGATTCTCTATAGAAACAAAAGGGAGAGGGTGGGAGAGGGAGGGGAAGAACGAGGGGCTCGCCAGTGTTCACTGCTTTTCTTTTTCCGTGTCCCAGTAAGAAAAATTCTAACTATTGTCTATTCATGAGAATCTGCAAATCACATTGCAGCTTAACTGTCTCTTCTCTGATTTAATAGAAACTTTGATTGTTTTCTAGGATTTACATCCAGAGTAATTGTTTTTGCATTTTAATATAGAAAAGGAGTACACTGAATAAATTCATAACATTAGAAATGCTATTAAGCAAATGATTCTGTGTGGCACTGTTGAAGGGATGTTTTCCTTTTCTCTTCTGAACAAAACACAAATTTCCCCAATTATTTTTAAATTGATTGTTCTCTATTGTTGCCCAAGGAAAAGTGAGAAGGGGGAGAAATCTATTTGTGTGTTCATTTAGTTTCTTTAGTATGATTAAATGGAGCAGGAGAAGATTAATAGAGCATGGTGTCAGGTACTTTCCCCTGCACCAAGGCCTGGGAGGGTAATCGCTCCCTGCATCCTGGGAACATAATATTTTCACACACTGTGGTCCTGTTAGGTATATTGTAAGTTCCCTATGTCTTTTCGCAGCCGCGCCTCACTGTCAACTTGGCCAATTTGAGTCCCTGCTTCAACAGCTGAGCACTTAGCTGCTAGTCAAAAGGTTAGTGGTTCAAATTCACCAAGCTGCTCCACATGAGAAAGACAAGAACAACTGTGCTTGCAAATATTTATAGCTTCAGAATCCCTTTGAGGCACTTTTATTCTAGACTGAAGGGTTTCTGAATCACAATTGATTCAGTGGCCATGGTTTGCTTTAGTTTCTGAATTTGGTTGACTGAAACCAAATGAGGGGGGAATTTTAAAGAGAGCTTTCACAGGACAATAGTGATAGAGGGGAAAGACTTGTCGTTTTAAGTGAAACTTTTCTTTTAAGGGAATCTTTTCAAAACTGATATGCTTTCCGAAAGAGATTTCTTTTGTTTCTAGAGCTAATAGTGGAAATCTTTCAACACAACAGAGTAGATTTTCTTGCAGGACACCAGAATCTGGAGAGCTTGACAAGCAGACCAACTTGCCACCGAGTAAGGAGAACAATGACTTGAGTTATAGTTTTCCTTTTTCAGGGCCTCAATTGTTCCACAAAAGAACTCTTCTTAACAAAATGGTTAAGTGCTTGGCTGCTAGTGAAAAGGTCAGCAGTTCAAACCCCACCAGCTCCTCTGAGGAAGAAAGATGTAGGAGTCTGCTTCCTTAGGGAATGCAGCCTTGAAGCCGCATGGGACGACAGTTCAACCCTGACCTACAGGGTGGCTGTGAGTTCAAATTGACCAGACAGCTATGGGAGTTGCTCCACATATTCCCCCCCCCCTTTTTTTCTTTTATCTTCCAATCACAAAGTCGGCAGGTAAGGCATGCGTGATATTCCTTCCATTTGGTTCAGCACGGAGGAGTGAATTTTCTTGCTCTACTGTGGGACGCTGTGCGCTTCAGCTCCTTGTGAACAGATATTGTTAACTGTTTCTGGGAGATTGAAAATATGCTTCCAGAAAAGTGGTTCCTGTGAGCTGCCAGTGAGCTGACCCTGGATGCCTACTAGCCCGCTGCACAATGGAGTGAAGTGCTGTACGGCTTGTGTCATCCAATTCTTGGACAGAGAAGGAACCCCTGAGATTAGTAGGGATTTCATTGGCTTGTTGGAAGTTGATTTAGCCGTTCTTTCTTCCTGGTTTGTAACAGTCTGGGACCTCTACGGAACCTTGTTGGGAATTCAAAGCAACCAGCATACTTCCACTTCCATTGGCTGTGTCTTCTTCATGGAAGGGGGACTTCTACTACTGAACCAACAGCACCAAGGAAATGAATTGGTCTCAGTTGACACCTTGCTCTTATTTCATTCAGAAAATCAAACTTCCCTTGCTGGTCCTCATAGTTGAGTGCTTAGAGTGTTCCAGGGATTATTATGCCTCGGTTCGGCACTGAGATCAGACAAGTTAAATTGGATAGAAAAGCTATTGATGATAAAAGTTAGGATAGGACAATAGTCTTATCATAATTCATTTGACTCAGGCAGTGTCGATCTGTCTCTTTTATATTTGTATACATTTTTTTCCCTTTTTCCCATTTGCATAAATTGGTAGTATACATCATATAAATGCAAATGACAGAAAGCAAGCCCATTTTTAAAACTATGAGAAAATAGACTTACTGTCAGGAGATTTATTCTCCTGAGGTGGGAGGAACAATAAAGATATATGATGTATTTGTATCTTAGAAGGTACTTTGAGGGGTTTTTTGTGGTGTTTTTTTCCCCCTCCTAGCAAGCTAAATAGCATGTGGCAGTTGCCACAGCAACCCATTTTTGTGATTTGCAGAAAAAGGGAGCAAACCAGATGTAAATTGTCAGTCAATAAGTTTCTGTTGTCATGGAAGATGGTGACATATGCAGTCCCATTTGGTCAATTTATATACTTTTGCAGTGTCTTGTTCTCATCGGCTCCCTGAATTCAGCATCACTGTCTTGAATTAGTATTTCATTCTTCTGGCTGCATAATTTCTGAGTTTCTGAATTTCATACATGATTTTAACTGGAATAACGAGATGTCAGATTCATCAGAGGTTGCTGTTGCAAAATGATGGTTATTTGACATCTGTTTTATAATTTTGCAGCATATTGACACAGATTCTTGGGTTCATCTCATGGAAAAGAATCAAATTAATTTTTAAAGGCTCTTTAGAAGGTTTTGTGATTTTTTCTTTTTCCCCTTAAAGATATATATTTGCAAACAAGCAGAGATAATGCATGTATGTCTCCAGGAGACCTTTCCCATGAAAATAGGTACTGTGGCCACGCCTCTGCTCTCTGCATTCAGGCAACTGGGACTATATGCTGGACCGCTCCCTTCTCCCAGCTTTCCAATCTGTGCTTCTCCTCTATTAGTTTTCTTCCTGTCTTGTGTATAAAATCTTCCCCCTGCCTTGCTTTCTTCCTCACTGCTTCAGATGGCACTACTCTCTGATTTGAAGACGTTTTTGCCTCTGCTTCTAGTGAAATGAGAACCTGAGTGTTTGTTTGCATTTTTAAAATTTGTTATGTAGTATAGTTAGTTTACTTATCAAATTTAGGCTCCACACAAGGAGCTCGGTGGCATTGTGGGTAGGGAGCTGCAGTGCCAACCCCAGTTGACAGCCTCTGAAAACCTTCTGTAGGGTCAGCAGCGAGTTGGTTCCAACTCCACAACAATGCCTTTATTATCTAGCACGGCTTACTAAGAACACAGTGATAATTTTCCCCTGTACCCATTAAGCAGACTTCCACATTTTTCATCTCTAACAATCCTCCCTTTTCCCACACTTTAAAATCTCTTGTGCATTTATTCCTTAAAGTTAAAAAGAAAAAGGAAAATCTCTTTATTTATGATGTGATTTGACTCTTACAACAAACATGCTTGGGAAGGTGGAGGGATGGCAATTGAGTGGGAAACCCTCAGCCAGGTAGATTGCCACAGTAACTGCCTCAGTGGGCTCAAAGATGGCAGAGATTGGGAGGACGGCGCTGGCTAGGACAGTGTTCAGATCTGTTGTTCATAGGGTCACTATGAGTCGGACTCAACTCAGTGGCTCCTAGCGACAACTGCATGATTTACCTTTACTGTTGGCATTCATTCTGACTAGTTTAAAAGTAATGCTACCCTTTGTTTCTAAACTGATAGCAGGCTTGATAGATGGGATAGGATTAATTATTAAAGTGATAGCACAGAGACTCAAAAGATATAAAAGCTTGGAACACTAGTTATAGATGTGAGAACATTTCTAGAACAAAGGATACCATTTGGTAAATCTAAAAACGATGACACTAGGAAATGGGTTTTGTTCTCTAAAATAACGTAGAAGTGTGATTTTTTTTTTCCTTCCCAGACATGTACATTTATTTGAAAATGGGCCAGAGAAGGAGGGAGAGGAAGAATGGTATAGAGTTTGTCACTTCTCTGGCTGAGGTTTCATCATTTATAACTCTGTAAAACTGGCTCAAGACGTGAAAAGTGGAAGCAAGTATGTACGTGGCTGACTGACTGAAGACAAGGGCCTTTCAAAAGAGGGAGTCACTTTTTCTAATAAATTTGGCTTTCAAAAAAATTGTTCCATTTATAGGCCTAAATCCAGAAATGGGAGAGATACTGTGCTTGGGCTCTGACAAGGGAAACGTTCAAAGACACATATTTTAGAAGTACTGCTTTTCAGTGTTCCTACTCTAGTCCACACTTGACCTCAAGATTTCCCAAATCACAAGTGAAAATATTTCTATTTTTCTTGCTTCCTTTGGCACTTTCAGAGTGATGTTCCTTAGAGGAAGCCTAGTGTTTAAGGCTAAGGACATTAGGATCAACTGTGGACAACTACCCATCTTCAATCCCTACCATGTCACCATTTATAATTGTACCAATTTTGTAGGAACACTGTGGAAATCAGTTCATTACCTGGATATAGTGCAAAAAGAAAAGTTATTAGCACCAGAAATGTAAATTTTTTAAAAAAATAGCACCATATATAGAAAGTAATCAGTAAAAGGTAATCATTACTGAATGAATAATCAATATAACAGTGATAATAATCTATATAACAATATAATAATATCACTGTTACAGAAATTTTATACAGATTATTATCACTGTTATATTGATTATTCATTCAGTAATGATTACCTTTTACTGATTACAGTGGTATCACTCTGGACACTAAGGTGTATCTGATACAGGCCATGGTCTTTGCAGTCACTTGCCATGCATCAGAAAGCTGGACAATGACTATGGAGGACAGAAGGAGAATTGATGCCTTTGAGCTGTGGTGTTGGAGAAGAGTACTGTGGATTGCTAGGGAAACAAACAAGTTCATCCTTGTTGTTGTTGTTCCGACTCATAGCAACCCTATGTACAAAAGCCCTAAACGCCGTTCTATCCTGTGCCAACCTCACCGTCTCAAACACATTCATTCCCACCACTCCACTCACAGAATCAATCCATCTCATCGACGGTCTTCCTCTCCTACACCGTCCCTTCAGTCTCTCAAACATGATGTCCCTCTCCAAGGACAAGTCCCTCCTTGCAACATGCTCAAAGTATGTCAAATGAAGCTTCAGAATCCTTGACTCCAAGGAGCATTCTGGCTTCACTCTCCAGGACAAAGCAGTTTGTTCTCCTAGCAGTCCATGGTATATTCAACACTCTTCTCCGGCACCACAGCTCAAAGGCATCAATTCTCTATCATCCCTATTCACTGTCCAACTTTCCGATGCATAGCACATAATTGCAAAGACTATAGCCTGGACCAGGTGCACCTTAGAGAAGATTAAACCAGACTGCTCGTTGGAGGCAAGGATTCTGAAGGTTCGTCTGACATACTCTGGGCATGTTGGAAGGAGGGACCAGTCCTTGGAGAGGGCCATCATGCTTGGGAGGGTGAAGGGAATGTGCAGGAGAAGAAGACCCTCGATGAGATGGATCAATTCAGTAACTGGGATAATTGGGGTACGTGTGTCAGAGACAGATTGGCACAGGATAGAGCAGGGTTGATGTCTGTTGTACATAGAGTTGCTGTAAGTTGCAGGTGACTCAATGGCACATAACAACAGTGATAACAACAATTCATTAGAGTTAGTTGTAATTTCAAGGTAGATTTGTGGGAACAGGAAAAATAATATAACAAGATTAGCCTAACTGAATGGTACTTTATTCTTATGCTTATTTCCTCCCTAGTCAAAAGAACCCCAGGCAGTGTAGTGTTATTAAGCTTGGGCTGTTAACTGAAAGGTAAGTGGTTTGAATCCGCTAACTGTTGCATAAGATACCACCTTGGAAAGCGGATACAGAATAGCTATTAGTTGGAACGGATCCAATAGTGGTAGGTTTGGGCTTTGGGTTTTAGTTTTATAAAAAGAATTCTTTTTGACAAAATCCAGTATTTGTCATCTCAGTTATTTTGTAGGTCTTCTTAGACATTATTGGAAACCAAATACAAGTGGGTGTGGTTAAGTATAACTAAAATATCTGTCAACTATACTTAACAGATAAGGACAGTGATAGTTGGCAAATGTTAAAAAATGTGGAAATATACATAATTGCATATTTATTTTATGTCATCTTTAGAATGAGAATTTGATGACTGTAATAGAAAAGTTACAAGGTTGGGTTTATTTTTTTTAATATGATGAAATAGAACATATTATCCTTTTATTAATAGGATATGAATTCTGTCCCATCCCACTATATACTGAAGTTCTCACAAATAGGTCTGTCTTGGAGAGGATAAAACCAAGTCTTCTTGGAGGCTAGGATTTTGAAGCTCTATCTCGCATACTTTGGGCATGTGGCCAGGAGAGACCTGACCTTGGAGAAGGATATCATGCTCAGAAGGGTGGAGGGACAGCACAGGAGAGGAAATCCCCAGATGAGATGGATTGATACAGTAATTGAGGCAATGGAGATTGGTGTGTTGGAATTACTGAGACTGGCTCAGGACAGGGTAGGCTTCAGAGTTGCTATACCGAGGGTATCTGTGGGTCGCAGGTGACTCCTCAGCACATAACAACAACCAAAAACAACAACCCCTGTATCTGCAAATAAGACCCTGTTTAAAAATAGGGTTTTCTTTTATTATGTTAATTAAAGGCCATGGAAGAATAAGAAGTATCCTAAACCTTGTAAGTGCTCTTGATAAAGAGACCAGAATAAACATAGAGACATAACCACAGTAGAAAGATAGATTCCATTTGATGTGATGATTGTGCTCCATCAAAAGAGTACCAAGGATTGATGGCCAACTAAATAGAGGCTCATAGAGTGAACTGATAGGATACGTCATGACTCTGTTTTGATTTTTAGCTTCTAAAGCTATGAGGACACAAACGTCTGTTCTTATAGCCACTTACTGTAGTGTTTCTGTTACAGATCCCAAGATTGCGCAGCTGTTAGTTATTGAGATGTAGTTCCGTTTTGCAGGAAGTAAAGTCTTAATCTGGGAACCTAGTGGTAAGAAGCTGCACTGCAATCCCAAAGGCACATGGTGGGATTCCACCAGATACTGTTCAGGAGAAGGATGGTTGGCTGGGCAGTTTCCTCCTGTGTGATAGCCTGCCTCTAAAAACCTGCTGGAAGGTCAGCTATGGGTCTGTTCCAACTCAACAGCACACAGCAACAATAACAAAGTCTTACAGAGATTACAAAAACATACTTTCAATTCTATTCATTAGAAACCAATAGTATTTTGTAATGAAATAGAAATAAAACCTAGCTTTCTGATGTCTTTGTGAAATGAGACACTGTCTAATCTTAAAGGACCAAATTACCATGAGCAGTTTTTTAATTTTGTTTTAGAAATCCAGTGCTTCGACTACCCATTGTTCTACTCTATGCATTCTTTTGGGAAGAAACTTATAGTTTTTCAGGGGTTGTTTTTGTTATTTGTTACTCAAAATTAGTTATTGTGAGCGTGATACTTTCAAAGACTGTAAGTACTCTCTCTGTGTTATAAAGCCTCCTGCTCCAGTAATGAAGGGAAGGCTGGATGGCTGTGGAGCCTTCTAATTTGATGGAATGCCTTAGCAAGTAGAAAGTTCTAACAGAATAGCAGTAAAAGCAGAATCATTCTATTTTTATTTTGTATACAGTATTGTCATCATTGGATTTATGTTTAATACTTTTTCACGTCTTATTTGCCCAATTTAAAAGGAAAACCCCCAAGAATTCTGCTGAATTCACTTCTAAGCACAAATTCAAATCCTCAGTCCCAGGGAACTAACATATTTAATACAGAACAGCAGTAGCAACATGAGTTGCTTGTTTTTGTTTTATTTTTTTAATGCCTATCTAAGAAGCATCTTGAAAAGTGATTGGATGATCAGTGAATTTGATTCCGTCAGCCTCTAGCAGCTAAAGGTCATGTAAATATGGCCCTTGTGCAAATAAAACACCACTGAGTTTCTCCATATGGTTAAGTTTGGAAGTTTTGGCATCATGGTGCTTAATAGAAGGAATAATTTAATAGAGACACATGGCCCAAATGCTTTGAAGCTCTTTGATCCCAGCCAAGATGCTGGGCAAGGATCTAGTCACTTGATGTTTGGTTCCAGTTAGCTCTTAAGAAGTGGATACACTTGGAGCAAGTGACAGTATCTGCAAAGTCTCTTCCAGAAATTCTGTTATTCCCCATCTGAATCTGGTGTTTCTGGATGGCATTTGAAAACAAATCAACAGGCAGTAAGTATACTGTTGACTCATTAATTATGCTGGCAACAGTTCTTGGTGACCTTCAGTGAAACCTCACATGATGGGGAGAGCCAGAGCTCAGGTTTTATTCATTTTTGGTAGAAGCTCTCCCTGATCATAGAGAACGTAACACTCCTCAGATATCATCTGAGCCAGGGAATGGCTATGCATGGTGCACCTCTTTAAAATGGAAGAGTAGAGATAGGGGCAACTTTACTGTGTACTGATTAAAAGCATCTTCTTAAATGCCTCAACACAATGAAATAAATCCCTTACCATAAAATCCCTAACTATTGACCCATAATGTCATCTCATTCTTCACTTAAGAAAAATACAACACAGTATGTGAATTGTATACATATAAATGAATGAAAGCAATTCGTTGTTCATTGCAAATTCTGGTAACATGGCAGAAAATAGACAAAAATAAAAGGACAGAATTTTTGTCTACTGTGGCATCTACTTCCTAAACAACATGCCTCTGGAAACTCTATGAACTTTGATAAACGTTATGAGTTGTAGAGGGGCTTCAGGCCTTTTGTTCATAGGGTCTCTATAAGTCATACTTGACTCGAAGGCAATCAACACACCACCACCACCAACAACAGGAAGCCTAAAATATTGTGCAAAAAAATCACTAGAGATTCTACTATTAAATAACCACCAAAGTAAATTTGACATAAATCATCACTAACGTACTTTAAGAAACCTTGTCTTAATGAACAAAGCAAAATGCACAATGTAGATGCAACATCTAAACTATGAGTGCATTTATCCATAATTATAAAAAATAGTGCCTTCTGAAATTGCATGCACATGCATATTCTATAGTACATGTATGTACTGTTTACCTATCAATATCACATCATTTTGTTCGTTGAGTTTGGTTATATCTGTAGACATATTCATTGATTAAATGAACATGTTGAAGTATGTCTAAATGAATGACAGAATTGACATGATATTTATTTTCTTAAACTATCTTACTTTTCAAAAGTCTCATAAAAATCCTTAGCAAGTAGAGTGCATTGCAGGACAGCCCATTGTACTGATCATGATAATTCAAAAATAGAAAGCCCAGAATTTGAATGGGGTTGATAACTCAGTATTCCTATTACCAAGTAAGATGTATATTCAGGATAGTAGTAACATCAGTCTCTTTTAATATCAGCAGCAGCTTACTCTTCAACTTAAATGGAAATTGACATATTAGGTCAGTGTGTGTGTGTCTGTTTGTAAACACACACACAAACACTGCACTAGGCACTTTTTAAAATTTAACATGATGAGACAAGAAAGATTAAAGACACAAATAGCTACAAAGACCATCTGTTGCAAGAAGTTGGACAATCTTTATTCACAAGATTGCAGATTTCTTATGTGTCATTCTCTCTTCCTAAAGAGTCAGTACAGCTCTAGTACTTCAGCGCCAAAGTACTTTGATTATTGCTGAAGACTTTGATCTTCCCAACTAGGAAATATTTGTGACCAGTGCAGACATATCAAATAAGAATGCAAAGAAATGGTGTCCAGTATAGCTGTCCTATAAGGTTCTCCTTAGAATGTCTGTAAGTTTCAGAATGGTAATCTGTTTTTAAAAAGCAAGTTTTAATCCACTGATTTTTTAAAAATTCCCTCTCTTGTAATCAACAAAACCAATCAAATTTTGAAAGTGCTTTTGTTTTTATTCCCCACCTATTACTTTCTGTGGGTTGTGGAAAAGAGTTGGAAGCTTTCTGTGGGTGATTGAGGAGGAGTTAACATTCTAGACATGGGGGGGAGGAAATGTTTATTGACAGATTTAAATGTATAGGTTGTCACCATTCCTCTTGGATGTAGAAAAAATATAAATACATTTTGAAATCTATTCTCAAGTCTGGTGAGCAACCTTCTGCAGTGAAAGGATGGGCTCGATTATTTTACTCTTGCAATTTGTAGGAAATTTATGGTAGCGTGGACCTGTCGTTCTTTACTGATTTTCATTCCATAAGGAATGATACATATCTTAGCTGGTCTAAGTCCTTGTGGAATTAACCATCATCCTTTTCTTAATACACATTTAACTTCTCAAGTTACAGATTGTTTAAAATGCAAAATGTTAAAGCAGAAAATCCATAAGAAATCCTTTCATTTAGATAGGTTGAATTATATTAAATGTTCATGATGCTATCCATGAAATAAGATTACACTAATTAGATTGCACCATGTAGTAACATTATAAGGTTTGCTTAATTATTGCATAATATTTCTGATCTTTGCTGAGGACCTTAAAATTGTAGAATGAGCCTGGTATAGGATACTTTTACATAGGAAAGTAAAATGCCCCCAAAGGAGAAGTATATTATGCTTATTCAAAGAAATTATTGATTGGGGAGGCTAAATCTAATGAACTTTAGAGCCAGGCATTTGAGGGTTCAACTCATAGCTTTGCCTTTATGTGAATACAGGCAAATGTTTCCCTGTTGTAAGCCTTGGTTTCCTCATGGAACTGTGAAGTTAAATGAGATCAGGTGTGTAAACAGCTAAACCAAGGTCTACAATATATTGTGCGTGTTAAATGATGTTGGCTAGCATCATTCTACTTTCTCCTTTAGCATTCTCCTCATTGTTGTATATAAATAAAAGTAATAGAGGGGGGAAATAATGTGACATTTAATTTAAAACTATCTTTATGGTCTTTATTTCCTACATGGTTTAAGTTTGGTGGGTTAACTTTTTTCACTCCAAAATGGATTTGTTTTTGTCGTTGTCTAATTTCCTACATTTATTTTTTAAAAGATCATTTTTAAAGAAAAATCTATCCGGGCCTTAACCTGCTAAGCCCCTTCCTAACCATTAGAGGATCCTTCAGCAACAGTTTTGCCTCAATTTCACATTCAGCTTTTCCTATGTAGGCCAGTCAGATTGGAAGACTCCCCTGATAGCCCTTGAAGAAGGTTACTGAGGAAGAAATGCTGAAGTTTTACAAACAACTGGTGGCATTGTTTTGCTTTTCCATCCTGCTGTACTTTTCAGTGTTATAGAGGTAGAGCCTAGACTAAGTGCCATATTTACTTTCCTTAGTTTTGTTCTCAATACTTTGGGCTAGTAGAATATAAGACCATTAACCCCTTGGACTTGGCCAGAATTTAAAATACCATTTTTCTCAGTGTACCTGGAATTACTTCCTGCAACTGTGAAAAATTCAGAAAAGCTATTTGTAGTTCCAGATAATGTTGTTTGCACCTAATTCTGGCCATGGTCTTTTTAGTCACTTGCTACTTATCTGAGAGTTGGACAGTAAATAAGAATGACAGAAGAAGAATTGCTACTATTGCACTGTGATTTGGAGAAGAGCACAGAATATCCCATGGATTGTCATAAACAAGGAAGTATGTCTTGGAAAAAGTGCAGCCAGAGAGACCTTGGAGGCAAAGATGGCCAGTTTCATCACTTACACTTTGGACATGTTTCTAGGACAGGCTATTCTTGGAAAGGAACATCATGTTTGGAAAGGCAGAGGGTCAGCGAAAGACCGCCAGCAAGATGGACTGACACAGTGACTTCAGCAATGAGCTCAAATGTGTCAGAGAGGATGAGGATGGTAATGGTTAGGGAAGGGTTCAGGTCTGTTGTTTATAGAATCAGAATTGTTCTGAGTTGTTGTACCTAAGAAAACAGTTTGTACTTCCAAGTGTTCTCAGTCTTTGGAGTACTTGAATCACTAATTGAGTTTTGATTAACATAGAATTAAGCAGAGCTTATAAACTCAACAACCAATGATAAAGCCACTATTAATTACACATATGAGTATGGTAATGAGGAACATAATTTGGTGACTATCAGGCCATTATAGTGTGTATCTAAATATACATCCCTGTTTTTAGCATTGATTTTGAGTTTCAATTATTTATTCTGTAAAGCTGAAAAAGTCCTGACCTTTGGGCATTTGACAGACACTGTTAGATATTGTTGTTGTTGTTGATTGCCTTTGAGTTAAGGACGACTCATAGCGACCCTATGAACAAAAGGACTGAAGTCTTTCTATAATTATTGTTTCTCCAGGTTCATAGAGTTTCCAGAGGCATGTGGCTTAGGACATGGATGCCACTCCTGCTTCCAGACCCATCTTAAAACTGGGAAATCCACCAAACACTGTCCACCATGGGCAACCGTTATGGCATTTGACCCCCAATGGCACAAGGTTCAGCTTCACAGCAAACCCAGATTACCTTAGTACAGCAAATTGACAGAAGAGTGCTGTACAACTTAGAAGAATGTTCCTCCAAAATGAAATAACATTAGCAATAGCAATAGGCTCTCAGGCCCAATAGACATTTAAATACAAGGGCCCTCCAAGTTTCCAGAGGCATGTGGTTTGGGAAGTAGATGCCACTCCTGCTTTCAAACCTGAATCAATGTGGGAGCTCCACCAAACACTGCCCATGATGAATACCCAGTTATGGTGTTTGACATAGCCTATAACACAGTTGTTCATCATCACAGCAAAAATCAATTACTATTTGTTAGATACTACTGGATCAACTTTATTACAGTAGGTCAACTACAGTGAAATATTTACATTTATTTCTTTAAAGTTCTTTCATTTATTCTGGTAGCCCAATGACTAAGAAGTTGCACTGCCAACCCAATGGCTGGCGGTTCAATTCACCAGCGGTTCCAGGGGAGAAAGAAGGGCTCTCTCCTCTCTCATGATTTTCACCTCTGGAAACCTGATAGAGGGTCAGTTCCTTCTTTCCCGCCCTCTCTCCCTCCCTTCTTTCTCAGGGAATTAGGTCTCCAGAGTTTAAGGCTTAGTATATAGAATAGGTTGCCTCTTGATGCAGTCTTAAATGGATTCTTTGGATCGGTTGGGAGGCAATGGGTCTTTTTGATGCAGAAATGCAAAACATTGGTTTTTACACTTCTCTAAACAGGATAGGTGCTTTTCTGTAGAATGCTTTACCTTCTAGAAGTAAAGTTTGACATAAGAAATTTAGAACATACATATTTAGGGATATTTCATTTCATTCCAAGGACTCTATTACTTTGGAATGGCAGAAGTCTCCCCTAGAAAGACCCGCAGAACAAAGTGAAAATATTTACAGATATTTGAAGTCTTTTTCCTCATCTGTGTAAGCTTGTTTAGTGTTTCATAGGACTTGAGGTGTCACAAAGGGTCTATAGTAACCTGCGAGCCCACATGTTGATGGTTTGAACCTGTCCAAAGGCTACTCACTCCATAAATAATAAACTAAGGAAACCCTATGGAGCAGTTTACCCTGCAGCATAAGGAGTTGCCACGTGAATTGAAATCAAGTAAACTTGTTTTTTGTGGTTGGTTGGTTGGTTCCTGTGTCCTTAGCTCAAAACAGGCTAACCAAGAACCAAAAACGTCAAAATAGCTGCCATTTCTCTGTGGGGAGAGCTTAGAGCAAGTTTGAGCACTTGGTTCGTCATTTTATAGCAACCTGAGAAGTCCTTGAATAATTTCCTCATCCCACTGTATCAAGTATTTCAGACCTTTGCCAAGTATCTGTTTATCAAAGTGCCAATGCTGTCAGACAAACATATGGATGTGTAGGTAGAGCAACGCGCAGTCGCCTTCCCCAAGAATAGCTCTTGGTTGCGTTTGTCTGTCTTAACTGAGACATAGCGTTAACAATGACTTAAATTAAGAAATACTGACTTTCGTTTGCAAGACTCTATCCAGACACAGAGTGGCATGGTGCAAAAAAAAAAACCAAACAAACCCAACAAAACAGAATTAGGAAGGGTAAGTCTATCTCTCAGGAAAAAGGGAACGTGTATTTTCTAAAGACTCACAAAATGCCAGGTCCTATATTTAGTGTTGTACACACGATCGCTCCTGTATTGTGGAGACAGAAGACTTTAGCATCTCCATTTATTACTTCTCTGGCAATGGCAAATTTCTAAACTCATGAAACTCCATTCTTCATTCTTGGAAGAAAGATAATGACATCTACCTCGTCATATGTTGGAAGGGAAAAAAATACCATTACAATAAAGAGTGCTCTGTAAACAGTATCAGCATAAACAAATATTAACAATTGTTATATTATTTGTTAGGTAAAACTTGAAGAATACATTTATAGACAGAAATTTTCTCAGATTAAAAAAGAAAAATCTCTATGTTGTCCAGTTGGAACCTACTCATAGCTGACACTCCCCATCTTTCTTCTGTAGAGCTGTAGGTAGATTCAGTCTGCTAAATGTATAGAATTTCCTGAAAGCCGTGAATTCACTAAGATGCTAACTGCAAAGGTCAAGTCCATATAGAGGGACCTTAGGAGAAAGGCCTAGTGGCTTATTTTTGAAAAACCAGCCATTCAAAAACCTATGGATCACAGTCTGATACACAAGGTTTGCTATAAATTCACAGCAAGTGGTTACTACCAATTGTTTGTTGGCATGTTTGTTAATAACACCTTGGGGTGGTATGTTATTGTCTACCAAGGCTCCTACACTACCTTTGGAAATGAAAAAGTCAGGGGAAATAAGAGAGAAAGAAGAGAAGAGAAAGAAGGGAGGAGAGTGCTGTTATGAGAATACACTCACTATTTTCCAGTTATATAAGTAAAGTATGGGTCTTGAGAATGGGCATTGCATACAAAGAAGGTGTACATGAGTGCCTTAAACAATCTATATTTTCTCCTTACTTATCAGCATGGTTAGATTCCAAAGACCAAGTCATTGTGCAGAATTAAAGTTCTGTAAAATAGAGGATTATTACATTAACTCCCAAACCACAGAGACTCATGACAGAGTCAAGTTGGCACACGGGATTAACCACTGCAGCCAACATTGGTCTTGGATGGTAGATTTTATGTATATATATATATATTTTTTTTTTTTTTTACTATGGTTACAAATGGAAACTCTTAGATACCGAGTCTGTAAGTGAGGAGAGGATGTAGTGAAGTCCAATATGAAAGGCTGTGGAGAGTCTATTCAGAATTCCTGGAAACACATAAAACTCATTAAATGATGAATAGTTGAATCTCTGTATGTGAAGAATAGCAACATTATGTTCAAGATTTTTTTTTAAATGGAAAAAAAAGCAATGCTCTCACTTTTATGAGTCACAACAGAACGTAGTGGGCTGTGTCCAGAAGATGAATTATAGGTTTGAAACACTTGGGTGTTAAGTTCCTAACGCTGCACTGCATTACTACGGCTTCTAGTATTGAAAATCTGCTTTCGCTTTCAGAATACTTCATTATCTAGTTCAACATTTCTTTATATTCTGACATTAGCACATTTTATGTTACTTTAAAAAAAAATACTATCTTTGAAAGTTTCAGGGAGCAGAATTTTAACGGTGTACGGGAGGGGCTTGTTCTAGCAGTATTATAGGTATCTACACCAGTAAAGAGATGTATTGCTTGGGGTTAAAATGTTAAACTCTTGTGGACTCAGTTTTCTTACTTGTGGAGCAAACAGAGTAATCCTCAAAGTTGCTTTTTGGTACTAAAATTCTTTTACCATATGAAAACATGTCTCCTTTTTATGTGGTCCTGTGCTAAAGTTGTCTAATGTGATTTTTATTAATGACACCTGATAAAAGGCCCTTCCTTATTTGGCCTAAACACGAATTAACCCAGTAGTTAGCATGTATGTTAAAACTTGCCAATGATTTCCATGCAGTGGATGGTCAGGTATACATTATAGTTCTTTACAAAGGTTTGAGATATTTCTATATTCTTTTTTTTTTTTTTAAATCCTGTATTCAATGACTTCGAAGCAGCTTCGATGGAGATGTTCTTTTAACTCTTCCATCAACTTAAAGCAAACATTTTGGTTTCTCACTGTTTCTCTTTCTCATCCTTTGGCACTGCCTACTCCATTTTTATGAGAATTGGATTTTTCTTTTATGTTTTGGCCAAAGGGTTAATTGTAAGCATGTCCTACTGATGATTTTTCTTGTGTCAGCTCGACATCACGTCATCATAAGAGGTTGGGTGAAGAATTCACTGAGCTCCATATAGGCCCCATGTTCAGTAGGTATTGGTTTCCTGTTAATGATCTCTTTCACCTTCATCAATACAGCCTTTCTCTATGACTGTCTTTGGGAACTGCTATTTAAGAGATAATATTTACATTGCAAAAGTATTTATGTGTGTGTTTTCTTAAATGAGTGAGTAGACCTTTCAGATCACTTTAATTAGTTTGGCATCAATAGCCCAGTTGCCACCCTACGTAAAAATTTTATACCAGAAAAAAAAAAAATACCAAAAAATAACAAACCCCCAAAACTCAAGAGTAAAAAGAAAAATGAAAGCTCAAACCTATTTTGTGCTATGAAAACAGTAGGTACAAGATGTAATAAAATACAGCTCATGAATACAGCTGATCACCTTTTTCAGAGGTTCCTAAATGGCTAGCCTGGGAAGGTGGTAACACCCTTTATTTAGCCATTAAGGAGACCAAGAACCACACCAAAGAAAAATTCCACCTACTCATTAGCATTCTAACTCAGTGTGTTGCCTGTGACAAGCAAGCAACACCCTGGAGATACGGTCCTTTGAAGCTTATCATGCCAGAAAGCTCTGGTTTCTGTCACCACTGCTACATGACTGGGGAGACCATCATGAAGTCTCCCAGGCATGCTTGTATGTCCATCAGTATTGGTAAGCACTGAGAAGATCGCCCAACTCACTAGGACACACAGGGGAGAGAACCGCGTTAGTGGAGTGCCTGCATTTCTCAGCCTTCAAGTGGGCAAGCCCATCACTGAGCTCTCTAATCCACAAAATATGTGTGAGCTTTGCTGAGGTGAGAGAGTGAATCTCTGCTCTTAGGTGTCATTGATTACAATTTTAAAACGGACTAGGGAAGATTTAAGAATGTGTATCTTTGCTATGAAAAATCTCCCCCTCCTCCAAAAAAGGGTTGAGAAAAACAGAAATCAATACTGCAATGCTACATTATACAGGAGTTTAAAATTGGCTGGTTGTCTACTGAAAGCCTTTTTCTCTCGTTTAGAAACTTAGGAGGACCCTGAAAATATTCTATCTGTCCTGTGGCCTAAGCAATACTTCTAATGAATAGCAGAAAAACAAATAAAATATCATTTCCTCTTTGTAATAGATCATTTGGGGTTTTTTCCCCCTATAGATTGCATGTGGCATTTGAGGCAGAGCAAGCCAGGCTGCCAATACTGCGAGCTAATGCTTCAGCATCTTTCATTTTTCACTCTGAGCAGGAAACCTCCTCTTAAACTTGTTCATTTTACAGAGGGAAAATCGAAGCTAGTGGCATATTGTCAGAGCTGCTTTATTGTCATCATTTACAAAGGTCACTGGAATTAATTGACTTCTTGCTTTACATATTGTAAAGTGACTCATATTTTGACACATTTATGGGAAAGTGGTAGGCTCTGAATGACTGCTTATTGTCTTTTAGTTTGGGCTGATATTATAAACCAGCAAAGCAATAATAGCTCTGAAATCAGAGTTGGGGAAATACATAACAATTCAGTTTCAAAGCAGCAGCTTCCATGAACTGTTTGGTTAGTTGAGCTGAAGAATGGAAAAGAGCTGTAGAAGATGGAACGCAAATAGTAGGTTTGCTTTCATGTCTTTGAAGGACTCATTAAAGGAGGTAGTGACTATTTCGCCAAATGTCCTAGATTGTCTGCCTGGAAGCATATTCTAAGTAGCTGACTTGCTTTTACAAGGTTGGAAGTATAAATTAACCCACACGGTGTTCCATGAATCATCACTACATGCATGCTTCTGGAGTTTACGGAGAGTAATCCTGTCTCAAAGGCATTGCTTCTGAAACTAAAGAGGGCTAGAGGAGATGAGTAATATTCATAGTACCAGAGCACAATGTTTTCTAGCTAGGTAGGTATTTCCAATCTGTGCTTCTCTGTCTTTTCTATTTTGCTCATTACCTCCTGTTTGCTAGCCTAGGAAGGCTCAATGCATATCTATAGCCTGCTTTCACCAAAATTAGAGGCACAGAAACAAGGACATATTGTTAAAAATGAATACATTAGAGCTGAATTAAGCCATCTAGCTCAATAACAGCAAAGGGAATATAGTGATTGGTTTGAACAGTCTTCTTCAATAGGAAATGTACTTTAAAGCCATCCTGCTGTGATCCTGTTAATTACCAAAGAAGATTAGAACTCTTCTGGTTCATGGGATTCTTTTCACCTAGTGTGTGTCGGTTCCAGCGGCATTAGCAATCAGACGTTTGCACTGTCCCTTTGGACCAGCAAGGGGATGTTATTAAAGGGAAGTCATTTACCCCAATCCGTAAGATGTAGCCTGGCAGAAATTCAATAACTGTTTGCGATATGCTCATCGCGCCAGTCTGCTGAGTGCTTTTAGCTTTTGACATACAACAACATTTGCCTTAATCCATCCACTGGGTGAAAGGGGACAAAATTCCCCATTTGTGGGATTGGTTTCAAACCACAGAATGATGTGTAATTTGCTTTTCATCACAGATGATGAGGAGAAGGAACATTCTCTTTCTTCCCTTCATTCTCCTCTTCCCTCCCACTGTCCCCTTCTCTCTTCTCTCCCCCCTCTCTCTCCCTCCCCCTGCTTCCCCACACCAACAAGGCTTTTCCTCTCCCACTCACATCCTCTGATGGGCGTTCAAGCTAGTAAAATGCATGTTGGAGAATCCCACAAACACGGCCAGGCATACACAGAGCCAGAGGGCTTTCGCATTTAAATGTCTTCCGAAAAAAAGTACCAGGCAGAGACAAAAATGCCCTTAAAGATTCCACAGGAGAAGGTAACATCAAAGGGACATTTAGATCTGGGAAGCACACACCAAAAAAAAAAAAAAAAAAGAGAGAGAGAGAGAAAAGAAAAAGGGCAGCCACCACATCAGACAAGGAGCACATCTGAAGCAGAGACGTATATTTTTAAACTTACCTTGCCAGAGCAGTTTGTGTGACAGACGACCACCTCCAAGCGTCCCTTGGCGTGCAGGGTTCCTCCTGCTCCTGACTTGAGAAAATCACATGGTTGTGTTCCTGCCCAGGTGGAAAGAGGTGCAGACGCGTGCACATGTGACGGAGGAGACACGGACAGACACTAGGGCTGTGCACTCGTGCAGGCAAATCCGAGCTCTGTATTCGCAAACGGGAAGGGAGGCAGCCGGCCGCCAGCCCGGGTCCCTCCCTCCCTCCCTTCTGCCTGCGGACCTCTCTCCGCCTTGCAGACGCAGGCTGAGCGCTCTCAATCCGGCGAAGCCAGAGCCCGCGAGCTGCCGTTCTTGCTCCCGGTTTCCATGGTGGTCAGTGGTGCATCGTCCACCCGATCAGTTGCCACACTGACATGGGGCTGCCTGCTCAGCGGTCATTAATAACTGAACGCCCTCGGCTCCCCAGAGAGGAGCCAATCGCTTCAGACTGCCAAGATGTAGCGCTCGCAGCTGCTCCAGCCTGGTTGGCTGAAACAACCTGTCTGTTCTATGACACTGCTGCTTAGGATACAAATAAATGAAACAGGCTCGCATATTTTCCGAGGGATCATTCTCTTCCACTCTCCTCCCCCCTTCTTCCCACAGAAGGTTACAGATTTTGACAAGTTCTCTCATTTTTTAGATTATCAGTTACTCAGGGAAACTATCCCCCCCCCTTCTCACTGCAGATAAACAAGGCACACACTATATTAAAAAAGATTCCCCAAATGTTCCAACAACACAGAACACCTGCTAGGAACTCATCGCCTCTGACTCCCTCTCGGGGAAGTTCAGGACTGGCTGTAAGGGCCGAGAAGACCAGCTGGATAGCTTTGGAGTGGCAGTTCGCCCTGTGCGGGTCCTGCCAGCCCTAGCATGTGTACTTGCTATCCAAGAACACTTTTTAAAAAAGAAAAGCCGTGACGTTTTTTATCTAGATTGACCAGATGTTTTAAGTCAAGCGTATTATGTGCCTCTTCATAGTTTACAACATTGACGGTGGAGGGAGTGTGTATA
>NW_006399772.1:14768811-14781224 GCF_000299155.1 Elephantulus edwardii | reverse complement strand
CATGATCACTTAATTCTAATTTGATATAAGCAATCTTCCAGCCACATATAAATGGGCACATAACATGGAAGCATTGTGTGATTGTGTGTATGTGTTTAGGGTGAAATCCTATGGCTCTGGGTTAATATTTTAACTATAAAGAATTAAAACCTTAAAAGTGATTGCTTTTTACTCTTGAACCTATTAGCTCTGAGTAAATATATACCAGGGGAAGATTATATGTATGTATGTATAATATATATACATTTTGTACCACCATAAATCTGGAAAAGTGTTGAAAGGTACAGCAGGGCATGTTTCTGAAAGAACATCTATAAATAACTAGACAGCAGTTTCAAAAATACATTATTTTGGACCCTTAGTTTGTAGATGGAGAAGCATCTTGTTGAGAAAAAGGGCACAGGAGGAGGATTTATTTATCAACAGGTCAAAAGCAGACTAAATTCATGATTCCAACCCTCGTTTTAAAAGACTACCCTCTAGTGGAGTAAAAAGAAATGACATTTTCATGTTAGATTGACTCTTAAGTGGGTTAAGGAGCAGCTTCGCAGGCAATTGCTTCTTAAGTATTTATGGAAATGACATAGCTTGCTGTTCTTAGAATTGAAATATCAGAAAATTTAAAAATCAGTAGCTTTGTTTATGACAATGCAATATTATCACTTGATAATTTTCTTTAAATAATCCCAAATATTTTCTTCTATGAAAAATGATGCTGTGCATCAGAGAGCCGGAGAACAATGACAGAGGAAGACAGAAAAAGAATCGATGCCTTTGAGTTTTGGTGCTGAAGAGTGTTGAACATACCATGGACTGCCAAGGAAAGAAATAGATTTATTTTGGAGAGGATGAAACCACATTTTTCCTTGGAAGCTAAGATTTTGAAGCTCCATCTAACATACTTTGGGCACATGGCCAGGAGAAACCAGTCCTTGGAGAACATGGTCATCATGCTCGGAAGGATGGAGGGACAGTGCAGGAGAGGGAGACCCCGGATGAAATGGATTGATGTAGTAACTGGGGTAATAGGGGTAGGTAGGTATGTTAGAGTCAGTGAAACTGGCTCAGAATAGGACAGGGTTCAGAGTACTGTACATAGGGGTGCTATGAGTCTCAGGTGACTCGATGGCACGTAACAACAATCACTATCACTTGAAAACAATGAAAGTCTAAGGTAAAAGTAGCCCTTCGCTTCCTTTACATTTGTTTCAGAATATAACTAAAATTGTATTCTTTTCAAGGTACTTTAGTGTTGACTCAGAAAGCACAATCAATTCTGTAAATGTCAAGGATTTGTGAGTAGTGCAGAGAATGGGAGGGCGCTCTGGTAGTACAAGAAGTTGTCCTGTTAAGGCAAAGGCCAAGACTCTCTGGCTGTTCGAATCCACCAGTAGATCTGAAGGAGAAAGATGGGCAATTTCCTCCCATGTGATTTACAGCTTCACAAATTCAATCATTTCTGACATGATGAAAATACGATTTCTTGAGATTTGAGTTGGAGATTTTGTGTTGGAGTGTACCTACATATAAATCATTATACTTTTGAATAATAGTAATATTCATCCTTCTTATTTCCCAGTTTTAATCTTCTCAGCTGTATTTTGCTATCTTTGCAAGTTTTTGACACTTTGTAGAATTTCTTTACAGACATGAAAGATTATTCTAAAATTGTGATGATTACTTTATAGAAGAGGATTTTTGTTTGTACCTTAAGCTCCTTAAATGTTTCCTTTTGTTGATTGGTGTTGGCTATATAACTGACAGGCCGGTAATCAAATAATTTATATCATGTACTCCTCTAATGTGGGAGAAGGATGGCAGTCTCCTTCCGTGCGATTGACTGCCTCTGAAAACCCGCCAGAGGGTCAGCTCTGGGTTGGTTCGCACTCCATGGTTCACAACAACAATGAATGCACATTGTGATAATCAAATAGACATATGATTAAATTACTTTATTGTTTTGTAAAACTAGCAATTATACTAGTATTAAATTTAAACATGTTCGAGAGAAACATATCTTAGGTTTAATTTAGTTCGAATTAGGACTATTTCAAATGCCATCTTATTTAGGAAGCTGTTTTACTTTTTCTTTTTTGATGGAGGATGGGTGAGATTGCTCTTCCTACAGTTGCCTTTTTAATTATAGGAACATGATAAATTCAAAAGATTTCATACAAGTTTTTATAAGCTAGATGTCCTAGAGCATTAGAAGTGAGAATGCAATGTGTTAAGGTGGAAAATCACGTGGGATTTGGATGAAAAAGGTGAGGTTTGATTTGGTTTCCCCTTGTACTTCTTTTGCTTTTGCCACAAGAAATGTGCAGAATTATTAGAATCAGCATGTGTGTTAGGTGAGTTGGTACATCAGCCAGGTCAGTCATTTACTGGGAATATGGCAGATAGCTGTTCAGAAAGATGCTTTTAAAGGTCGGTACCATGTAAAGGCATCAAGTTGTAGTGGTTGAATGGGTATCAAAGCTTTGAATTAATACAGTTGTATATGCTCACCACACAGGAGCCCCAGAATCTCAGAGTGTTAATACCCTGAATCTGAAAAGGCCAATTAATTTGTCTGAGTACAAATGGGTCCAAACAAGCCAGGACTAGAACTCTCCAGTCTTCAAGTTACCCCTACTGAACATATTACTGATTAACTGATTGACAAAATGCTTCTTCCTCCCATACCCTTTTGCCTACCACGTTCCCCATTCTTCTCCCATCCTTGCTTTTCCCAATTTACATACTGTGTTAGACTCCACCGGAATACCATAGAAATCTCAGTGCAAATCAGCTGCATCCTGTGGGTCTCCATGGCAGCACACTGGAGTAGAAACTGTCTCTGGAGTATCAAGAATATACACATGCCAATGAAAATGGACTGAAAAGATATTTAAAACAGAAATTATTAATTACAACCGTTGGTGAAAAGAATTTTGCTTCCATTTTAAAATAAGAACGTACTATGGCAAAGTTTTTAGATCTGTTGTTCAAATGTTGTTTAAATCTGTTGCTGTGATTGGTGGCTGATTCAGTAGCTTCTAGCAGCAACAACATGCATATAATTCATTTAGTGGTTGGAAGTTTTACTTTGTGAGTGGGTTTTTGTTGTTGTTGTTGTTATTCCAGCATATCTGAATTTGAATTTGTGCTTTATTCACGAAAGAGGTCTAGTGGTGGGTCAGAGTGCAGAATCTGAGGCCAGGCTGGCTGGTGTGAGTTTTTACCACCTCTCACTTCTGTAAGCCTGAGCAAGTTACGTAGCATCTCCATGTCTCATTTTCCTCCTGAGATTATTGTAGTGACCGTGTTTAAGGTGCCTAGAATTGTCCGTGAATGGTGGTTGTGTGCCGTTCTCGTATATGGATGCCGTTCACCTGATTATGCAGCTTGATGCCTTTGCATTGTACTTAACTTTTAAAAGCCGATGAGGGAGAGAATAGTTTAAAAGGAATATATTTTAGGGCATTATTATTATCATAAGAGTCCGGAATGAGGGTTGCAGAGTATACTCGGGGTGGGGGGGGGATTGTATACCAATGAAGGAGTTTCTCTTGCTTTTCAAGGAGAGGAGCAAACTGGGGGTGGGGGTGGGGTGGGTAGGGAGAAAAGTGCAACAATGAATGAATGGAAATCCAAAATCTCTGTAGATGGTCATTGAAATTAATTTTTTTTTTAAAAAAGCCTCTTTCTGAACAGCTATCTGCCATATTTCCAGTAAATGATTGGCCTGACTCATGAGTCCCAACTCAACTAAAACACATTCTGATTATACTAAGCTGTAGGAAACCTCTCGTTTTCCATCCAAATCCCATGTTATTTTCCACCTTAACACATTCCAGTCTCACTTCTGATGCTCTAAGGAGATTCCCAAAGGCACGGAATTCAAATCCACCAGTTGCTCCACAGAAACAAGGATGGACAGACAGGCTTCTTTCACCCAATTTACTGTCTCTGAAAGCCCACTGCAGGGTAAGCTCTTGGATAGTTCTGACATAATGACGTACAACAACAGCGTAACTCCCACAGATACCTGGTGGATTTGAACTGTGTGTTTTTAGGATTCAGTACAAGTTCATACCTCTAGGCCACCAGAGCTCCCTGTAAACATGTTTGTAAACATGCCCATACCACATAGTAAGCAAGCGTGAATGATGACTCCAACATCATCATTAAGGCAATTATCATCGCCTTCATTGGCACCATCATCATCACTTTATTCCAGCTTTCCCCCACATTTCTGACTCTCAAAAATACCATTATTCTTGCCGACTGTAGTTAGGTGCATTTCAATTGCCACTTACCCTGTGGACTAATTTTTCATTCTCTAAAAAGTATAACCTCTTGTTTGATCCACAACAATCTTCTTTATCCTCTTTCCTTAACTTCTTTTTTGTGTTAAAATTTTTTTCTGTGATTTGACCTGCTTCCCCTTTTAGTTTTTCAAATTCTCCTGGAGGAGGATCTATGGGTTGTTTTTTTTTTTATTATTTTTTTAGCTCCACAGCATGTAAGAACATGGGGGAAACATTTGCTGAGCACTAGCATATGTCTGTGTGTATTTTAAAACTTATTTAATCTTTACATCATCTCTACAGGGTAGAGATGATTCTTTTTTGACATGGTGGAAACATTGGATTAAAGAGTTTAGATTACTTGCTAAATTTCCCAAAACCATTAAGTAATGGGGCTCCAATTTGAACTTATTTCTGTTTCCAGATCTTTCCAGGTAGTTTTAACCACACAAAGCACTCACTATCAATTTGTAAAATAAGTAGATGCTTGATTGATGGGTAATCCAGCCAAATCAATGTCATCAGCAACAAGGGATACCAAAAATAAAATGTTATTTTTTTAAAAAAGAGCGCATTTTATGCACTAGACAATAGATGCTTTTTATAGTTATGGTTGTTCAGTGTTGGTAACAGAATTTTTATTGCTAGTAGGATTTGAAAAACAGCGCTCTGAAGAAATGCAGTACCCAGTTGTAAAGATAAGTTGTTATGGTTAGAAAGCTGAATAATATAAGTGATGATGAGAGCTTGACATGACCTAACAGCAGGAAGCCCCTTTGAAGGTTAACTCTAGTCACAGATCAGTTCTCAATTAAATTAGGAATGCGTAATGTGAGTAGTATTGGTTATTGGCTTGGATGCTGAAATAAAGCGAGTTGCCTGTCTTTCTCCCTCAGAGCCACTGATAAATTGATTATTATATGTAATCAGTTGATTAGGGAAGCACTGGTGACATAGTGGCAGAAAGCTGCACTGCAATCCCAAAGGCATGTGGTTCAAATCCATCAGCTGCTCCATGGGAGAAGGATAGGCAGTCTCCTCCCATACAATTAACTGCCTCGGAAAACCTGCCAAAGGGTCAACTATCAGTTGGTTCCCACTCAATGGTATTTAACAACAACAGCAGCAGCAGCAATAATCAATAAATCAATTATTGTAGACAGTTGATTAAATAATGAATAGATAATTGCTCTTTTATAACTTTCTGGGGGAAAATGTTTATTGTTGGTATTCCCCTAATGTACAAGGGTTAACACTGTGTGTATATAAAGTGTTAAAATAATAAAACAAAAAGGCAAGTAGATGTTATGAAATGTCCATCTGTGACCCACTGTCTCCTGTGCCATCCTCACAAACATTACTCTGTTTTAGTGTATTGGGGCAGATCCTATGTGAACCCACCTTTTTGAAGGTCTCCCTCTTGTTCTGCTGACTTTCTACCAAGTGTGGTGTCTCTTTTCAGGGGCTGAACTTTCTTGGAATCATCCCCAGAGCATGTGAGATAAAGTCTTGCCATTCTTGCTTCCAAGGAGCGTTCTAGATGCACTTCTTTCCAGCTTTGCTTGTTTGTTTGGCTCTGTAAAGGCTAAATACAAGTGGCCACATAGATAGGTTACTATGTGTGCAGACTGAACCAAAAAACCTGAAAAAATAGTACGGCAAACCTCTGGTAAAAGTTATATTAATTTTTATTTATTTTTTTATTTTCCTCTTCGTATTTCTCAACATCTCATTGTTGACATTTATTTCTTTTACAATTAGAAATAATGGACAATATTTAAAAACAAAATTTGAAATTCTTTTGGTATAACATTATATGTCTATGCCTGGAGGTATCTTGTTTAGGGAACTATGTAACCTTTTGGGGTTAGTAGTATCATGTAATAGTAATAGCAGCAGCAGTAATACCGTGCCACGTTTACTGAGCTGTTTTCTTGTG
Organism: Elephantulus edwardii; assembly: GCF_000299155.1. NCBI lineage: Eukaryota > Metazoa > Chordata > Mammalia > Macroscelidea > Macroscelididae > Elephantulus > Elephantulus edwardii. Next base: position 14,774,993 of record NW_006399772.1, on the reverse strand, counting down.
TTAAGAACTGTAGTGGCCTAGAGAGTTATACTACAAACTCAAAGGAGGTCCCTCTCTAGCTTTTTTAATCCACTAGTGTCTCCACAGTAGAAAGATGATCAGTCTCCTTCTGTGCTATTTACAGCCTTCAGAAACCCCCCTGGGGTGGGCAGCAAACAGCATACGTTGCTAAGGATGTGAATGAGGACTATCACACACTCCTGATGGGAAGGTAAAATGGTACAAGCACTATGGAAGACATTTCCTAACATTTCCTCAAAGAGTTGGGAATAGAAATACCATTTGACTCAGCTCGTCCACTACTGGAAATCTATCCTAAAGAAACCAGAGCCCTAACACAGTAGATGTCTATGCACACCCATGTTTATGGCAGCTTTATTCACAATAGTGAAGAGATAGAAGCAGCCCAAGTGCCTATCAACAAACAAATGCATAAAACTGATATTGTAGAATGAGTATAAAGATCCAGGAAGGTGGGAGAGGCTGGAAGCAGAGAAATGTAGATGTGCAGTGGGAAGGGGGGATTAATCATTGGGTTGTACAATTTTGTGGTTGAGGTTGTGAGGGAAATGGAAAGAATTTGTTCAAATTTGTGTTTGAATTTTGTAAACAAACTAGTAGAAAAATAAAAAAATAAGCAGAAAAAAATTTAAAAACCACAAACAAATGGATAGAAAAAAAATGGATTCACACAATGGAATATTATGCAGCATTGCCAAAACAGTGAACTTATAAAATACTATACAACACAGATGAGTCTGGAAGACATTAGGCTGAGTGAAATATCTTAGCCACAAAAGAACTCATACTGCATAAGACCACTCTTGTGAAAATAGGATGGACACAGAGCCAGGGGAATAGGAAAAGAATACACAGATAATGAACACTATACTTGAAGGGGTGAAAGGAAAGAACACAGAAAGGAATGGATGAGTAGACATTATATGCATGACAGTTAATGATCTGGATTACGAATGCATTACAGAGTTAATTGGAGAAGGGAGAGAGGGGAAAGTGTGTATCAGTGAATGAATGATAAGCTTTGAGTTCTGTAAACTTTCACTAAAATTACAGATAAAACAATATTTCACCACAAGGTCAGCTGTGAATCTGTTCCAATTCAATGGGAATGAGTTGAATTTTCTTATTTAATATCTTTTTCATGGATTGTTTTATTCATACCCCTTATTGGAATACCAGAAAATGAACTGTTAATTTAGAAATAAAAAAACTGAGAAGATGTGGGTGAGTGTCAAAGTCCACATACCTACTCTGTGGTAGGGTCAGCAATCCAAATCTGACTGACTCCAAGGCTCTTGCTCAGAACGTCTGTGCTAGATTACCTGTGATAAGTTCTCCATATCGCTGCATGGTCTTCCTGTTCTCTACTGAGGCATATCCCCGTCACTTCAAATGACTCCTTGTTGCTCCTTTTGCAACTCCTAGCTGTTCATTTCTTCTGTAAGCGTACCCATTTTGGATGACATCTCTTAAAAGTCTTATCTGATAAGAAGTTTCTCTATGTCACTAAGAATCAATATTTTCCTCCTGTCTCATTTTCAACTCATTTCACTGTATTTTTTTTTTCCTTTGTATTAAGGTTTTCTGTCCTTTTATGCTTAGTGTGGGTAACTTGAAGGTAGAAAATGTTACGTTTACTTTGTGGCTCTCACATTGTATTTTAGATAATTAATAGATTAATACCTGATTATTGCTGGGTGGCTGAAGGAATTATTTACTTCTTTTATGTATTGTCATTTATTACTCTCTTTTGTGTCTCAAATATTTAATTGAAATGACAGAATTGCTTACTTACTAAAAAACTCAATCAAAGGAATTCACTGGAGGATAAATTTTATTCAACTTGTGACTTTAGCTACACATGAGACTTTTTGTAAGAAATCTATGAATTTTGGGAGCATAGGATGTGTCTCATGACCTGGCCTTTTTCTTTGCTGATTTTTTAAAAAATATTTTTAATCTGACTTATATTCAGTTGCATTCATAGCATTCTACTGATATTTATGAACGTTCTAGCCAACAATTAAAAAGACTTATTTGGCGAGCTCTGGTGGCCTAGTGGCAAGAAGCTGCAATTACAGTCTCAAAGGTGCATGGTTCAAATCCACCAGATGCTCTGCTGGAGAAGGAGGAACAATCTCCTCCTGTACCAGTCAGATCTGATTTGACGGTACACACAAAAAATAATGAAATAAAATAAATTTTAAAAGACCTATTCAATAAACTCCAATAAGCAAGATGATAAAAGATAAACACTTTACTTTTGGTACAGTATTATGAAAACAATTTTGGTATTTTCTTTTCTTTGACATAGGTTGTTTTGTACAGATGGGCTAATGCAAGATATTAATTACCATCTAAGCAAGAGACCAAATTAGGGTTATCTGAGCAAAAGAAAACACTTTCCTCCCCCCCAGTAGAGATATTTAGGCATCTAAATATATCGCACCATCTAGAAGTGAAAGGGGCATTTGAATATTCATGAATATTTTACTTTTACTTGATTTCTACTATTTGGAAGAACAAAGGTGGCTGTTGTCATTCTCATCTGGTTCTCTCCTTCCTTGATGGAGTGTATCAAAGGCACACAGCTGCAGTTCTCTGTCTGAAGTTTTGTGGTGGTTCATAGAGGTATGTCTTTGTGAATATGGGAGGTGTTTTATTAATGAGTGATAGCTATCAGTTTGTAAGGATAGCCGAGTGAATGGGCAATTCCTGCAGCTAGTTCTCAAGCTAAGTCTACTACCGAATTTTCAGTTTTAAATCTTAAATGATCTAATTTCAGCTTTATCTTGTTATCCTAATGTACCTTTAAAACTTTCTTTTTCTTTTATAAAGTATGCTTTGATCATTGATATTTAGTAATGCATAGTTTAGATCATCAGGCACTACTGTTAAGTGCACGACCATGCACTCAGTAGATATCGTTGAGAGTTACTGCTTCATTTATTGTCACTCTCGTTTAATTTATCGAAGCTTGACACTCCTTGGATTTGGGTTACTCCTCAGCTGGTTTTGGTTTGGGAAGTTATGAGATGTTAAAAGCTCTGTGTAGTACAATAGATGCTCAAATTGAAGAAAATAGATATGGATACGTGTGCAGGCTTTGCTTGAAAGAATTAAGGTTTTGTCCATAATTCTCTGGGGAGTTTAGTGGGTTATGTGTTGGTTGCTAACTCCAAGACTGGTGGTTTGAATCTACTCGCTGCTCCATGGTAATCTCCTTCCATAGAGATTGACAGCATCTAGAAACTCTCTGGGCTAATTTGTTGTTTTGAGTGATAGGATTCCTGCTCAGTGGTAAAGCACTTGACTGCTGACTGTAAGATTAGCAGTTTGAACCCAGCTAGTGGCTCAACAGAGAAGGAGCTGGAGATCCACCCCCATAAACTTCTCAGACTAGTAAACCCCATGGAGGCAGTTCTGCTCCGTTGCTTATGATCACTGTGATTTGGAATGGACCCAGTGACATCTATTGATGGCAGTAACAACAAGTCAAACGCAGAAGCACTCCTTAAAGCGTAATGTCATTATAATGCATTGTAAAAACATGGTGTCATAGTTGTGTTTCCTGACAGTCTTTTCTAGTTTAAATTTATAAATAGTAATTGATACTAACTTAAAACTTCTGGTCACTACAGAAGTAACTCTATTTATAAACTAGTTTAGGTGAAGAGTGTAATAAATCTAGTCTCCTATTAGAGTTTAATTATTTTAAGGATTTTTTTTCTTTTCATTTAGTGATTAACTCATTTCCCACGCATTAGGCCTGGATGCATGCACAAGCCCACTGATGGAGGATGATGTTCCTGTGATGCCACTGAATTCCTAACCCCCATCTCAAGCCATTCTTGATCCCACTCTTTCTAAAGCACATTCTATTTCTTTTATTCTTACGTTGCCATTACTTATCTACTTCCGATAATATTTTAGACTTATCTGGTGATCTGTATTCTCTTCCACCCAAACTGGTCCTACAACATATAAAATCAGCTGAAAAGTCATAAATCTAATCTTCTTAACTTACTTTCTTTTTATAGTGGAGCTCTCTGTTGGTAGTGTTTGTTGTTGTGTACGTAGAGAAACCAAGAGCTTTGATTGGAGTATCAAAGATCTCACCTTCTTTCTCATATCCTATATTTAGTCAGTTAGTCACTAAAACTTGATAATCTTACATACCAATTTTTTTAAAAAAATTTCTCTCTTTTATAGGCTTTTCTCATCTCTTACCTTATGACTACAATTACCTCCTATTTTCCCTGCTTCCAGTCGCATCCCCTCCAGTCTCCCAGGTCATCTCATCCCTCTGCATAAAACCCAATTTGTTACTTATGAAATACAATAGAGTCAAAACTCCTTGGCATCCAGATTCTCCCCTCACCTAGCTCATGGCATCCCTGCCTGCCACATTTTGCTCCAGCCTTACACAATAACTATAGTTCTTGAAACACCATGCTAATTTTTTGTTTTGTTTTCCTGTTCTGTGTTATAGCTAATGTCACCCAGGACACTCATAGTTCAGATCTTCTGAACATGCAGGCATGATGCACTGCTTTATTTAGGAAGACTTCCTCCCACTATTCACCTTTTAATGTATGAGACAAATATTTTGTCTCTTGGGAAATCTGTTTCTTTTCAAGGGAGGCTATGTTTGGTACTCTGCCTTCAGTCCTATAATGCAGAGTAATTGCTCAGAATGTATTGTTGAATAATAAGGGTGGATGAATTTTAAGGAGAGGTTTGATGGATGGGAAAGCAAAATTGCAAAGTGTTCAAGTACAGTAGCAGTCTTTAATTGTATCATTGTGTGTGTAGATGACAGTTAATGAGAACAAGGCTTGTTTGTTGTTCTTGTGTGTGTGAAAATGAACCATATTCCATGCCTAACTGGGTCTGAGATGCCTCCTTTTGACTACTTAGAGAATCACATATGTGGACATGACCCTTGAGGAGAAATTCACCACCATTTCTGCAAAATAAAGCTCCTGGCTAACACATGTCGAGAAGTGATATTCTCTTCAAATTTAGCATTGTTATTTTGCTGTTGTATTTATTATTGCTGTTGTTCGGGGAAATACAAATGATTTTTCTTGGCTAACTGGGAAACACAATGGAGTATGTCAGCACTTGAACTATGTATTACTATGCAAATGCAGAAATTATGTATGCTGAAATGTAAAAATATTTAGCATTTGTTGAGTATTAACTACATGCCAGACACTGAAGTGTGATAAGCACTTGATTCATGCAGTTTCATTTTTGCAGAGTGAGGCAAGAAGGTATTCACCTTCTTTTTACCAGAGATTAAATTGAGGCTCAGAGACTGGTTCACTTTTGCAGTCACTGATGTAGAGAGGAGCTAGGATTTGAAAACAAGTCAAATTTTAAAACTTACACTTTTAAAACCAACATTTCCTTCACCTACGTGTCTCCTGAGGCTCTCATCCTGGCCTTCTTTGCATAGGCTGTGAAACAACTTTTACTTTCAGTTCTTGATTATTTGTGACTTAAGGGAAGCAACACAGAGTTAACAACAGTTAACTCTCCTTTGGGTCTCATATCATTAAAAGTGCCCAATCTAGGCCATGGTCTTCTCAATTACTTGTTATGTTTCAGAGTTGGACAGTGACTAAAGATGACAGAAGAATAGATGCCTTTGAGTTGTGGTGCTGGAGAAGAGTCTTGAACATACCATGGACTGCCAAGAAAACAAATAGGTCTGTCTTGGAGAGGGTGAAACCAAGTCTCCGCTTGGAGGCTAGGGTTTATTTTGAAGCTCCGCCTCACTTGCTTTGGGCACGTGGCAAAGTGATTGTTTCTTGGAGAAGGACATCATGCTAGGAAGGGTGGATGGACAGCACAGGAAAGGGAGACCCAGATGAGATAGATTGATGCAGCATCTGGGGCAATGGGGGTTGGTGTGTCAGAATTAGTGAGACTGGCTCAGGACAGGGAAGGGTTCAGAGCTGTTGTACATGGGGTCACCAGGGGTCACAGGTCACTCATGGCACATAACAACAATAACATAACTATGACAGGTTTGGAAGCAGTAGTGGCATCCACTTCCTAAATAACATACCTCCAGAAACACTATGAGCTTTGATAAATGTCAATAGTTGTAGAGGGGCTTTAGGCCTTTTGTTCATAGGGTTGCTATGAGT
>NW_006399772.1:14719179-14768711 GCF_000299155.1 Elephantulus edwardii | reverse complement strand
AATATATGTATATATATATATATATATATATATATACATATATACATATATATACATACATATATATGTGTGTGTGTATATATATATATATAACTGCAAAAGGGCAAAATTTGAATCCTGTCTTTAACAGAATCTCAAAGTTTCATCAAAGATTATTGTTGCTAGACAGTAAGCTAAGAAAACCAGGAGACTTAATCTTCAGACAGAAAAAAAGTAACACTAGCTTTGGTAAGAAAATGTTTTAAAATTTAATAAAAATGAAAGTACAGCACCGTGTCTTGTGGGATCACTTAATGTTTGTTTTGGGTTTGTTCTGTTTTGGTTTTCGTTTCAGATCCGAAACAGAAAGTGAGTAAAGGAATGCTTTCCAGTAAGAGCACTTCTTACATCCTTAACCTTTTATAAAGGGTACATTTTATTGGAGATGCAATGAATATTCAGTGTTTTGGCCATTTTGCACTTTAGGGGTGTCCCCAGCTGTGTAATGTTCGCTGAAAGCCCATGTGTAAACCAGAGGCCCCGGTAGAAGAGGGGCGGGCGGGAGGAGCTGTGTTGAAGGCTTTCACATAATTCCCATTACTAAGGAAACCACTCGTTTTGTCTGAACACGCTCTGAATAGATGTCTCATTTGAAGTCTAGTGCTCAAACCATGAGGATTGCATTATGGAGCTGAGAAAGAAACAGGAGAAGTAAAACCGCTAGAAAATGCCACCAAACATTCACAAAGCGTCATACTGTAATAGCATTCCAGGAGACAGAAGGTGCATTTATTTTTGCCGCTTTTCAAGTTATTTCCGTGGTATAGAAGCAAATTCCTCTGCCTGCCCACATTATCAAAATAAGCAAAGCAGATGTTCTTTTGACCTGTTCTTAATCCCTGCTCTTGCGGGTCCTCCTGAGAAGTGCAGCCCAGCAAGGAGGAAGCATGGATTCTCATAGTTAGCTTGATTTGCTCTCTCGTGCTTGGTAACCAGCTGATACAACGTAGTCCTCGTGCCGGGAAACAAACACATGTCCAGAGTCCGAACTCGGAATTGTCAGAATTACAAGTTGTCACTGTAAGAATGAGAACCGATACTGCAGCCTAGTGCATGATGCTGTTTAACGTGTAGTCAATTCAGAAGCCTAATGAGAAAGCACTACTTCTAGGAAGTCCCTACTCTGTGCTAGGTCCTGCCATCCTAGACAAAGAAAGTTTGTTGTTGTTGTTATGTGCCGTCGAGTCATTTGTGACTCATAGCGACCCTATGTACAACAGCCCTAAACCCTGTTCTATCCCGTGCCAATCGCATTGCCTCTGACACACCCATCCCGATTACCCCAGTCACTGAATCAATCCACCTCATAGAGGGTCTTCCCCTCTTGCGCTGTCCCTCTACTCTACCCAGCATGATGACCCTCTCTAAAGACCTGTCTCTCCTTACAACATGTCCAAAGTATGTCAGACAAACCCCAGAATCCTTGCGTCCAAGGAGCAGCCTGGTTTAACCCTCTCTAGGGTGAATCTGTTTGTTTTCTTGGCAGTCCATGGTGCATTCAATACTCTTCTCCAGCACCACAGCTCAAAGGCATCAATTCTCCTTCTATCCTCCCTAGTCATTGTCCAACTCTTTGATGCATAACAAGTGATTGCAAAAACCATGGCCTGTATCAGGCGCACCTTAGTCTCCAGAGAGACACCGTTGCTCTTGAGTACTTTAGAGAGGTCCCTAACTGCAGACTTTCCCATCGCAATACGTTTTTTTATTTCCTGGCTACTGGTGCCAAGAGTGTTGACCATGGAGCCGAGCAAACTGAAGCTGTGAACAATCTCAATCTCTTCACCATCCATCCTGATGCTACCGATTGGTCCGGTGGTGAGAATTTTTGTCTTCTTGACATTGAGCCTCAGTCCATACTGAAGGCTGCAGTCCTTGACCCTCTGCAGTAAGAGACATAAACATGGATTATACACATGGATTTCACCTGATGGTATGCATAGGAATCAGATCGATTACATCTGTGGAAAAAAACCGCTGGAGAAGCTGAATATCAGCTGTGAAAACTAGGCCAGGAGCTGATTGTGGAAAAGACCACCAACTACTCATATGCAAGTTCAAGCTGAAGCTGAGGAAAATTAAACCGAATGCACAGGAGCCAAAATATGACTTTAATTTCATACCACCTGAGTTTCAGAATCATCTCAGGAACAGTTTTGAGGCCTTGAACACTAATAAGCGAAGACAAAGAAAGTAGCTCCTAATATAAACCATGTGCCTGTATGTCTGCCCTCACCTTCTCAAGTATAGTTTATGGAACATTGTGTATCGTGTTCATTCAACCAAGTCTTCCTATTTGATAATACTGGCCACTGATAGGTTGGTTTTCTTTTTCTCAGCATACATGAAGGGCTGTGCAGGCATTCCCCTCAGTGACCACCCTCTCCAACTACAGGTAGAAAGCCAGGAGCTGCTTGCAGGGAAGTGAGACACTAGTACTTCCCCCTTTCAGACACTTGAAACATTTCAGCAATCAAGAAATGTGCCCTTTTAGGAGTTAATCCACAGATGCCAAAATCAATGGGTATCTAGTAGCTCACTTGCCATTGGACTTCACTGCCCAGGCTCCATCAGTTAGTAACTGGTGGGGGACAGACTGAGGTATGTGGACTTGTTCCCAGCATTTGTGCACTGTGCTGAGTGCAGTCCTTAGGGCACAGGCTGCCAAGTGAAATCCCAGGTAGAGAGAAGCCTTAAACCTATGAACAAACTGGCTAAGTACAAGCTTACTTCATTCATGAATTCTTAAAGAGCAATAGCATTAAATTAACAAATAGGAAAAGCTAACAACACTGTCAGTCTTTTTTCTTCTCTTTGCCTATTTCCTCTATGATGTTCTCAGACTCAAGACTCATTACTGTGTAGTCAGAAAGGACTCACAGCTGCCCCTGCAGCTAATTTTAAGGGGCTATAAATTGCACTGGGACCTCTCCAAATTATTGAAGAGTAATGATGCCAGTTTGAGGACTCAGCTGTGCCTGATTCAGGCCATGGTCTTTTCAGTCACTTGTAATGAATCTGAGAGCTGGATGGTGACTAAGGATGATGGAAAAAGAGTTGATGCCTTTGAATTGTAGTGTTGGAGAAGAGTGTCGACAATCCCCTGGACTGCCAAAAGAACAAATGGACATGTCTTGGAGAAGATGCAGCCAGACTGCTCCTTGGAGGAAAAGATGATAAAGTGTATTATGATGATCACTTACTTTGGACATGTTGCTAAGAGAGGTTACTCTTTGGAGAGGGACATTGTGCTTGGAAAGAGAGGAAAACCCTCGACTAGGTGGGTTGGCATGCTGTGACTTATGTATCTCAGAGATTGTGAGTATAGCACGAGATGGGACAATGTTCAGATAGTTGTTCATAGGGTCGCTGAGTACTTAACTCAATTACTAACAGCATCACCCAGGGAGAGATTGTGCATCTTTCTATCCCAGATCCACAAATGGATTCAGACTGCCAGACACATAGCCTTTGGGTCAGCAGGGCATCTCTCCTTACAGACTAGCCCACCAGGGCTTCCTTTAAATGTACTGTTGTATGACTAGAGTCTGGAATAAGAGGTGCAATGCAAAGTGGACTAGGGGAGGGGGAACGAAGGGAGGAAATGGACAATAATGAAAGAATAGTAAAAAAAAAAAAAGAAATGAGCTGAGGGAGGGGAAAGGGAGGAAAATATACAACAATGAATGAGTGAAAATCCAGCTTTTCTGTAAACTTTAATCAGAATAAAATAAAGTATGTTAATAAAAAGCAATACATGTATTGATATTTTAAATATGGTTGAGTCAGAACCAACTCAATCTTGGTCCTCCAGTGGGTTTTCAGAGGCTATAAATTGCATGGAAGGGGATGGCTTTTCTCTCACAGAGCAGCTGGTAGATTTGAACCATGTTCTTTTGGGCTGAGAGCACAACTCCTTACCACTAAGCCACAAGAGCCCCCACTCCCCCGAAATGCACCAGAAATGTGCATTTTCAGTGTCTTTCAAGTTGGTGTCTTATTCAAATTTGCTGCCAGTCAAGTTCAGGAATCACCAAAGACAGTAGACTTGAGTAAAGACAAACCTGGTTCTTTTTCTCAAATTATTGGGACTTCCAACAACATTAAAAAAAAAAAATCAGTGAAATTTGAAGCATGAAAGGAAGCTAATTTTTTGTGAAAGTATTTCTCTTATTGATTGTACCTTCACTAGTCCAATTACAACTCTTTGATTCATCTTGCCGCGAGTAGCCTTAAAGCTGCCAGCTGTTTCTGATCTGATGCGCCTACAGAATGTTTACTTAGTGCGTATTCTTAGCAGTTTAGGTATTATGGCTGCTGACAAGAGAATTCTACTGATAGTGAGACATATTAACAAGTTTTTGTTTTCCACCACCCGAAGGATGCATTAGGAGGCTATTTGTGAGATACGAGGACAATTTTTAGATAAATTCTTTTTAATATCAACCCTTTAAAACAAAACAAAACAAAACAAAGCCTAATCCTGTTCCCACCCCCTGACAACCGCGCCTTGTCTCTGTTCTTCTTTGGTGCGTAGCTTAAATCTGTCTCATTTCTGAGAATCACCCATGTCCTAGCATTTATTAGTACTTTGATTACTACCAAATCCATTTTATGGATAACCACATTTTTGCGAGTTTTGCTGCTATGACTATTTGTATCATTTGCAGTTGTTTTTTTTTTAGTTTTCTTTCTGCAATGAATCTTAATTCTACTGTTAAAAAAAGGTTTTGTTTTAAAAATTATTATATGTTGGGTTTATTATCCGTTATCCTACCAAAGTTTGACAGAGTCCATGATGCAGATTTCTTTATTTCCTTGTTCAGTGCAGTGGCAAGCTGGATAGTATGTATTCAAGTAAGAGGAAGTGGAACAGAATTATTTGATATGACAAACGTATAGTGTGGAGTTCATCTTTCAATATGACTTTTCTAGCAAATATATTGGACTTTGCCATGGGGATGGTTAGGAATATGCAAATAGGGTATGTTAGCGTGTCCACAAGGGGATTGGCTAGTCTCACTAATCCAAAAGGATATTGGCTAGTCTTACCATTAAATAGAGTGGGTCCAGCAGCAGAGAAAAGAACTACCTTCACCACGAGGAAAAGAGCAAACAGGAGGTTTTACAGGACCAACAGCCATAGTAGAGAAACAAACTTGACATGAGACGGGACCTTAGATCATTGGATTTAGAGCTAAGAGACTTTACCCAATTATATTAGACAACTGGGAGTTGGAGGTCATAATACACAGGACTGAGAACTCTGTAACATTAGCCTAAAGCCACGAAGCTCAAGGCTGATACCCGAGAGCATATTTCAGAAGCTGTCCTGACAGTATTTTGCAACTAACTGGTTTATAACCTTTTGATTTCCCCAATATAGTTCTGTGTAGTCTGTGGGCTATTGCCTTGGATTTTGGACCCAGTAAAGCAGTAAGATGAGTGTTGAGATGAGTAGAAAGAAGTGTGGGAGCATTCAGGACATGTCTGACCTCATGGGAATTGGTTTTGTGTTATTGATGCTGTTGATAGAGACAGTTCTCTTTTGTGAAGTTGATAAGGGTCAGAAATGGCCACCCCCATGTGGCCCTTGCTTTTAGTTACATATAACAAATTCTAAAGTTATAGATGACACTCTATCTCACTTGATTGAGTGTTAAATTTTTAAAAACAGCAAGTTTGTATTTCATTTTTATTTGAGGGAAATCAGAATCATTAGTTTTTTATTAATACATACACATTTTGTTTCATAACATTAATTATCCTGTATTAATTATTGATGTTTGTTTCTGTTTTTCCTCGTTTCACCTAACATCCATTCTGGGCTCTATCACTACACTACTATTATTATCTGTGTTCACAGGGTTTTCAAAAGCCTGCTTCCTAGCCTGTCTTAGCCTGGGAGCTCTACTAAAACCTAGCCACCGTGAGTAACCCTTATGGCATTTGACACACCTGTGGCACAGCTTTCAATATCACAGCAACCCTAAGTTATCTCAATACAGCAAATTGACAGACAAGTGCTATACCACTTGAGGAGAACTTGAAGCACTTCTTGCAGAAGATCAAGGAATGCAGCCTTCAATATGGACTGATTGCATCTCAATGTCAAGAAAACAAAGATTCTTACCCCTTGACCAATAGGCAATATTATGGTGGATGGAGAAGAGCTTGAAATTCAGCCACATCATCATACTTGGATCCACAATTAACACGCTTGGTACCAGCAGTCAGGAAATCAGGAGACTTATTACATTGGGAAAGTCTGCCGTTAGGGACCTCTCAAAATTATTGAGGAGTAATGATGTAAATTCCATTTCTTTTTTAACAATGTCCAGTTTTCCTACATTCATGCATTTCACATTATAGGTTCCAATCATTACTTTCTTCTTACTTCCTCCTCCTTTGTGTTTCCAAATTTGAAGGCTCAGCCTCAGTTGCCACAGTCTACTAGTTAGTCTACTCCAAGTGTGCTGTATTGTATGTAGGGTTTTTGAAGGCCTGTATATTTCAGAAGTGTATTGCCAATCCTTCCTTGTCTACCTTAATTTGGAGCTTAGCTTTAAGCTAAGATGAATTTTAAAGATGAATTGTGCTGGGAAAAATCTGCTGTCAGGGATCTCTCCAGAGTACTGAGAAGCAATGATGTCAGTCTAGAGACTAAGGTACACCATATCCAGGCCATGGTCTTCACAATTACTTGCTATAGATCAGAGAACTGGACAGGGACTAAGGATGAGAGAAAAAGAATTGATGTCTTTGAATTGTGGTACTGGAGAACAGTCTTGAACATACCATGGACCACTAAGAAACAAAATAGGTCTATCTTGGAAAAAGTGAAACCAAGTTTCTCCTTAGAGACTAGAATTTTGAAGCTTTGTCTCACATAGTTTGGGCATGTGGCCAAAAGGGACCACTGTGCTTGGAAGGGTGGAGGGACAGCACAGGAGAGAAAAGCACTAGATGAGATTGATTGATACAGTAACTGGGGCAATAGGAGTAGCTGTGTTGGAGTCAGTGCGACTGGCTCAGGACAAGGAAGGTTTCAGAACTGTTGTATATAGGCTTCCTATGAGTCACAGGCAACTTGATGGCATAGAATAGCAATAACAACAACGATGATGTCAATTTGAGGACTAAGGTGTGTATGTTTCAGGCCATGATTTTCCCGATCATTTGCTATGCATCTGAGAGCTGGACAGTGAATAAGTATGACAGGAGAATTGATGCCTTTGAGTTGTGGTGTTGGAGAAGAGCACTGAACATTCCGTGGACTGCCAAAAGAACAAATATATCATGGAGAGGGTGCAGCTGGAGTGCTCTTTGGAGGCAAGGATAATAAGGCTTTGCTTCACATACTTTGGACATGTTGCTAGGAGGGGATATTCCTTGGAGAGGGACATGATACAGGGGAAGACTGGAGAGTTGGTGAAGCAGAGGAAGACCTTGAATCAGGTGGATTGCCACAGTGACTGCCACAATGGGCCTCTAGTGGGTCAGAAAGTGTGAAGATGGCACAGGATAGGACAAGGTTCAGATCCGCTGTTCTTAGGGTCACTATGAGTCTTACCCAACTCTACAGCACCTAACAACAACAATAATAATAAATTCAGTGACTAATTAATACCCTATTGTAGATTGGCTTTCCCTTCAATTAATATCTATTTTTTTTAATTTAGGTTGTTTATTTTTCATTTCAATGAACATCTACAGAGATTTTGGGATACTATTCATTCATTGTTGCACCCTTCTCCCCACAGAAACCCCTCCCCCCCCCCCCGTTTGCTCCTCTCCTTGAAAAGCAAAAGAAAAACTCCCTCATTGGTACACAATCCCCCCCCCCCTACCCCCAAATATAATCCACTCTGCAACCCTCATTGCATACTCCTACCGTAAAAATAATGCCCTAAAATGTAATGCTTTTAGACTATTAATATCTATTTTTAAAAATGTCTTCCCTTTTATCTCTTAACCTTGTTGACCCTCCAAAACCAATTCTTTCTGTATGCAAACCTCTTCTAACCTCTTATGCTAGAGACCCTATATCATAATTACCCTTTTGTAACTGACGTATGTCATTCCCCATAATGTCTTCTGAATTCACCCATGTCATACAATATTTCACAAATTCTTGATTATCCTTTAGTGAAGCATACTATTACTTAATTATGTGAAGGCACCAATTAGTGAATGACTCAATGGAATTCTTCCCTCCCCTCTTAATCTATGATTTGGTAATTGTATCTTTTTAAAGTTACAATCTATAATATGTACATACAAGCATACTTATGTTTGAGGTTGTAAAGTATATCATAAATCATTTGAAATATCAACTTCTTCACTGGAGAATATCTTGACTGTCTGTTCCCATGAAGATTATAGCCTAGGAAACCTTTTTAGATAGTTCTCTGACACTGGGGTTATTGTGATTCAAAGCCCAACACAATTCCATCTAATAACAGTGAAACAACAGTGACATACTGAAGATCTGTATAAATACATGAATATACCATGTGGATGAATCTGTCCCCAAATAATTTATTTCCCTCCCAATGTTATCTATTTAAATAATACTCAGGTAAACATACCTGTGCAAAACCTTGTGTCTTTATGTGTTTAATTTCTTAAGATAGGCTTATTGAGAATAGAATCAGTGCTTCTTAAACAAAGGACATTCATTTAAACATAGGTTACATATTATAGATTACTAAAATCTCATACAAAATTCATGCAGCAGTGTTTTAGTATCTTTCTTATCCTACCTTCACCAGCACATATTAGCTCATTCATTACAGAAGTATTCTTTTGAACACATATTATTTTAAATATGAAACCCGGGTGGCCTGGTGGGCTAAGCATTGGGCTGGTAAGCTCACAGTGGATGATTTGAATCCGCCAGCTGTACCACAGGAGAATAATGAGGCGGTTTGCTTGTAGAAAGATCCAAAGTCTTAGGAACACTTTGGGGAAGTTCTACTCTGCCCTGTAAGCTTCTGTGCATCAGACTGTGGTGGAAGTGAGTTAGTTTTTTGCTTGTTGGCCTGCGTTGTTTTAGGTGTTGAATATGTAAAGGTGAAAAAAAAAAGTCATCAATTGCAGAGATTTGGGGCTGTTGTTGTTTTGAAGAGTGTAAAAAATAGTGGATAACTAAAGTAAACAAGTAAATAAAGTCATTCCAGAGATTGGTGCATATTATTTTAAAAATGAAAACAAGATAATAAGAATAGAGAGTAACAAGCAGATGATGACTGAAGTTCAGTATTCAGAAAATTCTCTCTGAGATGGTGACATTTCAGCTACAGACAACACTTAGGTTACAAACTTGAGACTTCCTACAACCTGTAGTTATGCACCAACTTGCAACTCAAAACCTAGGCCCTGCTATTAAGGTGGTTCCAACTCTCTGCTGGCCTAGTGGGTAAGGAGCTGTGCTGGCTATCCAAAGGCACGTGGTTCAAATCCATCAGTTGGCAATGTAGGAGAAAGAAGGCCAATATCCTTCTGTGTGGTTTACAGCCTCTGAGAGCCCACTGGAGAGTTAGCTGTGAGTCAGTTCTGTGTTATGATAATAATACAGTGACTCTACAGGACAAAATAGAACTGTGCCTTATAGGATTTGTTGTTGTTTTTGTTGTGCACTGTAGAGTCGGAACCAACCCACAGCCTACCCTCCAGCAGGTTTTCAGGGGCAGTTTAGTGCATGGGAGGAGATTGCCCATCCTTCTCCCAGCAGGTGGTAGGTTTGCAAGGCTTAAGTATTTCCCTCACAGAGAGGCTGGCTCATGGTCTCAAATCCATTGCCTTTCAGTCCACAGCATCATGCTTACCCACAGTGCGTCAGTGCTCCTAACCTACTTAAGGCTATTGCACTAAACATTAGAAGGAAGTGCAATAATTCATACTCACATATGGATACTACTTTGAAATACATCTCAGTACATTTCTTATTGCTATCTTATGTTAAGCCTTTTTTGGTATGTCTAGAAATGATCCTTTCACTTTTTTTAATACCTAGAAAAGTACATTATATATGCTGAGACAAACATTTGAATGCCATTAGATAAGAGTCATATCTATCTGACTGGACTTCAGTACAAGTTTTTTCTTGAAGGCAGAGTTAAGAGACAAGTGGAACCCATTTGTCACCTAGCGGCTGCTTGTAAGGATACATACTGTCATTGTTGTTGTTGATTGCTTTTGAGTTGAGCACTCGTAGCAACCCTATGAACAAAAGGCCTGAAGCCTTTCTAGAACTATCGACATTTATCAAAGATCATAGAGTTTGGGGCATGTTGCTTACAAGGTGGATGTCACTCCTGCTTCCAAGGGTACATATTAATGATATATATTAATCATACTTCTAAAATTTTTAAAACAAGGTGTTTCAAAAGACAACTGTCATTCCCCGCTCCCTCCTGTTACAATCAAACTTCTTGAAAAAATTTGTATTGTAATTCTGGTTTCAGTTTCTTGGTTTTTCTATTATCTCTTCTTTTTTTTTTTTTAAAGAATTGAATTCTTTATTTGCGATATCCATAAACGTTGCTATTCTATAGTTCTATTATCTCTTCTATCCACTCAGTTGGACTTTGGCCCCTGTCATTCCATCTCTGGGCTTTTATCTGTGCCTCCTTTAGATATACTTTCTTCTTAAATGAAAAATTATGTACAAATAGATTTTCTTTTGAGATTTCACCATTTCTGGTTTTTTGCCATAGCCAAAGTGCTGGGGAAAATAGCATTCCTTTCTCATATTTGATATGTGATTATGGTGTTGAGCAGAACCAGGAGTGAGAGGCGAAGTGGTAGTCAAATGTTTCTGGAATTAAAAAGCCAAAATTAACATTTTATTCTAAGAAAACTAAGATGCTACTATGCTTTTCTACTGTAATTAATTCCCATTAGGGAGAACTTGAGAATGTTGCTTCTCAGAAGAGACTGCATGGGTGGATGTTCATGAGATAAATTCCTTTTTTTCCAGAATGATCTCAATATTATTCAGAGAATTCTAGTTATTTGGCAGATAGACAAGCATTGAGTCAGAACTGTGCCCCAAAATGAGGGCATTGACGGGACTCAGATTAACTAGGCATAACTCTGAACCTTAAGTATAAAAGCTCTTTCAGGCTTTGTTAGAAATAAATGTTGCTTTGACTTTCAAGTGTGGTGTGTAGGAAAAGCAAATTAGTATTTTGTAAAGTTTTTCAGACAACTAAAAGTGGGCTCTCATTCTCTGGCTGAGGAACCAGGGTAGGTGGGAAGATCGCAGGGCACGGGTTAGCCTGCTTGTTCTCTCAGATCTCGATTTAACACAGTAGTTTGGGTAGGACATTTAACGTTTTCTCGATCTTGATTTTTGTTGTTTTTATATATAAAATGAAGGAAATAGACAGAACTGGTTGTCTTATGGGTCTCTACTTCAACAGCTATCATCAAATGTTGTATGACCTAGTCTGTAGGAAGTGAAAGCACAGGCAGCGCCTCTCAACTGGGAACATGAATCCACGATGAGAAATATGGACAGACACTCTCCTCCAGAAACCTGTTATATGGTCAACTGTGAGCTGATTCTTATTTGATGGCAGTGAATTTGAGGTTTCTATTTCAACAGGCAAAATCTGGATTTGGTAGAAAGCAGAATCTGCACAGGGTTATTTTTAATTTTTTTTGTTTGTTTTTACATGAGAATGATTTCCCTTTAATGGTTTGAGATTAGATCACGGACATTGTGCTGAGTGCTAAGGTCAGTGAGTCCAGGGTAGATCAATGGATGGCAAGAAACAGAGCACTAACCAGTAAATACATCTACACATATACAGAACAATCCATCTGTATATGCTGCATTTTTTCACATTTCCTTACAAAGACAGCGGAAGTAAATAATGAAAAGAAGTTGGCCAACAGACCATTAGAAGTATTCTTTTGCCAAGTGACAGTGTCCTACTGTGTAATTAATAACCCAACAAAGGAGACATTTAAGGAAGACCTTTATTTTTGCGACCCCAGTTAGCAGAGCCCACCTCCTAGGAGAAGGAGCAGAATCCCAGACATTTAAGACTCCATAAATATGGACCCAACGCAGCAGTAGAAATGATGCCACAGGGAATAATCATACATGGGTGAGTAAATGGACCTGGTGAGCAAATATAATTTATCATTTTTGTTGCTCATATTTCGAAGAGGAAATGGCAATTAAGAGAGACAATTGTGACTGGAACAGTCTCAGATCTGCACACGCATACAGACTGGAATGAAAATACAGTCATCTCAGTGAAATTATTTGAAAGACATTTTTAGATTTTTATTTGGAGAATTATGTCATACTTGTGGACACCTTACAAGAGTAGGGCAATGAATTCTGCACATTTAACAACTGATAACATTTGGGCACATCTGTTCTCCCTCTTCCTCCCTCTGCATGCCTCTATGTTTGAGTCTCCTTATACGTATGTAGATAAAGTGAAACCTGAGAGATCTAGAAAATGACATGACTGCGGAGAAGAATCTGAAGCCCTAAAAACTCTAGTGTGTACTTTCTAAAAGTGAGTATTGCTCTTATACAATCCCTGTTACTGTTGTTAGATTCTGACTCATAATTCTACTTACATATAACAGAATGAAACACTGCTGGGCCCTGTGCCATCCTCGCTATCACTACTGTGTGTGAGCCCAGTGTTGCATCTCTTGTGCCAATCCATATCTTTCAGGGTCTCCCTCCTCGTTACTGACTCCCTACTTTACCAAGCATGATGTCCTTCTCCAAGGTTGTTCCCTAAAACATGCCCAAAGTACATGAAGTGAAGTCTCACCTACCATTCTGCCAAGAAGCGTGCTGGCTGCACTTTTCCCAAAATAGTTTTGCTTACTGCTCTTGTAGTGCACGGCATATTCAATGTTCTTCTCCATTTCCAAAGACAATAGGTATTCTACATTCTTGGGTTGTTATTGTTGTTAGATGCAGTGAAGTCGAGTATGACTCATAGCGACCCAACCTCAACCCTGCCCTATCCTGTGCCATCCTCACCATCTCCAAAACACTCAAGCCGTTGCTAAAGCCATCATGTCAGTCCATCTCACTGGGAGTCATCCTCTCCTTCACTGACATGCCCCTCCACCCACCTCCGCCTTTCCAAGCATGGTTTCCCTCCGACACACCTTACTCCTCGAGTGGCCTCTTCTAACTCTTTAGGAGATCTTTCACAATAGATTTACTCAGTGCAATGTGTTGTTAAATTTTGACTGCTGCCTCCAACAGTATCGATTGTGGATCCAAGTGAATGGAAATCTTTGACTGCTTTCATGTTTTTTCCCTTTATCATGTTACTGGTTTCGTGATGAGAACTCTTATTTTCTTTGTGATCCCTACTGAAGCTGTAGTCTTTGCTCCTCTTTAGTTAGTACTATAATCTTTGCTGTTCATCAGTAAATACTCTAAGTCCTTTTTGTACTGAGCAAGGAAGTTTGTGTTGTCTGTGTATTGCAAGTTTGCTAATGAATTTTTCTCCAATCCTGGTGCCATATTCTTCTTCATGTAGTCAAACTTCTTAGATTATTTGCTCAGCATAGCAATTGGTTGAAAATAAAAGAATATAATCCTGATGTACATCTTCCCTGATTTTAAACATAATCTCCCTTTTGTTATGGTGGAGTTCCCAGATTAAAACAGGCTTGGAAGCAGGAGCAGCAGCCACTTCTGGAATAGCTCGTCTCTGGAAACTCTATGAACTTAAAGAAACGATGAAAGTTATTCAAGTGTTCAGGTCTTTAGTTCATAGGCTTGCTATGAGTCATCTATGACTTGATGGCACTTAACAATAAGGGTACCTTATTTATGTGTAATTTCACTTGAGCTCAGTGAAGTGTTCTAAAATTGTCATTCTTCACAGTTTTATCCATAATTTGTTATGATCCATACACTCAAATGCTTTATAAAACACAAGTTACTATCTTTCTCTCAGTCTGTGCTTTCAGCCAAGATCCATGTGATATTATCAATAATAATTATCATCATTTTGTTAAGTGTTGTCCAGTTGTAGGCAACGCTTAGTGACCCTATGAACGAAAGACCTGAACACTTGTATAACTTTCATCCTTTTTCCGGGTTCATAAGGTTTCTGGAGGCAAGCTATTACAGAAGTGGATGCCACTCCTGCTTCCAAGCTTGTTTTAATCGGGGAGCCCCCCCAAACACTGTACGCCATGGATAACCGTTATCACATTTGACACATCATTATCACAGTGTTCAGCTTCACAGCAACCAAGAGTTATCTCTGTACAGCAAGTGGACAGACCAGGGACATATGACCTAGAAGAATTTTTGATGAAAAACAAAAACAGGCCTGAGGGCTGTGGATTAAAGTCACCCACCTTTGGCTTGGTAGCATGACTTTCTGTCCACTAGGCCAACCGATTCTCTCTCTATGCTGTTGTTGTCGTTGTGTGCCGTTGATAATAATATAATAATAGATTATATTTTTTTCTTTTTCCTGCTTTTTAACTGAGCTGTTTATCTTTTTGTTCTTATGGGTTTTTTTTGTTTTTATTTTATTTTATTATTTTTGTGTGCGTGTACCGTCAAATCAGATCTGACTGGTACAGGAGGAGATTGCCCCTCCTTCCCCGGCGGAGCATCTGGTGGATTCGAACCATGCGCCTCTGGGATTGTAGTTGCAGCTCCTTGCCACTAGGCCACCAGAGCTCCCCTGTTCTTATGTTTATGTGCTAAACTTTTTTTAGTATTATATAATAATATCTATACTAAGCCCCCCAAAATAGTTTAAAAATGAGTTTTCTGACTTTAAATTTGAGTCAAGATGTTGGGTTAACCAACTGCCAACAGCAAAGTTCTGTGAGAAAGTAAAACAAATACTAAAGTGTGGAGAGATTAGAACTCTCATATATTGGGAAAGTAGCGTAACCACTATGGTAATCATTGTGATTCTTCCTTTAAAAGGTGGAAATAGAAATAGCCTTTGATCTAGCAATTCTATTGCTAAATATATATACTAAAGAAATAAACTTTGATACTTACAAATGAACACACAGATGTACTCATTTTATTGCAAATTATTATAATAACAAAACTGCGCAAAGAACACAAATATACTTCCACAAATGAGTGACAAAACTATAATGCATGTAAACAGTGAAATACTGTTCAACACTGACGAATAATGCAGATTTCAAGGCACACCACGTGGATGACTCTAGAGGACATTATTCTGAGCGAAATAAGGCAGTCACATATGGACATTGTCAGAGTCCACTATTATATAGAGCTAAATAAGGATTACCCGTATTTCCTCCACAGTTTGCCCATATTTCCCCCACAGAACTGCAGGTGGTTTAGAACTGCCTTCTTCTGGGTTGATATGATAGCACAAATCCTTTCCCCTTAGGCCACCAGAGCTCCCTATTAATTGTTAAATATTCCCTGATGGCACAATGCGTAAAGTATTGGACGTCTAAGCAGAAGTTTGTTGTTTGCCACTGAGTTAGAATCAACTCATAACAACCCTCCAACAGGTTCTCAGGGACAGTAAAGCTCATGGGAGGGGATCGCCCTTCCTTCTTCCATACAGCAGCTGGTGGATTTAAACTATATTCCTTTGGGATTGAAGCACAATTTATCACTAGGCCACCAGAGCTTCCTAAGCAAAAGTTTAGCAGTTCTAATCTAGCACCTGCTCCATGGAAGAACGATGGTCAATCTCCTTTAGTAAAAACTTGTAGCCTTGGGAACAAGAAAGATTGTTACAAGTTGGATCCAACTGGAGGGTGGTAGCAGGTTTGATTCACTCTACTTAACTATTATTTATTAGCTTGAATCAGGGTTAAGACCATGGTGTGCACCACATTTCAATTTCCTGGAATGGTCTGTAGCACATCAGATTGCTGATACTTTCAGACATGAGGACTTACATGTGAGGGGGCCTGCACCTCTTTGCCTTTTCATGGTGCTCATTGCTTTCCCCAGTTGAATCTACAACATTCTTTTTCTTTTTTAAAGCTTCTTTGGACTTCGTACCTTGGCAGATGTGTTTGCTATCATTTTACATTTAAACCTGCATTCCTGACAAAAATGTGAGCTACTTTAGCTAGAAAATATTTTTCTTCTCTCAACCTAAAGATCTATATTGTAATGTTCTGAACAATATTTATCACTTGGCTTTGGTTATATATTGACTGTCTTTGAAGAAGAGGAGGAATAGCAGAAACACTGCAAGAGAAACTTCAGGGAAGACGGGACCTGAGGTGGAAAAGTCTTATTAAATGGTCTGTGTTCATAAAGAGGGAGCTCTGGTGGCCTAGTGGCAAGAAGTTGCGCTGTGTTCATAAAGAGGGAGCTCTGGTGGCCTAGTGGCAAGAAGTTGCGCTGCAATCCTGAGGACACATGGTTCAAGTCCACCAGCTGCTCCACAGGAGAAGGACAGTCAGTCTCCTCCCTCGCGATTAACTGCCTCTGAAAACCTGCTGGAGAGTCAGCTGTGGATTGGCTCTGACTTGATGGATCAACTGTCTTAAGATCTTGTCCTTTCTTTGGTTCTGGAAACTAACTCAATAGAACCTTTTGGACAAATATGAGATGCTGAAGTTCAGGACTGTGCGTCTTACCCCTGCCTTTCCACCTTAGCTGTTACTCCAGGTAAAACACTAGGTTTAGATGGTCTCAACTGCCCTTTGCAACTGGGAACTAAATGGACACTGAGTGGGAAGTGATGAGAGGTACAGAGAAGTGTCCCAGGAAGATCATTGCTTTATGTATGTTTGGAATTCAAATGCTACCTAATACTGTTGGCGGTCAGCAATGGTCATTATAATCTTAATATCCAAATAACATTGAAGAATTTCTTTTATGATTTTATACCTAGGAATATAGCATGCTCCGATTTTAGGAAAGCTTGAAAATTACCCATTGTAACTTCCTAATTTTAGGGACAGAAAAACCAACAAAAACCCATCAAAGTCTAGCCTTCATTATGGCCTATAGCTACAGATTAGTTCATTACTTTTCCTCATTATACTAAATATTAAATTTCAAAGGACGTCTAATAATTCCCTAGTTCAGAAGTGTCAAATGAACTGCACCTATGTTCCCTGTGGCCCATAGCAGATATTACTAATGGATCAAAGAGCTCTTTCTCACTAAGCCCAAAGCATCTTTCTTACATGACTAGTAATTCTGCCAGTAAACAAATGGAGTTGTCATAAGGAAAGAAATCTATTTGCCTTATCAAGCCTGGTCCAGCTCTTTGAACTTAGGAATGACAGCACTACAGAAAAATAATAGTGGAATTATTTGCTTCAGTTGCAGAAGGAATTGTTTGCTAAGGGGGTCTCCAGACCCTTAGTTTCACATCCATTGTCTTTTGGAAGAGGGTCCTCATAGGCCTGACTACACTCTTAGCTGAGTACTGGACTGAGTGCTGAGTAAGTCAGCTCCTTTAGAGATTCGACTTATATTATCTTTGTTGTGAATTCTCCCAAGCCAATTTAAGACTCGTGGTGACCCAAGTGCCACAAAACCAAATGCTACCCTGACCTTCACCCAGCCTCGTAATCAGTTACGGAGTGCCATTTGGTTGGGAATAAGACCATTATGACGGTAAGATTTTCACTGGCTATATTTTAGAAGTAGTTTGTCAGGCCTGTCTTCCTAGTTTAGGAAGCTCCACTGAAACCGATTTCAACATCACAGCAGCAAGTAGGTCTCCAGTGTCAAGTGGGTGATAGATTTGCACGACATGCATTGGTCAGAAATTGAACCTGGGTCTTCTGCCTTCCAGGTAATAAGTAGTTCTACTCTATAGAAGCAAACTGTTACAGTCAGAGACATAACTGGATTCACCCCTGATTTGTCTATACATTCAATAACAAAACAACAGAAGAAACTAGTTTTATTTCTAATGTGTATTTTTTATAATGAGAATGTCCTCACAGTTTAACTGGGGTTTAACTAGCCTTGTTATTCTCTGTCATTTAGATGGATGATTAAAAAGAGAACTTGAATGGCTTTTGTTAATACTCTATAAATTTGATATATTAGTTTTTATAAATATAAAAACAACAGTCATGTGAGGGTTCATAATTTATTAGTTTCCCTCCCCGAAGTTTTTTTATTTGCTTAAGGAATCATTGCTAAATTTTCAAACCTATACCTTGTGCATTTTGTCATTTTTTTTTTACACTGGGAAGCAGCAGGTTTTTCAAAATATGCATAATGTGACAAATTTAGACCACATGTTGGTTTCATGAAAATATGAAGATCAATCACATTCTTCGTGGTGGTTTTTTTGCATATTAATTTATATCAGCTTGGAAATGTGAGAAATTATTTCATACAGAATACATTTTTCTCTGCCAAAGTTTATTGTAAAATGTTCTTTTTCCGATGATGAAAAATGCTGCCTAGCAGTCACAGTTTTGCAAAATTATTAATGATACGTAAAACAAATTTAGCCATCTGTCTTCTCTCATACTTTGTTTCTTCTTCAACCTTCTCTATGATGTCTTTATATATGTATGCATGTATGTATCTTTGCAAGGGAATATATATATACATATACATGTTGTTGTTGTTATGTGCCATTGAGTCGTTTGCGACTCATAGCGACCCTATGTACAACAGCCCCAAACCCTGCTCTATCCTGGGCCAATCTCACTGTCTTTGACAGACCCACTTATTCATCACCAAAGTTAATTGATGCATGGTACAAAATGTTTGCTTGATTTTATTTTCCTTTACTGTATTTCCTCTTCTGTCATGGTCAAGTGTTCTGTTTTATGCTGCATTAATTCAACCTCCTTGTGCTTTTTTGAAGGATTTTATATCTTCCACACTGCCTCCACCTCCTCTTTAAACATATTGCAGGAGTTTTCATATCTGGAAAAACTTTGACCATGTATTTTCTTTGTTCTCTTCTAGTTCTCTGTGTTTTTCTTCCTTATCTGATTGGTTGGTATTTCTGCATGTTTTAGCAGGAAAAGCATATGCTGTGCTGTTAGATAAACCTGGTTTCAAATCTCCTGTTCCCTCTACTTACTTCTCCTGTGTAGCAACTGATGGATTCAAACTATTTGCCTTTGGGTTGGTAGCACAACATCTTACACACTAGGCTGCCAGAACTCCCTAATAAACAATAGAATAGCTCAAAACAGCAAAAAACATTTTAAGAAATAAAAAAGAGTGATGAATGAAAGAGTGATAACAAGAAATGAGATCACCTTCAAGTAGAAGTCTAAAGTTATAATGAATCAGCTCTAGAACAAGTTGGAAATAGAAGGGAGGACATTCCTTAAGGAGGACTAGTGTTTTCTGAGGCAATAAAAAGCTCTTCTGCAAAATGATGCTCTATGGGGCTAGACCGTTGTGAGAAGCTGTGAAGAACAACATCACCTTCAGTGGAAATAACCCAGAGAAATTCTTGAAGGGGCTTTGTGCAAATAAATGATACCATTCAGATGAATCCACCAGTGCATATGGTGAAGACCTTGTGGCCTTGAGATGTGTTTGGAGGTAGATTTGAAAGGACTTAGAGATGTAGGACGGAAAGTAGAGAGAATGGAGCATCACTCAAAGCCGGCAACCCCCATGTGATCTATTCATGAAGGTCTCTGAATTGGAAGACTCTATTCTGCTGCTCAGATGGTACTACTTGGCCGTAACTGAAAACTCATCAAGACTCACAGGCCTATTGCCTCATAAACAAGTCCAGACAGCTTTTCAGATCATCTGTGGTTTAGTCTTGCTTTACTCTCTCCCTATTTCTCAGCATATGTAGTTCTCTATCCAAGCTGCTTCATCAGCGTTCGCTGGATTACATGCCCCATCTTTCCGGGAACTTTTCATAAATTCACCATTAAAATCATTAGAGGTGTACCACTATCTCTCCTGCATTATATGCCTTCCCTAACCTCAATACCTTATCTCAGACAATTTAAAAACCATATCTAAGAATTTAAATGGATGTTCATCAACCTCCATGTTAAAACTGCAACAGAACTACTCAAGTTCAATTTTTGCCTTTTATTTTTACTTAAAAAAAAATTAAAAACTGAGGGAATTTTTTTTATTATTTATTGTAACTTGGGTAAAAACGTTTATCCTACAAATTGGTTTTCCATGCAACAATACATACACATTTTTTCATGACATTAATTGTAATCTCCATAATAAATTACTATACCATTGTTCTCACTCTCTTCCTATATATACCTTTTCCCTTCATCCTTATCATCCCTTCCTGCGTCTGAAATGTCATTTTGAAAAATGTGCCCTTTGGATCTTGTTAGTTGAATGCTCTAAGGAGTGTGTATGTCCTGCATGTTACTGTTCACTTTACTGGCCTGTTGTTTGATTGCAAATTCAGTCACTGGGGTGAACTCAGTTCCAGGACTGGAGAGTTTCTAAGGGCCATAGTCTAAGTGATTTCTGGTTTCTATAAGATCAGTAAGCCTTGTCTTTTTTTTTAAATAATTTTAATGAACATTTACAGAGATTTTGGATTTCCATTAAGCCTTGTCTTTATAGTTATTTTTAATTTTGTTGTATATTTTTCTCCCACTCCATTCAGTACCTCCTATGGTAGTCCCTTTCCATCTAGTTCTTCTGGTCACTGAGACTGTGGTTCACATGGCCCTTTAGTTTTTTAGACTAATTGTTAGTAGCATGCTTTATTTTCTTCACCTTCTTTGCTATGGAGAACCACCAAAAGTTGCATTGTGGATGACTGGCTCACAGTCTGTTAAGATTTCTGTCCCCACTTACCACATTAGTATATAGAACATTGTCTTGTGGTCTGTGTTGTGGCAATTGATCTTTGTGTCTAAATTTAGGATTTTCAAACAATAAATATGAGGTCATAACTTGAGCAAAATACCAGAAACCGTACACCAATGATTTTGTAGAGTTAGGAGACGGAAATTCATCTAAATCAATGAAAAACCTAAAATTTTAAGATGGTATCTGAGTCAAAACAAGGAATAGAGAGCAAACTTGATGTATGTACCAGCTCCTGGTTCCCAGGTAGCTGATTGTTAAATGTGAACTGTATTAATAATTATGATTACATTGTAGATTGAGTTCTGACTTGAGTTTTTTTTTTTAGTTTGTGCTTTGTTGGGTTCTTAATCTGTTATAGATATTGATCTAAGTCATGTACATGCTTTTGGGTTTTTTTTTTTCTTAATTGTTTAGGATTTTCTTTAGGAGATGTTATCTCAATTGTATAGATTTAAGACTGAGGGTTAAAATGTTTAGGTAATTTGCCTGAAATAAAGTCTTCCAAATGTACATACTGAAGGCAGGATGCAAACAGCTTGCCTCAGTAGCTGCACTGGGGCTTGAACACCACCTCTTCAGAGACTGTCTTAGCACAGTAAATGTAAACTCGAAGGTTAAAGTCAGGCAGACTGAGAGAGGGAAGTGGAATTCTTGTGTGTTATTTCATTTGGTAGATTTATATTACTAGATTTTCCTGAAAGGTCAGAAAATAATAAGGTGTGTGGGTAAAATAATGTGCTTCCCTGTATAAAAGCCCTAAGAATGCAAAATTGAGGACATTTTAAAATTTGGGTTTCAGTCGTACCTGCAAATGCCGTTAAGATAAATGAATGAGTCGTTCACATAGTCTTTCTGAATTGCTAGTAATAGGCTTGGGTAAAAAGGTCATATCCATCTTGATAGCAAATGAATATTTATTTTTTTAAAATTTGCTTTTTTGGCTTGCTTGGGTTTATTACATTGCTGTTTACAGAAATAAATCAGTGAAGACTTGGCACATTGCAGACTCTGTTTTCTAGACACTGAAAGAAATGCGGGTAACATTTCCAATAGCTTACTAACTAATGAGACAGCATTGACCACTTTCGTAGGACTTGGATTCTGGCAAGAATAGCTCTTTTTTCACAGTTAGGTATTTAATCTTAAAGTTATTTCTATCTACTATAGTGTCAAAAATATGCTTATGTAGATAAATACCTTGAGGAATAGGTCTCTACCTTCTTGTGGCACATAGAGTACTATAGTTTAAGACCCTAAAAGTCACCAGCATGAAAGGGGAGGATGGGATGTAATATTTGTTCTTAGGAAGAATTTGCTTTGTGTATGATCTTCTGTTAAAATTTTCAACAGTGGCTTAATGCTTATCCTACTTGGTAGGAATAATATTTAAATGACAGATATCTATGGATTAATTCTGAGAAAAAAAAGTAAAACTAACTCAGCATACCTTTTTTAATACCATAAGTATGGTCTCTCATACTTTAGGTATGTTGTCTTTGGAAAAGGACATCATACTGAGAAAGATTAAAGGTCAACAAAAGAGGGGAAGACTCTTTGAGAGACTGACCTATCATGACTTCAACAGCGTAATTGAGCATGTTGGAGATTGTGACAGTGGTGCAGGGTAAGGCAACGTTCCAATCTGTTGTTCATATGATTGCTATGAGTTGTTCTCCATATAAAGACACCTAACAATAACGTATATGTGGATGGCACTGAGCATTGAGTACTCTGTGTGTGTGTGTATGTGTGTGTATTTATCTATCTCTATCTCTCTATCTCTATCTATCTCTATCTTATATGGAATCAACTTGATAGCAATGATTATCAAGTATCATATGTATTTGGCTGTGAGTTTTGATGGCCTAATATGTAAGAAGTTGTACTATCAACCCAAAGGCAGGGTACTGGAATCCACAAGCAGCTCTGTAGGAGAAAGATGGGCAGTCTCCTCTTGTACAATCTATTGCCTCTGAAAATCTACTGGAGGGTCAGCTGTGAGTTGGTTATGACTCGACAACACATAACAACAACTTATACAGGGTACTTTATATATGTTGTTGCCGTTGATATGTGCTGTCGAGTTGCCTGTGACTTATACCAACCATAGGTACAACAGCCCTAAATCCTGCTCTATCCCTTGCCAATCTTATGGTTTCAGGCACACCTATTTTCTTTGCCGCCATGACTGAATCAATCCATCTCATTGAGAATCTTCCTCTCCTGCACTGTCCCTCCAACTTCACAAGCATGACGTCCCTCTCCAAGGACTGATCTCACCTTGAAACATTGTTTATATGGTGGTTTGGTCCATAGGAAGTTAACCCAAAGCTATATTTCTGTGTCAATTTGAATCCAATAGTGAATCAGTGGAGAAAAATGGACAATCTCCTCCCATACTATTTATAGTTTCAGAAACCCCCTGTAGGGTCAACTGTGAGTCATTTCTACTTTACATCATGGGGGTTTATATATATAAACAAACCCAGTACCTTTGAGTTGATTCTGATCCATGATAACCCTACATTGGGCTTCAGACCTCTGAAAATGTTATGTCCACAAATTCCAAATAGTTTTTTAAATAAAAATATTTTATATTAATTTATTTTATAGTATCTATGCTAGAATCCCAAATATACTTGACAGAGTTCATCATGGAACTAGATTTCACTTTTAGATGAAATAGACACTAGTGACTCTTCCCTGATTAAAGTTTATAACCTCAGAAACTTGACAGGGCAGTTCTTCTCTGTCTTCTAGGAGTCTATGTGTCAGAATCTACTGGATGGCAGTGAATTTCATTTTCTGTTTGTCAGTTAATAAGTGATTAAAAAGACTCTCATATCTTTGCTTTACACTTAAATTCTTAGTATCTATAAAGGAGACAACTAAGAGCAAAAGAATAAGTCTACATAGTTCAACATGGCACATCTTCCTTGATTATGAAGCATAAGAACTCACATACTTCAGCATCTAGAAATCCAAGATGACTTAGGCAAATTTTTGCTGATGTACCTTTTAATCAATGAATTTTAAAAAGTCTGAGAAAAATAAGAAAATGATCATAAGGGGAATGTAAATGGAGCAGTCACCACATGAGGAAGGCCATATCTGACCTCCATCAACTCCACCAAAAACAACTATGAAACAAAATCAATTCCCGTGAGATCAGACATATTCCCCTACACCCCTACGCTTCTCATCCCAACACCATTTGTACTGATTTACTGGGTCAGAAATCCATTGCAGTACCTCACAGACCACACAGAGCCATATTAGGGAAGTCAAAGGTTATATAATTCATGTTGGTTGCAGATACAGTCAGGACGGCTTCTGAAATGTACTCACAAGCATTTCAGCCTTCAGCCTCACAACTTTAGGCTAGTGTTACAAAGCTCTTAGTCCTTCCAGTTGTGGCTCTCCCTGCCAGTCCTCCGACAAACTTGGACCAAGGCTTCTAGCTCTGGTTCCACAGAGTAACAGTCCCAAGGTGAGCTCTGTCTCATAATAGGTTTCTGGTTCTCTGCTGAAGCTACTACTGCTACTCTGGCCCCAAAGGGTACACTACATTCTTTACTTCTTCTTTGCTGGTGGTGAGATTGTCAAAATATGTCACTAAATCTGCTCAATTTAATTTCAAGACTAGACAATCCCTTTGCAGAGAGGCTAACACAATCTATTCATATATTCTTCCTCACTCCACATAGCAAAGTCAAAGTCAATGGCTGAAAAAAAAACCATTTTGATCAATAAGCCCTTGACACCACAGATGCTCCCTGGCTTTTCTAGCCATTAACCTTCATATTTGAAGCATTAACTTTCCCCCTACAATCATAATAAGAACCACATTCATGAAAGCATGTAAGCTAGCTCCTTCATGCCTTAATATCCCATTTTAGATTAGCTAATTTCAATTTGCCAATCCTTATCAAACTAGTACTCTGAGGATACAAGCATATTACTCGTGTCTGATGGATCTTCTATTTTATTTGGAAACTTTGAGAATCTGCATCTATAAGAAAAGTACAGGCAGAGCAAGTCATCAGGTTGCAACAGTCAGGACTAGCATGGATATCTTCTTTTCATCTGATTGAGTTCTGGTCCATTCATCTCCAGCCATCCTTGGCTAGGTTAAAATGGGAATAATCACAAACAAAGGAGTTCACACTTATTCCCTTGTTCCAGACCTACTAATCTCTTCACTTAGCCTTAGCCACATGGGGCCAAGTGAATAAATCAGGAATCCTCATGACTCTCTGTTTCTCAAGCCAGCAACCCTTCTGTACTTATCCATACATCTGTCCATGTGTTAGGTCAATGATGCCAAAGGAACACATCCAAGCTTAGCCTATCTCTTCATTGCTATGTGCCTCCTGTTTCCATTTCAGTGGATCCAAATGGTCACCATGAGTGACCAGACTCACCAGTGCCCTTTAACTTCAAGTCTTGGAAGGGAGTTCTAATAGAAACCAACTTTTCCCTGCCTCGGAAGCCAAGCTTGTTGAAGTTTTAAAAAGTCAAAATCAATTCATTCATTCTCTCTCTCTCTCTCTCTCTCTCTCTCTCTCTCTCTCTCTCTCTCACACACACACACACACTCTCTCTCTCTCACTCTCTTCTTCTAAATGCAGATCTCCTCAGAGTACTGGGTAATCTTTGCTCTAGTCTAAGGCCCTCTACCTAAGTCTTTTATTTTCAACACACATTTTTAGGGAAAATTTTCCTTTTTAGCCTGTCCTTTTAGAATTTTCTTTTTAGCATTCAATCACAAGTCTTCTTGAAATAATAAGACTAAGTATATAACTTGAAAAATAAAACTAGTTGAGTAGCTGGCCAGAGGTGGACTTACAGGCCTCTCCTAACATTATAACATCAATATTCATTTTTATAACAACCTAAACATTATTATATGGAAGAAATAGAAATCACAGTATTCATAAGGTTAAATCAACAGACACCTTAGCACATGAATCTTCAAAGAAATTCTCAACTTCTACTTTATTCTCTGCCCTTAGCTTCTCTCATTCATGTGCATATGGAATTAGGCCTCTACTGTTTGCATCAGGTCAAAAGCAGTTTCAGCTTTACTTTCTATTGTAGTATCAATAAAAGTAGCAATTTTAACTGTACTTCCCAAGCCCTTAACTTTTATATATCCTTTGAGATTCTCACCACCAGCAAAGATGTGAGATTTCATTGTGTCCTTTGGAGCCAGAGATTCTTGTACCAGCCACATTCTTGTTCTCTGCAAGAGAACAGCAGTAGCTGAAGCAGAGAACCGGAGACCAGACACAAGACAGAGCTGACTTTAAAAATATTGGCCCACAGAACCAGAGCTAGAAGTCTGGGCCCATGTTTGTTGGATGGCTGGAAGGGAGAACTGTAATTGTCAGGACTAAGAGCTTTGTAACACTGGCCTAAAGCTATGAGGCCTCTGAGATATTTGTGAGCACATTTCAGAAGCTGTCCCGACTGATTGTATCCACAACCCATCTGAATTATAGCCTTTTGACTTCCCTCTTATGGTTCTGTGTGGTCTTTGAGGTATTTAAACAAATTTAAGACCTAGTAAACAGTAAAATATTGGTGTTAGAATTAGTAGAAAGAAGTACAGGAAGATGCTGAATATGTCAGACTTCATGGGAATTGATTTTGGGTTGTGGCTATTTTGTTGTTGTTTTCCCTAGATCACTTTACTATCATAAAGATCATAGTTTGAGTTAAAATGAAAGGACTAATTTCTTTTTTTTCCCCATAGTATTCATCTATAATCTGATATATAATCTGTTTTAGAAGTACAGCAACCATAGTGCTCTTAAAAAAAAAGTGAGACTTCACCTAATATTTTGCATTTGTTGCCAAGAAGGACCCATTATTGGCAAAGGACATTATCCTTAGAGCGGTAGAGAATCAATGAAATAGGAAGATCCTCAGTGAGATGGATTGGCATGATGACTTCAGCGATGGGTTTAAGAGTAGTAGAGATTGTCAGTTTTCAACAGGATCTGCTCTAAGTAAGGCCAGTATGTGCCAGAGTCAGCACCTAATAACAACAATTTGATATTGTTGCCCTTTGTGAAATGTTGTGGAATCAGTAGAACAGAGATAAACCTATTTGTTAGGAGAAGATCGTTTGGTACCCTATAGATTTTTTTTATCTGATGTATTTCTTGGAATTCCCTCTTAACTATATTTCATTATATGTCCTGATCCAGTCAGTGCCAGCTTTATATTGTCACTGCATTTTGGTGGGAGAGGGGAAATGAATTAGATTCTCATTAAGAGTGCAGAAGCGCAGGGTAGAACTTAGACTGGAGAATCACTTGTTCAGCAGGGAAAAACCAAACCGTAAAATACTCTCTTCTTTCTCCAAAGGGCACTAATACTCCTAATGATGCTATCCAACATTTTTGTCACCTGTTCTAAAAGAACCCTGTGCTGCTTATGATATATTCAATCAAAACCTAAAATAAAAAGCTGAAAGTTAAAAATAATTAAGGTGTTTTGATGTATAACAACTTTAAAGCCTTAAAATGTGACTCCCATAATTAGCTATCATCAAAGTGATCCATCCTTCCTTGCTGTAATGGTCTTATTAGTCCAAATATTTCTCAAATATCTTCCCCATATTTTCAAGCTTGAAAGCTGAGCTGCCGTGAATTCCTGAGAATTTCTCTACTGACAGAAGAAACCTTGTATTTATAGAGAAATTGTTATTAAAGAGCTTCACAACTCTTTAGAAACACTTTCTCATGCTAATGAGAATAGACTTGACTCTTCAAAAGGCACAGAACCAAGACTGGTATGCAGGTTTCTTTGTCTAGTGTTCGGTCCACTAGATGTGTTTATTCAGGAAACTTTCCAGCAGGCTTTCTCAGAGTTCCCAGGGGAAATACTTAGTGGTCTAGGAAACCAAATAACTTAGTGACATAAGAGGGGAAAAAACCTCCCCAAACCTGGTTTTACACTGACACAACCTTCTCCTACTAGCCTCTCTTTGTCATTGTTTTTGGAGTGGAGAAATGTAACAAAAGACTTAGGTGAATGAATAAAGGCGTGAAACACTGTATGTAAGCAAAATCAATTAAAAAAAGTTAATCTAGAATGTATATGAATAATTATATGAAACAATTTAAATGAAAGATTGTATACAACACAATGTATAAGAATGAAAGATAATGTAAAGGCATTTTATATAAAAACCAATTAAAAATATTGGAAAAAAAACCCCAAAGTGTAAGCTATTAAAAAGGTTACCCAGTTCTCCCTGGGTAGGATCGTGAGCCTTGTTCCTTTAAACCATTTTTTTTTGAGCATTGTTTCTTTAAACCATTTTTTTGAGCATTGTTTCTTTAAACCATTTTTTCCTAGTAACTCTCAAATAAGCCTTCTCATTTGTTAATTTCTTTAACTATAATCAGCTAATTCAGCTTTCAAGAAGGTTTTAAAGCAAGAGGTCTGATGTATAAAACAATTTTAGTGTCTTACATACTTTCCAACTAATTCTGCTCTGATATAGAGCCAGTGGATACTACAGACAAGTGTTTTTAGAGGAAATATACTTTTCTAAAAAGTATGGTACATATCAGGGAGCTCTGATGACTTCGTGGTAAGGAGTTGAGCTGCCAATTCAAGGGCACATGGTTCGAATCCACCAGCTGCTCTGTGAGAATAAGAAGCAATATCTGGTGTGATTTACTGCCTCTGGAAACCTGCTGGAGGGGCAGCTGTGAGTCAGTTCTGATTCAGTGGTCTGTAGTAACAGCACCATGCAACTTATCAGTCATAAAAGTTAAAAGCAATACATGATAGGGTATTATGGTTATCACAAGAGTCCAGAATGAAGGTTGCATAGTGGATTGTACTTGGAACTGGGGATTGTATACCAATGGAGGAATTTTTATTTTACTTTTCAAAGAGAAGAGGGAACTGGAGCAGGGGGGAGGGGTGGCCAGGGACAAAAGTGCAACAATGAATGGAAATCCAAAATCTCTGTAAATGTTCGTTGAAATTAATACATTTAAAAAAAAAAAAACAAATAGTGATAGAAAAGTGGTAAAACTACATTCTATCAAGGGCAGAAAATATGCAGTATATGGGAAAGCACCACAGCCCTGTCCGTTTCTGGCTATCAGCTTTCACTGTAAATTAAAGCACCTCTTTATTTCCATAAAAAAAAAAAAAAGAAAAGTAGTCGAAGTGAAAAGCCTTACGTGAATAGTAAGCAGTAATTGGCTCAATATTAAATCCCCTACAAAAATGAGACTTAACCTGCTAAAATCCATATACAAAAGTTAACTCAAATATCTGATAAGATATTCTTTAAAAAGACAGTATGTCTGGAAAAGAGGCAGAAAAAAGGAAGTTTACACTTTAGATCCGATTATGTGCTATTAGGGGACCACTGGTGACACCGTCCATAGGCAATTGCTCTTCTAAGACAAAGGACATGTCTTGCTTGCAGTTTAAATCTATCAGGAGGTCTGTTGGACAGAGTTGGTCTGTGAGCCTTGGAATTTCGACAGTATATATTTAATACCCTCTTGAGTACTAAAAAGGAATAATGTTAATTTAAACACTAAGGTGTGCCTGATCCAAGCCATGGTCTTCTCAATTGCTTACCATGCATCTGAAAATTGAACAGGGACTAAGGATAACAGAAGAAGAATCAATGCCTTTGAGTTGTGATGCTGGAGAAGAGTACTGTGTGTCCCAAAGACTGCAGAGGGAACCAATAAGTCTGTCCTGGAGAAAGTGCAACCAGAATGCTTCTTAGAGGCAAGGGTGGTGGAACTTCGTCTCACATACTTTGAGCACGTGGTCAGGCCTTGGGAGAGGCTCGTTCTTGGGAAAGAACATCATGCTTGGAAAGGTAGAAGGTCAATGTTAAGAGAGGAAGACTCTCAACATGACGGATTGATACAGTGAGTATAGCAATGAGCTCAAGTGTGTTGGACATGGTGAGGGTGGCACAGTATAGGGGAGGTTTCAGTTTCATTGTCCATAGTGTCTCTACGAGTCTTACTCAACTCTACGGCGTATAACAACAACTTTATTATATATTGTTTTCCAATGTTAAGAAAGTGAGAAAGGGTGGACCAACATTTTCTATACCTATTTACATGCTTTATGTACATATTTGTTTTCATTGTTCTTCACATAATCTTCCAAGTAAGTTTTACTATCACTGTGTTAGGAATATTCAGCATACACATGACAGGATTTATTTTATTTGTAATATCTCTCAGAAATCCAGAAGGAGAAAGAAAGTGATAGAGTGGCACTTTGCAATTCTATGAACCTGACTTAAAAATCTGTAAAGGGCTTTCTCTACCCTCTACCATACGACCCATAGCAGCATCTGTATTTGTACAGTGTGAACTTTTGGAAGAACTGGAAAAGATAGTTGTGAATGGATACTGTGTGACTATTGAAAAAGCACTTATTAAATGCCTTAATACATACTAAATGCCTTATTACATACTTCATCCTTAGAGAGAAAACTTTGGAGCACAAGCAGTTCACTTTAAGAGCACTATTAGAATGCAGTAAATTGTAGACTT
The DNA here is from genome assembly GCF_000299155.1 of Elephantulus edwardii. Lineage (NCBI taxonomy): Eukaryota > Metazoa > Chordata > Mammalia > Macroscelidea > Macroscelididae > Elephantulus > Elephantulus edwardii. The sequence continues at coordinate 14,738,324 of NW_006399772.1, read as the reverse complement.
TGAGAAATTCCCACCCTTGCATTACTCTCTCACATGGTACAGGGGAGTTTTGGGGAGTCAGGCCAAAACTGTGGTTAGGAAATTGAGTTACTTTACAATCCTCTTCAGGCAATCTTGGTTTCTTCGATTTCTTGCATGTGGATCAGATACCAGTCCATTGTGCCAGCAAATGGTATTTCCTTGTGGTGTCTTTAATCTCTTAGCCTTCATTCACAGGAAGGGTGAAACTCCCAGCACATCAGTAAATTCTTCCTTAGTCTGTAGTCTTTCTCTTTTCTACTTTAATCTCTTTCCACCCTCAAAGTGAGTTTGGAAGCAAGACATTTTTTTCACTACTTCCAATGCAACACCTGTAACTATGGTCCAGAATTTTGCTTTAAAAGAACTTGCCAATTATTGTTCATAGTAATATTCTGAAATTTCAGCTGAACTGGAACAAAAAGGCTCAACTTAATATCTTGTTGTTACTTACTATTCCGTGAACTAAGAAAGTAAACTAAGTAATGTAGGTTTTAGGTAGACCAAAGGGAGTCAATTGTGCAGTGTAGAAGATTCTAAATGATACCCACCTTATGCACAATAAAATGAAACAGTGTCTCATCTTGTGTCGTTCTCATAATTGTTATGACTACTCTGTCAACTTGTCTTATTTCTTCTTTTTCCCTGACCCTCTACCAGGCATGATGTCCTCTGATAGTATGTCCCTCTGGTAATTTATCCCTTTAATACCATGTCTAAGTATTTGAGACACATCTTGTCATTCTTGTTTCTACGGAGCTCACTAAAACATAGCAAGCATATCAGTCTTTGTGGCTTTTATTTTATTTTTTGTATCCTATACTTTCCTTGTGCATTCTGATGGCTTAGTGGCAAGAAGCTGCCCTGCAATTCCAAAGGCAGGCAGTTTGAGGCTACCAGCTGTTCTGCGGGAGAAGGATGGGAAGTCTCCTCCTGTGAGATTACTCCCTCTGAAAACCCTCCAGTGGGTCCACTGTGGGTTGGTTCTAACTCTGTGGTACACAACAACAACTTTCCTTACATTCATGCATTGTATGCATTCATGTATACATTCCACATTCCTGATATTAATGGATATTTATAGCTATTTCTTCGTATTTTAAATTGGACTGCACCAGAAAATAGAAGTCCCAGAAGCTTTACTCCACCTCCATCATCAGCTGTTCTTTGAGGAGGCAGCTCTTCACAGTTTATTTTGAGTACCTTCTGACTTGACTGAGGCATTCACCTTATAGTACTATCCCACTCAGTAGTCCAATGCTATTCACGAGGTTATCATTGACCATATTTTCTCTTTTCAGTGACTCTTCCCCTTGAGTGTGTTTTAATATCTTAGTGTGTCTTGGTTTCTCTACTCAAATCTGTCTACCATGGGAGACATGTTTTGTATTTGAGGTACCGCTGGTGTATTTTCTAGCATTCCAGCGACATGCAAGCCAGTACAATACGACAAGCTGCCAGATGAATGGTGGCCTGGAGTTTTCATTGAACCAAGAATTCCCTTGGAATCTATAGATGGGACAAATGATTAATATGCTCTGGTGCTAATTGAAAAGTTGGTGGAGTGAATATTTGGTGAGTATCTTAAGAAGAAACTTTAGCTATTAAATGCTAAAGGAAACACATTTCTACTCTGGTATACAGTGGATTTTTCTGAATGATGACAAATTTGGTGGCAACTAGGTAGAAAATGCCTCTTAAACATGTTCTGATATTGTTCATAGGGTCACTAGGAGTCGGAGTCTACTCGATGACACATGACAACAAGACTGCTTTGCAAGTATTATAAAAATTCATGCCTTAGGCTTTAAGCAAGGAGCTCTGGAAGCATAGTCCACAGGAACTGTGCCGTTAACAGGTGGCATCGCCATGGTCATTCAAATCCACCAGTGGCTTCACTGAGAGATGAATAGTCTCCTCTGAAGACCCACTGGAGGGTCAGCTATGAGTGATTTCAAGTCAAGGACAATGCGTCTAAGCTTGAAGCAGAGCAATTTTCTTAACCCTTTAACTTTAAAGACACCTCAGATGTATTTGGTTATCAGAAATAATGCCACACATTTAAGTTTCTCTTCACTAGTGATTGGGTATTTTTCCTTGTAAGAAATCTGAGGACACTTAATAGACAATTTCTTTTGGATTCAAGTTGATATATATGGTGTATGTGTATTATTAGACTCACTTCTGAGGATCAGAAATAACCTTGTGCCTCTGCAGTACTTTAGGATAGCACTTTGCGGAAGATGGATGCGAAGGAAATATTGATTGTTTAAATGAATGTATTTCTGGCCCCTTATTCCTAATGTCCTGCTGTAAGCAAGTTATCCTCACTTAGTCTTCATGAAACACTTGCAATAATGTTCCTCAGAGCATTGTAGTATATCTTTTAAAATGTTATTTTGCTTATTGGTTTATTTAACAAACATTTATTAGTAGTGGTACTCTGTGGGCCAAAAGAAAAACATTTAACAATAACCAGAGTTAGTGTATTAAGTACAGTAATTGAGATATTAGAGTGGCCGAGGATAATCATTAGGAAAGGGTTTGTAGTGAAAATTATACTCGAATTTGCTCTAAAAGAACCAATAGGAAAGAATGGCCCTGCTATGGCCATATCATATTTACTACACCACAGCAGGGGAAGCAATGACTTTCAAGGAGGGTTTTGAATAGGTTCAAAATTGTTCTATCATAACATATGGGGCTTATGCATTGTATAGAATCCAAATCTGTACAAATGGAATTTTGGCCTGGGTTGAAAAGAGATAAAGGTGCCGGGTTCAAATATAGTGAATGACTATATGCTATTTTGAATGCACATTGGCCAACATTGTTGAAAGAGTGTAAAAGAACCAGAGACAGCATGGAGAAGGCCTGGTCTGATCTTTGCTAACTCCACAAGGGGCACTTTCCCCATCAACAGCACAAAACCGTTTCCCAGCAGATTCAATACGTCCTTCATGCTTCCATACCTATTTCTACTAATTCTAGGACCAATGCTACTGTTACACTGGGTCCAAAACCCATTGCAATGGCTCACAGACTGCACAAAATTGTACTTACACTTATGAAGTTTATAGGAAAGTTAACAGGATACAATTTCCCAATAAAGATAGCTTCTGAAGTGTGCTCAAAGCCCTTCAGCTTTCAGCTTTGCAGCTTTAGATGGGTGATACAAAGCTCTTTTAGTCCTAGCAACTATGGTGTGTCTCCGCAAGTTCTCCAGCAAGCTTGATCAAAGGCCCCTGCTCTGATTCCTTAAGGTAGCAGTCCCAGGTCAGCCCTGTCTCACATCTGGTCTCTGATGCTCTGCTGAGGCTGCTGTTGCACTCCTGTAGTTCTCACTGGCATAAGAATCTCTACCCCCACTAAGGGCATGTGCTGCATTATCTACCTTTTTCTTTTCTACTTGTAAGATTCTCAAAATTTGGCCATAAATCTACTCAACTGAGTGGCCAGACCAGTCAGTCCTCTTTTGGACAGGCTAACACATCCTATCTGCATGTTTCTGCCCATCCATGTGGCTAAGTCAAAGTCAGACAATAACTAGAAAAGCCATTTTTAGCAATAAACCCTTGACGTGACCAAGAGACATTACAGAATATTCCCTACTTGGCTTAGCATCCATGGACAAGATATGTGGCTAGTATGCAATGCATAGCACCCCAGTGTCATTGTACTATTTACGAACCAGTTTGAGGCTCTGCTTTCACATAAGGACGTGGTTCTCTGTCACTCAGTAGCTGACTGGCGGTATGAGCTTGGTCTTTGACCTCTTTGAGCTTCACTGTTCTCATCCTTAAAAATAATACCTATTTCATAGGTAATTGGCAAATTATTTTGTGATAGGTGTTAAGGATTTAGTCAAATGCCTAATTCCTACAGTGCTCAAAAAGTGAATGTAATGAGTAAAAGAAAAAAAATATATATCACTGGCTTGGTACATATCTTGGAGTATAAGTTAAAGATGTTACTGTCATTTCATCACTTTCTCACTTTTCCAGGTCTCTGTTGACTTCATTATGAAGGTAAAGTAGGCAGAAATCAGTAAAATTATCATTACCATAAGTTTGAGAATTTGGATGAGAAAAAAAAAATTATCTGATATTGGCTATCTTATCCCTGGCTCCTGGACTTTTCTTTGGATGGATATTGACCTCTGAAGAACTACTGACAAATTGCTAAGAAATGCCACCTGGGAAAAACCAAATAATCATCAAATGTATCTCATGTCCTGACTTCTCAGACTTGAATGAAACTCACTTCTTATATATGACAATAAAATTTGGAATACCAACATTTACCAACTGTCAGAAACATTTAGAATTACACTTCATAGGACGGTCATTTTCCATCTCTTGGATTGACACACTGTAAAAATATTTCTCTAAGAGGGATAATGTGCTTTTTATCCCCTTCACATTGCTCTGCCACCTTGTATGCACCATTTATATCGATGAGGAGGATATGAAAGGATTGTGGGCCTCTGCTGAGTTAGGAATGTAAGAATTAGAGAGATGACAAACTTCACTGTGATTCTGACCAGTTAAAGAAATGCATCTCAATTCTGGATTCACATTAGAGTGACAGTGTCCATGGACGTGTCATCATTCTAGAATCCCCTGAGGAATTTTAAGAAGTGCTAGTCTTTGGGGACCACCCTTAGTAGTGGCTATTTAATAGGTCTAGAGTATTATCCAGGTTTAGATTTTAAAAAGATCAAAAGATAATGCCATTGTGCCTTTGGGGAACCACTGCATTGTGACAACTACCTGTGATGCAGTCCTTACTGTGTTGTGCAGATAACCAAAAGTCTACAAATATCTAGTGGTTTGAACCCACCAGCTAATCTGAGAATAAAACACAGATACCTCCCATTAAGAATTCTAGCCTTTTGACCTCCATGGAGTGTTTCTTTCTTTTTTTTTTTTTTTTCCTAGTGTTTCTATGTGCCAGAAGTCACTCGCTGGAATTGAATTTGAGTGAAGGAACTTTAAAATACTAGCTAAACCTCACCTTATTCCAATCAAAGTGAACTATGAAATTATCGTGTAAGTCTCAGTATTAAAAAAATGTCACTGTGCAAATGGGATTGCCAGCCACTACTCAGAGTGAAATAGAATTTGATATCATTCTTTAAAATGCTGGCTTTCAATCAGACTGATAACAATTTATTACCTCTTCAATCAGTTACTGAGTAGCTTCAAAATAATTGGCTCTATGACTTAGTTTACTAAGCATTCTAAGTAAACATGTTAAGTTTAATTAAGTGTAAATGTATATTAACCATCCTATATCTATGTATACTGTAGAGAATGAGTATGGATTGGCTCACCAGTACTTCCTCATACAGACAATTATGAGCAATGAGAAGTAAGTGATTAGATGCTGAGTTCCTTGCTGCCAGCGCTATTGATCTAACAGCATCTGATACTGAACTCCCTGCATTCTTTTGAAGTGCCTCCAACTTTTGGCTCATAGATGTTGCTAGAGGTTCATAGATTCCTACTGGAATTAGCTCATGAGCCATTTATAACTAGATATGGGTGGTCAAGAAACTCATGCCAAAGATTGGCTAACTTTATAGATTTTATGCTCCCTTTATTAATGGAATCTACCAGTAGCCCTTTCTGTATACACCAGGCATTGAGATACTTTTGAAGATACAATCTTGAAGGTCCTACTCACTGACATCAAGGAACCCAAGGACTCTTGCAATGTATTGAGGCAAATATTGAGATAGTGGTTAAATTCATGTGTCAGAAATACATTTTTAAAGGAAATATACTGCAGCTAGAAACAGTGTCTCATCAGGCAGTTACCATTTGTCTTCTGGATGCTCCTCCTCCTTTTTTTCCCCCTAAACAGAACTCAGTGGATAATTTGCTGTCCTTATTGTTGTTGTTGTTGTTGTGTGTCTTCGAATGGGAACAGACTCATAGCTGACCCTCCAGCTGGTTTCCAGAGGCAGTAAAGCACATGGGAAGAGACTTCCCATCTTTCGCCCAGGGAGGCAGCTAGTGTATTCAAATTGCATGCTTTTGAGTTGGCAGCACAGCTCCTTAGCACTAGGCTACCGAAGTGTTAAAGTACCATGTCCTTTCCAGTTATAAAGTTAGGTGCTCACTTTGTTCTTACATCCAGTAGGACAGGGAGAAACAGTCATGGATTCTGAAACAAAAACTTCAAGAGTAATTCACTGGGTGGGTGTTACTGGCTCAAGAAAATAGAGGGTGACTTACAGAAAAATATACAAAGTACATTACAGCTAACTGTTATCTATAAATAGGCTATTTTGTAGGTTCTTTTGCTTTATTTAAGTCCTTAGCCTGAAGTTCAGACAGCTCTCTCTCACTCCCATACTTTTCTCATCATAAATGGTTAAACACTCCTGTCAACAATGGCAACATATTGCTGTCCATTGATAGGCTGGTCCCTGCAAATTTTCTAAATATCACTTAAATGGCAAATGAAGAAGATTCTCTAAAGAGCTAGAATCATCTTAGCTTATGATTTTGGCTTAATTTTATTGTATGATACTTCTTCTGAGATAGCTATCTTAATTTTATTTACCATTTAAGAATAGCAAGACATAAAAAGGTTTTAGTAAAAAAATTTAAAGACCTAAGTTTCCTTATTTTCAGTCAGTCCAACGTTTTTACTACTAAATAATATAGATTGAAAAGTTGTTAATAAATGCCTGGCATGAAGGGCTTCCAGAGTTCTTTTAAGACTCCTTCACACTGCTGAAATGGTATTATTTTTAGCAGGATAAGCACCTGGGGCAATGCTTTGCCCTCTGAAGGGAGGCTGTTGAGCTTCCATTACTAGCTTGTATTTTGGTGCAGCCTAAATGCAAGCAAAGCCATGAATCTCATCTGTAAACAGTTTACTTCTTCAGTACTCTAGATTATTAAAAAAAACATGTCATTAATATCAGTCTTATTTTTATATATACATGTTTTTCTCTATAAACTATAAACCTAGTGTTTTCAGGCCAGTGATTTTTTTTCACAGACACTATATCCTTTCTAATAAAGACTTTATTGTGGTTGTCATCTACTGGTTTCTGACTCATCTGCAGAGTCGAACTGGCTTATATTTTACTTGGTTGTAATCTTTGTGTCCTGTTTTCCTTTTAGAAAGGGCCAATTGCTGGAGAAGAACATTATGCTTGGCAAAATAGAGAGAGGATACAGAAAATCCTCAATGAGCTAGCTAGATTGATGCAGTGGCCATTACGATGAGGTTTAAGCACAGTGTTACCTGTGAGGATGGAACAGGACCAATGCTTTGTTCTGGGTCACTATGAATTGCAGCTGACTCAATGATACTGAGCAATGACCTTTGCTGGAGTAGACTGCCAAGTCTTTTCTCCTGTGGAGCTGCTGGTGCATTCTAACTATTGATCTTTCAGTTAATGGGTGAGGACATGACCATGAACTGTCTCTCCCTGTGTTGATATCTTCTAGATGTTTTGTTTCATCTTTTGAATACAAAGTTTTATTTTTTATATATATTTACTGTCACTTGACTCTTAGAGTCAATCAGGACCTGGTAGATAGGCCTTTGTATTTAAAAATTGGTTGAGGCCTGTCTAAGTGTCCAGTTTGGAGGTTCATGTGTGAAGTGCTTAGATTCTAGAAGGTGGATTCTCATGTTTTGGTTGAGGGTCAGTGGTGGACTGTTTGCTTGTTTTTCATTGTATTCATAATTGTGTGTGAGCTCATTGGATTTGTTGAATTTAACTGACAATGACCTGTGGGCGGGAAGTATCTTCTTTAGAGTCAGTAAGAACCTGGTGGACAGGTCTTTGTATTTAAAAGTTGGTTGGGTGTTAATTGTGTTTGAGACTAACATTCTCCTAAGTGGTACAGCACTGGTCTGTTAAGTTTGCTGTACTGAGGTAACTTGGAGTTGCTCTGATGCTGAATGCAGTGCTACTGGTGTGTCAAATGCTATAATGGTAATCCATAGTGGGTGGTATTTGGTGAAGATCCCAGATTAAGACAGTCTTGGAAGCAAGAGTGGCATTCACTTCCTACACAACATGCCTCTGGAAACTCTCTGAACTGAGAGAAACAATAATAGTCATAGAACAGTGTTCACATCTTTTGTTCATAAGGTTACTATGAGTCACGCTTAACTCAATGGAACTTAACAACAAGAAGAACTATCAATGTGTTTCCAGAAATAGTTTATTAATCTTTTTCTCCCATTCTGCTCCTCTTTCTGGGTGGTTGTTGTTGTTGTGTAACATAGAGTCAGAACTGATCCATAGCTGATTGCAGCACAGCTTCTTGCCAGTAGGCCACCAGAGCTCCTCCTTTCTGTGTTCCCTTTTCTATTTCTATTGGCAAATCCAGATTTTATGAAGCTTGAACAGATAATAATTTTGAGACCTTCATTTTGAAAATATAAAAAGAAAAGGTCTAGGATAAATTGTTTTAGGTCAATAAGCTAATTTTGAAGCCCCGTGGACTTTTACAGATAAACCAGTTTTGTTTTACTTTACAACTCTTAGTATCTTTGTATTTGAAAATAAGAACTGAAATGTCTTGACAATTTCTTCTAGCGGGATTTCTTTGCCTGTAATTTATATATGAATCTCACTTTAGCTCCTTATTACTTTCCATTTTTTATTTATTTCCACCTGGTCTTTCTTATAAATTATTTTTCTTTTGATATTATCATATCTTTGTAAGCTGCCTTATTTCAAAACAGCTTTTAAATAAATTATAAATAAGCATAAATAAGTTATAACTGCATTCTGGATTGTCAATTATCTATTGTCCACATATATAACCTTTAAAAATATTGTTACACATTTTCTTTTATAAATACACATATGCCTCACCTTGCTGGTGGTATATTGAATTTGTTCGTTCTCCATGGATCTGTCAGTTGGGCCTCTTTGTATCAGTGTTGTCCATCTGGTTTGATGTTGTTGTGATTAATCTGTCACCATGCCACTACTAATTTTGGATAGTTGAGTAAAATGTTAATAGATTGATGAATGAGCTACTTGATTTGTTCATTAAAAATATCCAGAAATACAGAATTTGCACAGTAGTATTTTATATGTCTAAAGGTTAAAGAAAATATTGATTTCATTCTCCTCGTTTGGAATTTTATGAAAGTAAAGGCTTAATATAGCTTTTAATGCTGTTGGTGAGGAAGCTTCCACATAGATGAGAAGGTCCCAGTGACAGCAGTTCATGCTCTGCAAAATAGTACAGAGAACACCATTGCTTGATATAACATCTTTTGATTGATTTTGAAATGACAACGATTAACTTGGTGTTTTATTATTTTTGTTGAAGGATCAGTATCTCTTGAATCTTTAACTTTCTTAACACATCTCTATCTTATACTTTCACCAACAAAAGAGCTGACAACTGTTTTAGAAATTCTTATTCTCGGGTAGGATGATGATCTCTGTTTAATATTCCCATCCACAACTGGATTTTATCTCATATCTAGTAATTAAAATGATTGTCTTCTGTACTTTCTTGCCTAGCACACAGATACTAAGACATCTTCATTATACCTCTGTGGAGATGACAGGAGGAAGGCCACAGATGTAATTATATCTGTTTTTAGACTAAGAAACTATTATATCAAAGGTCTCACAATAATACTGGCACTTTTCCATATTGAAACATAGATCACCTGTTCTTTTTTTTTTGCTTTTTACTTCTAATTTTTAGCACTTACTATGTGAATAAGGTCTTATCTAAAGACAAACCTCTAACTCAGCTAAGATGAGGAGGATAAAATTCTGCAGGACTGTACTGGCAGATGTCAGATTTGCATCTCATTTAATGTTTATGTATTTTCCTATTGGCATTTTTGGATACTGTCTAAATAAACAGTTAAGATGTTCATATTGAGAGGAGGAGGGGTAGAAAGGTGGGACATTAAGCTACCATGAAATTTCAGCTTTCTTGCTTGAGTTTATTAAAATACTTCATCACTGTACTATATTAATAAATTTTCCAATCTCTTGCCCCTTTGAAAGTACTACAATTGTAGAATGTGTTGGATAAGAGAGATTTCTAAAAAAAGATGATAGTCAAGAATTTTCTTTTTGTATTTTGAAAAGTAAAGGAGAGTCCTAAAAAAACAAAACAAAGCTAAACTCAAAGCTTACTGCCTTAGAGTCAGTGCAAGTTTCCTAGGCAATAAATAAAAATGGGAAAAGACTGCCTGCCCATCTTTCTCCTATGGAGCAGCTAGAGGATTTGAACCACCAGAGATGTACAGTAGAAAGTTAATGGAAGAAGAAAATAAATGAAATGGCTGCAAGATTGGATTCAAACATGTGATTATGATGATGACACAACACAGGGCTATGTTCTTTTCTGTGAGTTGGAACTGACTTAATGATGAAAGGATTGGAGTGGTTAATATCTCATCTTACATGGACCCACAATCAGCACCCATGGCACCAGCACTCATGAAATCAAGACAAGTTGTATTGGGAAATCTTTCAGTCTAAATACTAAGGTACATCTGATCCAAGCCTTTGGTCTTTTCAGTTGCTTGCTATGTATCTGAAAGCTGCATACGAACTAAGGATGATGGAAGAAGAGTTGATGCCTTTGAGGTATGGTACTAGAGTATTGTGGACTGCCAAGAGAGCAAAATGAAACCAAGATTCTCTTTGGAGACAAGGATGGTGAAACTCTCACATTCTTTAGGCATATTGTCAAGAGGGGCTAGTCCTTGGAGCATGACATCATGCTTAGAAAAGGGTAGGGTCAGCACAAGAGAGGAAGACCCCAAGAAGATATATCGACACAGTGATTGTAGCAATCAGATCAAATGGGTTGAAGATGGTGTGATTGACTCAAGACAGGGCAAGATTCAGAGCCATTGTTCATAGGAGCAGTGAGTCATGGTTGACTTCATGGCACATAACAACAATGACCAAAATAATGATAGCAAGGGAGGATACAATAGAATGCCTTTGCCATTTAACTGTAGTACTTTTGGGTTTATTCTGACTTTTGTTGTTGTTAGGTGCCATTGAGTTGCATACAGTCATAGCAGCCCTATCAATAAAAGATAGCCTTTGCTATCCTGTAATATCATAATCTCTGACATAATCAAGCCCATTGACTGTGTCAATCTATTTCGTTGAGGGTCGTCCTCTTTTTAGCCATCCCTCCAACCTTTCCAAGTATGATGTTCTTCTCCAAAGAATAGCCTCTCATAGCAGCATGCCTGTCTGGCTGCACTTATGCCATGACATAATTTGTTTGTTCTTTTGGCAATTTATGGGATATTTGGAAGTCTTTTCCAACATCACAATTCAAAGGCATCAATTTTTTTTTTCTTTGGTCATCCTTAGTCATTGTTCAGCTCTCAGCAGTATAGCAAGTGATTGAAAAGATCATGGCTTGAATGAGGCACACCTTAGTCCTCAAACTCACATCAGAACACTTCAATAATTTAGAGAGGTCCCTGACTGCAGGCTTTCCTAGTACAATATATCTAATCTCCTGACTGCTGGTGACAGATATATTGATTGTTGATCCAAGTTAGAGGAAGTTGTTGACAGTTTCAATCTTTTCTCCATTTATCACGATGTTGCCTGTTGGTGCAGTAGTGAGAATTTTTGTGTTCTTGATGTTGAGATACAATCTATTTTAAAGGCTTCAATGTTTTATCTTCTGAAGCAAGTGCTTCAAATTCCTTTCACTTTCAACAAGTAAGATTATGTCATCTGCTAAGTGGAAGTTATTTATGCACCTTCCTCAAATTCTGATGCCACATTCTTCCTCATAGAGTCCAGCTTTTCAAATAACTCACTCAGCATACACATCGCAGTGACCTGTCTGTCCGAGTGGAATGCGCCATAGGGTTTTCCTGGTCATAATCTTGCCGTGTAAAACAGATGTTGCTGTTAAATGTCATCACGTCAACTTACATGACCTGCTTACCTGCAACCTTAGGCTCTTTTGGGCATATAATACAATTAGGTAAATCAGAAACCTCACTTTGAAAAAGCATTAGTGTGTGAAGGGGTAGACAAGATAGGCGCATGTTTTCTGTTAGCAGGTAGAATCAACAGAATCAGTCATGCTCTTGTTATGTGTCATCAAGTCTCTCTATTTCTTTTTAACTTTTAAAATATTTTTATTTTTTAATTAATTTTAATGAAAGTTTACAAAAACTTAGGGTTTCCAGTCATTCATTGTCACCAAGTCTCTGGTGGCTCATTAGCGACCCTATGTACAACAGCTCTGAATCCAGCTCTGTCCTGAGCCAACCTTATTATCTCTGACACACCAACCTTCTTTACCCCAGTCACTGAGGTTATGCAACTCATACAGGGTCTTCCTCTCTTGTTTTGTCCTTCCACCCTCCCAAGCATGATGTCCCTATACAAGGACTGATCCCTCTTTGAAACATGTCCAGAGTATGTCAGACAGAGAGCTTCAGAATCCTTGCCTTCAAGGAGCAGCCTTGTCTCCCCCTCTCCAGGATGAACCTGTTTGTTTTCCTAGCAGTCCATGGTATATTCAGTGTTCTTCTCCAGCACCACAGCTCAAAGGTATCCATTCTCCTTCCTAATAATTTTCCAGTTTTCTGATGCATAGCAAGTAATTGCAAAGATCTTAGTCTCTAGACTGACATCTTTGCTCTTTAGTACTCTGGAGAGATCCCTGACAGCAGATTTTCTTAATGCAGTTCATAATTTGATTTCTTGGCTGCAGAATGTTCATTGTAGAGTCAAGCAAACTGAAGCTGTTAATATTCTCAATCTCTTAATTGTTTTTCTGATGCTGCAAATCATCCCAGTGGTGAGAATATTTGTTTTCTTGATGTTGCGCTTCAATCCATATTGAAGCCTGCAGTCTTTGACCTTCTGCAGCAAATGCCTCAGGCTCTCCTCAGTTTGGGCAAGCAAGAAAGTAGGAACTTATTTTCTCTTTCACCTTAGATGTTTATCCTTTAAAAAATATTTCTTTAGCTCCATTTGTATGCTAGGAACTTTGTGAAGTGTTGGGTTACATTGACCAAGCGTGGTCTCAGCCTTTTCCATATTTGTATCCATTTTTCACTTTATTGTTTTTCCAAGCCCCTCAATATCAGAGGATAGGAATACATAAGATTATCATGTGGTACAAGGAACTGGGAAAGATTGGGTTTTGCAAATTTATTTTAAGTCCTGAAATCACAATTTAGATGTTGGCCATCTGTTGTGACAGAACAGAATTGTTCACAGATCAGCGGCCATCTATAGAATCCCAGGCACAATATTAACTCTGTTAGCCTCTGCTTAGCCTCCCCACCACCTAACAGCCTTACTTCTTCTCATTGACCAGTCAGAAACCCTTTGATCACTATCTAGAAGCCTGGTGGTATTTGCTATTTACCTTGTCTCTTATGCTCCAATATTTCCAGTAGGTGATATCAGTTCCCACTCATGTTGACCTTATGTACAACCAAAGTGAAAACACTGCCATGTACCCTGAAATCTTCACAATCATCGCTATATTTGTGCCCATTATTGCAGGCACAGTGATACTCCATAGCTCTGAAGTTTGTTTTGCTCACTGTCTACTTTAACAAGTATGATACCTTTCTACAGAAACCAATCCTTCCTGATGAGTCATCCAGAAATCATGAGGTTTATAATTTGCCATCCTGACTTCTGGTGACTTTCTCAGACAGGTTTGTTCCTTCTTCTGTCTGTCTAATACACCTCATGTTCTTCACCAACACCGTAAGTCAAAGGTATAGATTCTCATTTGGTTTTTTTTCTTCATTGTTTACAAGTTTTGACAGGGCAACACATGGAAACATAAGATCATGCTAAAAGATGCAGAGACCTGGAGCTGGGAAAACAAAAGGGAAGAAAACATTTGGTGTTTGTCTAGCTGAAAGTAATTAAAGAAAAAAAAAATTCAAATCTTGAGTTTCAAAATTGAATGACACAGGAAACATCAAAAAGAGATGGCTGGAATAATGAAATTTCTGTATCAGAAAGAATTTGTGAGTACTCAGCCTTTTCAGGAGGTAGTGTATGATTAAGAACCAATGATACTGAAGAAGGAAGACCAAGCTACACTGAAGGCATTAGTGAAAAAAAGGAGTCCAGTAATTAGCAAAATACTATTTCAGATGTTTTAACAAATGAATACAACACCAGAAACACTCACTCAGCTATGACAGGAACTTTGGAAGACCAATACCTAATTACCTAACTGGAAGAGATCCATGTACATGCCTTTACTAAAGAAAGACAATTTTAAACAGTATCATCAATATAACAAGCAAGTAAAAGCTTCCTGAAGGCAATTAAAAAACAAAAGTTACAGCAGTACTTTAACAGGAACTGCCAGAAATACAAGCTAGAATCAAAAGGAATGTGGAAAAAGATACCATTCCTGCTTTAAAAGGATTCTTGCTTGAAAAAAGAGAATACCAGAAAGATGTTTACATTTTTTATTGACTACTTTGTGTATTGATAACATTAAGAAAAATTGGAATTCCAGATCTCTTAATTGAACAATTGGGAAATTTGTGTGTAGATTAAGGTGATTGTTCACAGAGAACTGGGGGATACTGTGTGGTTTAATATTCTAAAAGTTAGGCATAAGGATTATCCCTGATAGGTAAAACTATAAAACAGTATGGATGATGACCACATCAAAAGTCATCGTATGTGCTTTTATAAATACAAGTGCACGTAAGTGCATAAGGAATATTTTTAAAATCATAAGTTACTTAACACATATTGTTCTTGTTGTTTGTAATCACTTTCAACTGAGAGTTACCTCATACAACAATGTTGTTGTTGTTAAATGTCATCAAATCAAGAATGACTCATGACAACTCTATGAACAAGATTTGAAATATGACCTGTACTGTTTTGCACCATCCTTATCAGTTGTTAAGGCGGTATCAACCCATCTCATTGAGTGTCTTCCTCCCTATCACTAACCCTCAAACTTCGCAAGCCTGATGTCCTCTCTAAAGAATAGCCTCTCCTAACAGCATGTCTAAAGTGTGTGAGACAAAGCTTCACCATCCTGGTTTCTAAGGACCACGCTGGTTGTACTTTCTCTAAGACATATCTACTTGTTTTTTTGATAATTCATGGGATATTCAGCACTCTTCTCCAGCACCACAACCAAAGGCTTTGATTCTTCACATAGAACAATGAGTAGATTGTTCTGTGAATCCTTTGCACTGCTTCTTTTAGAACAGTGTTGAATTACCTAATAGGGCTTCCTGGACTGTAATGTTCATGAAGCACATCACCACATCATACTTCTTCAACAGAAACACCAATGCGCTTCAAATGTAGATCTTTCTGGAAGCAGCTGAGCAATTAACTGTTCCATCACCAACATTCTGTCTGTACCAACACTTCAACACTTCTTAGATTATGAGCAAAATTTTCCTTTGCCATGTCCACCTAACGATTATGAGAACACAAAATAGAAAAAGCTACCGGGTCTGGGCACTGCTGTCTTTTGCTGGAGTTAAATGTGTGTAAGAAAAATAGAATGAGTTTCCACGAAGACAAGTTTAAGAAAACAAAATGAAAGTCTTAATACTTTTCATTTGTACTGTATATTTAGTGAAGCAAAGTCAGTGAACTTCAAAGATTTTTTCTATATATTTATTATTTATACCACAATATATCTCATCACAGTCAAGATTAGATGAGTATATCTTACCTTCTTCAACATTGCACTTTTTTTCCTATAAAGGCATATAAAAACTTTATGAGCACCAGGAAAACAATAATTTAAATTTCCTTAGGTGGTACATGGACATCAGAATTAGCCACTAATCCCTAAGCAGGATTATGTTCTTGAAGATTTATCATACTAAGATACTTGCTGTGAATCATAATTCAGGACAACCAGAATTATGTAGTGACATTGTACATTTCTAATTGAATGCATGCTAACGTGACCCATTTTAGTATTTCCCTTCAGTGCAATTTTTGAGTGAAATAGTAACATCAATATTAATTTATGCTATTTCCTAAAATAAGTAACACTTGATTTAGTATAAAATGTTTCCTTGTCAAAGTCAAGGTCTTATTATATACCCTTGCTACGTGTATGTCCTGGAAAGTAGAAATGGTCATAGAATCTTTAAGTATATATTGGATTTATAATCAAATGTTTGAAAAATCTGGCTAACTACCCTCTGCTACAATTGTTTGGTAAAACACATTTTCTAAATCTCAGGGATTAATCCTCTAAACGGATTCTGTGATTCAGTAAGAATGAAAACTCAAGTTATTTTAGTTAAGTTTTCACAGTCACCACCATCTCCTTGCAGAAATGTGATAACCTTCATGAAACAGCCCATCAAGCAGATAGATTTTCAGAGACTGTAAATCCAATGAGAGGAGAAAGCCCTTTTGTCTGCTTTGGATCAGTAATTGGGAGCACACTTAATTATCTAATTGTTGTGATGTTGTTACTTACCCTCGAGTCACAACTGACCAGTAGCTGAACCTCCGTCAGATTTTCAGAAGCGTAAGTTGTCAGGGAGAAGATTGCCTGTCTTCCTTCTGTGGAGCAGCTGAGAGGTTAAAACTGCATGCATTCAGGTTGGTAGCACAACTCCTTATCACTACGAGGCCATCCAAGCAAGTAGGCATGATTTTTTAAAGTAAATAATTTTAGGCAATATCTTTTAAATTCTCATTAGTGAAAAGAAACAGCTACTTTGTGAAGGCCAAACTCATTTATAGTTGGACATACAGAACTGGACTGCTGTGCTGTGAGTGTTGAGTGGTAACTATCATGTCTAGAAATGGAAATATCTTCCCTGGGCAAGGTGTGCACATGGTTAAAGGAGCAATGAAGATGCTGGAAACATTCATAACTTTATTATTATTTTTAAAGAGTTGATAAAGCAGTAAAAAGTTATCCATCAGATGCTGTGCTGAAGAAGGAGGGGCCATCTCCTCCTGTACTAGTCAGATCCAATTTGACGGTACACACATACAAATAATAAAATTTTAAAAAATAATAAAAAAAAATCCTTACCCTGTTATTAATTTATTGTTAGGCCTGAAGAAAAAAATAGCCAAATAGAAATGTGAAGTGTCCACGACTTGAATTTATATATTATTTTTTAAAATTAACTGTACTTGATGTCAAATTTGATTCTTTATTTTCCAGGAGACTCCTACCTACACGGCCTCAGAATAAATCTTTAAAGTATCATAGGAGTTTGTTGTATTTGTATGATTTGTAAAGGGTAATAACTTTCTTTAAGATGTGTTTAGAGAAATGCTTTCTGTTTTGATTAAAAATAATACAGCTTTTTTGTCACTTTTTGTGACTCCTTAAGTGTTGGATCCTCCACTATACTTTAGAGTCCAATTGCCATTTGAATAATGGAGATGGAATGTTAATGAATAAATTAAAAAACATACGCTTTCAAACTGAGACTTTATGTCCCCCCCCAAATTAAAATGAAATACGTACTCTGAACTTGTGCTTGAAGATATACTCATCTTATAGATTTTAAAAAATTATGATGAACATGAGATCATGGTTTTCTTCCTGCTACTAATGCAGACTCTCCTATTCTGGGCAGGATAGTAATCAGAGTTTGAAAGAAAGGTTATTTCCAAAGGGAAATGACATTCATCCTCCAAATGTTTTATTTTACAAGAAAAAGGGGGATACTCTTAATAACAAGATCTTAAAATTGTATCTGTATTTCTTACTTGTGTTATTTCATAGATGGAAGAATTTAATTAACGATTTATCATTCATAAATTTCATTTTACTTATTTTGTGGGAGAAGTATGGGCATCATCCTTCCATGCGATTAACTGCCTCTGAAAACCTGCTGAAGTATTGGCTATGGGTCGGTTTCAAGCGTATAGTACACAACAATAACAACAGCAACATTACTTATTTTGCAGAGGGTTTCATATATTCTTGCTCTTGTACTGCTTATTTTGTACTTTATTAATGAATGGTGACAATAATTTCCTTTGATTTCTAACTATGGCCCCTTTCCATCCTCAAAAGCCAGTATATCCTTGTATTATTCATTAAGCTGCTTTTGAATGCTAAAAGCAATGTAGATTTTGCCCAAGGACTAATTTTTCTGAACAAATAAAAAATTGCTCTCCATCTCTTCACATTTTAGCCAAATGCTGGTCCTCATTTAAATGAGTTTGCTTACCTAGGGTAAGGTGTTTGGGTCTGTCCTGTTCACATCAGACTATGGATTTGAAGAGGACAGCTTTCACTCTCTTGCCTGCCCCTGGTTCCCTTTTATTTTTATATTGATGAAGGTAGTAGAATTGTTAGTGACGATTAACCCAGGTTCATTAGATCCCTTTCCATTACCTTTCTGATTGACTATTTACCTACCTGCTATTTAAAGTTCCAGTTGTTTTGCCACTCAGGGATTGTGAATGAACTGTTGTTGTTTTGTGCTGTCGAGTTTGAACTGGTTCGTAGCTGACCCTCCAGTTGGATTTCAGAGACAGTAAATCACACAGAGTTCTCTTGCCCATTCTTCTTCCTCAGAGCAGCTGGTAGGATTGCAGTATAGCTTTCACCACTAGGCACCCAGCAATCACTTGTGAATATATTACATTTAGTTTAACCATAAACTTGGTTAATCACTTGTTTGATTTTCAGGTTTTATTTTGTGGCTTTGTAGAAATTGAGTTAGGACAAAGGACGGGATTATAAAATTCAATATACACAAATGAGAGATCTTAGTTTCCAGCAAGCTTTAGTGGTGAAATCCGGGAGACATGATGAAGCAGCATAAGTGAAATAAGGGACAATTTAGTACATCCATGTGATGCCTTCAGTTCTTCCTCTGTGTCACTGTAGAAAGACTGCAGCCACCTTGGAGGCAGCAATATTTGACCTCCACTAACTGCACAAGGGAGAGCAGTCTCTATCCATAACATCCACAGCATAAAACACATTTCCAGGAGATGAAGCATTCCCCCAGGCTCCCACACTTACACCTACTAATTCTAATGCTGTCTTTCTCAGAGGATTCCCACTGTTCTTCTATGAATCCCTGCTGCAATGGCCACACAGAATTTAGAGGGAACTTTCACTAGTAGGGAATTTACTGTTGTTGTTGTTGTTGTTGTT
>NW_006399772.1:14714484-14715170 GCF_000299155.1 Elephantulus edwardii | reverse complement strand
GGTCATTACAAAGACAGAAGAGGAAGAAAAGGGAATTTACTAGGTAAGTTAATAAGTTATAATTCAGGTTTGTAACAAGATAGTTGTTTTTATGTGCCATCAAGTCTCCTGAGACTCATAAAGACTCTATGCATAATAGTTCTTAATCTTGCTCTATCCTGAGCCAATCTCACTGTCTCGGACACACCTGTCTGTATTGCCCCAGTCACTGTGCCAATCCATCCCATCCAGGGTCTTCACCTCCTGCGCTGACCCTCCACTCTTCCAAGCATGATACAATGTTTTGTTTTTCCAGTCAGGACAGCTCCCCAGACATGGTTGAAGATACATTGACCTGCAGCCTCTTGGCTTTAGATCAGAAAATGCTCTCTTAGTTCTGCCAATGATTGCATCTTTCTCCTAGTTCTCCAGTAAGATTGGGTTAAGGTGTTGGCTCTGGATCTATATGACAACTATTAAACGTTAGTTTATATTTCCCATTGTATTCTTACATTGTTTTTATGTATGATTTCCCATTCACTTGGAATAGACAGTAATACTTATAATTTTTATTTTGTTGTCTCAGACATTTACAGTATGCATGGACAGTAAGGACAGAAGCTGTAAATGTGTGTTGCTGTTAGGTGCCATTGAGTTAGCTCCAACTTGTAGCAACACTACTGGACCAAAACAGAACCTTATTCTAT
>NW_006399772.1:14711100-14714384 GCF_000299155.1 Elephantulus edwardii | reverse complement strand
CTATTCTATTCTATTCTATTCTATTCTATTCTATTCTATTCTATTCTATTCTATGCCATCCCATCCCATCCCATCCTATCCTATCCTATCCTATCCTATCCTATCCTATCCTATCCGTTTCCTATCCATTTCCTTTCCTTTCCTTTCTTGTCTAATAAATAGGAAAGGACATTTACTGAAGCTTCATTTTTCTTTCTTTCTTTTTTTTTTTTTGAAGCTGCATTTCTTTCATGAAAGATTTGATTGTTCTTTTCACAGTCCCTGGATTATTCAATATGATTTGGCAACACCACAATTCAAAGGCACCAGTTCATCAGTCTTCTTTATTCATTGTCTTTCACATGAATAAACAGCAATTGAAAATACCATGCTCTAAGTATGGCCCATGTTAATCTTGAAAGTGACATCACACTTGGTAAAGTAGAGCGCCACTGCGTGGGCATTCATTGATGAATAATTTAGTCTCTTCACTTTATGCATTTGTTGGGACTTTTAATTTCCTTTTCATTTGGTTATAACTAGCTGTGTGTCTCTACTAGTTTATCCGTTTCATCTAGGTTATGTGGTTTGTTGTTGTATAGTCTTTCTTAAAATATTCTGGCATAATTCATTTTAGTTCTATAGATCAGTAATAATGTTCTTCCCTCTTTCATTTTATTATTTTGTTTTGTTCCATTCTTGCTTTCCTCACCCCACTGCTTACCCCCTTTGTCAATCTGTCTAAAACAATGTCTGTTTTATTGATATTTTTTTTGATTGATGATTTTTAAGGAACCAACTTCTGATTGTTTATTTCTCTGTTATTTCATTCTGTTTTCAATCTCATTTCTTCTCAAGTACTTATTTGCTCTCTCCTGACAGATTTAAACTTTGTTCACCCTTCTCTTTTTAGTTTCTGGGGATTCTGAGTTAGGCTTTTAATTTGATATCTTTCTTCCTTTTTGTTCATGCATATATTTATTACGATAACTTTCCACCTCAGTACTTCATACTAAACTCTTAATCTGGAATACTATACTTACTACTGATTATGAAAAAAAATTATTTTGGTCTGAAATTCTTACTGTGTACCATAGAATTGGAACCAACCCATAGCTGACCCTCCAGCAGGTTTTCAGAGGTGGATAATTGCACGAGAGAAGACCCATACTTCTCTCACAGAGCAGCTGGTGGCCTCGAATCTCATGCCTTTGGGACTGCAGCACAGCTCCTTGCCACTAGTCCCCCAGAGCTTTCAGGGTGCTAAATTGCAATCTTTGTGGTAGTGATGTATTTGACACTTCTCTGGATATCTTTAATATAGTGAGAGAGTTTCCTTGCAAGAAGGAAAACTACTAGGCACAAAAGCTAGGCAGAAGGAAAACATTCAGATGTTATATAAGGTTTGTTATTTTTCACTTCTTAAAAAAATACGTTTTTAAATATCATCTGAAAAGTAGATATCTCAGTTTTAACATAGCTGTATCTTACTTTCTGCATATTATCAATTTCTTGCTTTTCGTTGCTCCCCTGATTAGATTATTTAAAATAATCCAAAATTAATTACCTTCAATTGTTTTAGTAAAGTAATTCTACTAAAAATATTGTAGTACATTAGAGAACCCAGAAATTAAATACTTGAGTGATATCTTTCTGTTTTGAAGAAAAGACAGCTGGATTTATTCATGTTGTAAATGTTGTTTCAGATCACGATCAGTTACCTTGCTGAGTAATAAAAGACTCCAAAATGAAAATGTCTCCATTTCACAAAACAAAGCTGCTGGATTCATTTACAGTGAAGCTGGCTGGTTTATAGGACCGCTCCTAAAATGCACAATGATATCCTGCTAATAAATCATCTGAAGAGGGCTTGTAAGACCATCCAGGGCATTCTTGTGAAATTAATGACTTCCATTCTGGCCTCAGTTATATCTTATGAATCACATAAACTGTGCTTAATTTTCCTCTCTTGCTTGTTTTAGGTTTTTCCTTTTTTTTTTTTTTTTTACATTATAATCTGTATTGATTGGTTGCTTTGAAGATCTTTTGGGGACCTTCACTCCTGAAAGACCGTGTTTACAACTATGTGGAAAACCCTTAGAACTCTACACATTTTGAAAACATAAATCTCAAGATTAAAATTCCATACATTATCTAATAGTTAAAAGAAAGTGGAGGCATTTAATTAAAGCACCTTCTTGCTCAAGTAAATCCATTTACAGGCAAACAGGTAATGATGACAATGTTAATGAAATTTTTCCTTGTAAAAAAATTCCATTTTCAGTCTGAGTGAGCCTATACAATAGTGTTAATAGCTCAGAGCTGGAACATTACTTGGCATTTCTGACTACTCATTATTGGTCCTTGACATTTACTTTCTATGCATATTTATTCTGTTGCAAAACATTACATCATTTAAAAACATTAATAGACAAAAAAAATTTTCTTTTAATTGCAAAACTCCCACATGATGATCTGACGTTGTGGTTTATAATAAATAGTAATGGATTCTTGAGAAAAGTGCTAGCCATTTTGAACATGTTAAGCTTTATATTCACTTACCTGAAATTACAGAAACTGTAGTTACTCTGGTTTATAAAGTATCCTTAAAAAAAATACTCTGTTAACACAGTAAGTGATAGAATTGAACAATTTTTTGATCAAGGGGTAGCATTGTTAAGAACAGTTCATAACATCAATAAAATTTCAGATTCCTTCCAAAAGTATTGGTGGCTTTTATTAATCTGTTATTTTTCACTCAGTGGGTATTTTTGATTAATAGCCTAATTTCTGAAAGAGCAAAGCGCTATATGTTGGAAAGAAAGATTAAAAAACAGAGACTAAAGATTCTGATCTAGAATCTCCTGAAGCTTACAGTCCAGTTAAGTGTCCAGAGATAAATTTTGAAGTGTCAAGAAACAAAATTTATAATGTCATAAAACCACATTAAAGAAAACGAAGAGATTTATGGGATCAGAATAATTTAAAAGAGACCTTAATAATTCTTAGGTCCAGACACTTGGTTTTAGAAAGGAATAAGCTGTATCCTCCAAAGGAGATATTCCTGCCTTGGGGCACACAGGCTGCCTAGGTGGAGCTGGGACCGGAAATTGACACTCAGTGTCCTCCCTCTCTCTGTGTGTCACAGCCTGGTTTAGGCAAAGAAGGGCCTCTGGGAAAATGTAAATCTTGACAGAAGAAAAGGTATTGTAGTCTGCAGTGAACTCGGTTGTTTGGCGCTCTCTATATTAGCTTTAGGAGTTCTTGTGGCTTACTGGTTAGGAATTGCTCTGCCAATCCAAAGA
>NW_006399772.1:14698514-14710690 GCF_000299155.1 Elephantulus edwardii | reverse complement strand
AACTCACTGGAGGGTCAGCTTTGTGTTGGGTCTGGCCTGCCAATAAATAAGAACAACATACCACATCTAAGGTTTTTCTTTTGCTAAACTTCTGCACTGGAAGCAGGAGTGGCATCCACTTCCTAAACAACATGCCTCTGGAAACTATGAACTGTGATAAATGATGATAGCTATAGAAATTCTTCAGGCCTTTTGTTCATAGGGTTGCTATGAGTCATGCTCGACTCAGTGGCAATCAATAACAACACAACAACAACAACTTCCCTGCTTCTTGACTTTAAAAAGATAAAATGAGTATTATTGACGACAATAGTAATAATGACTAAAGTTTAAAAAAAATGACTATGTGCTAAAGTAATCATGTACTCTTCCCTATAACCTTCTGAAGTAATTGTTATTATCATTTCCATTTTATAGTTGAGGTAAGTAAGGCACAGGGATGGAATGTTTTGAGAGTATCAGTTGTATTTGGAGAGAAGAGATAGATATTGATTGACTGACCAGCACAGTCCAGTCAATCTTAGGTGACTATTTAGGAAGAAAGTTATTATGTTGAACAAGAGATATCCTTAAGAAAGAGAATCTCCAATGTTAATTTCCTTTGAAAAGTGTCTAGTAATTAATCATGTTAGCTAACATAATGGATATAACTTGCTAATTGATAGGGAGAATAGCCAATAATATGAAAGAATATCTAGTTATGTTATATCTCCATAATTCTCAACTGCATCGTTGCTGTCACTGGTATATGCCAGCATATATCTGACTGAGTTAGGTTGTAATCATGGCTGCACAAGCCTGTTGCTCTTTAAACATTTGCAAGACTGCCATCTGTATTTGCAGAAGCTGTCACTGTTTACAGCTATAGCCTTTGGTTCAGTCTTTTATTCTAACTCGACAACTCTTTGAAAACTACTTCTGTGATTAACTATTAACACATGTTGCACCAATTTTTTTTTTTAGGTTGTTTGTTCTCTCCCATTTCCTGCTAGCTATGGACATTATTTATAGTTTTGTGGGTTTTTTTAAGAGACAAAAACCCTACCATAGTTGCTGAAAAAAAACACTGGTTTAGGAAGTTGGGGTTAGGGGGAAGTTATGGTATCTTGTTTGTTTGGGGCCTTCTACTTGCATTTTGGACATCTGCTAGTGATAGTTGTCAAGAAAAAATATAATGCAAAACAGTAGTGATTCTACATAAAACTGTCCATTTTTTTAGACTTGAAGAAACTAAGGTTCAAAGGACTTAGGTCCTTTGAAGTGGAGCGTTATTTGATTTTTTTCTCTCAAGGAAATATTGGATTTCTTAATGGTTTCTGGATTCTTTTAACAACCTATTATTTAACTTAACTAAAAAATGGTGAAAAAAAAACAGCAAAACAGTACTGTATCAGTGCAGCATCTTTAATGCAAACCCAGTTAGATGTGAATTTTCTTCTACATTATTAAATAGATGCACAAAGAGTCTACACTTTGCTTTGTCTTGCCCAGATGCCTTTGAAGTCTACTCAGTTCTTTAACTTCATGGGTTTTTTTCCTCTTTCCTTGGCTTCTTGGCTCTCTAGTGCAATATTCAGAGTTTCTACTGATGTCCATCTTGGTCTTTCCTTCCTCCTCTGTCTTGATAATGACCTTTTACAATTATCAGGGATGATATCCTTGATAACCGTCCACAGCTTATCTGATCTTCATTCATTTGTATCTAATAGCGTCAAACCTGTTCCTGAGATGGTTTTTAAATTCAAGTGGGATAGACTCAAGTCAAATTTTGGTTCTTGTGGATGTAATTTCATTTTTTTTTACCTTCAGTTTGAACTTACGTATTAGTAGTCAAGATCAGAAAAGGAGTCCATCAGGGATGTGTCTAGTCTCCATACCTTTTCAATCTTTATGAGGCACAGATAATTCAGGAGGCTGGGCTTTATGAGGAAGAATGTGGCATCAGAATTAGAGGAAAACTCTTCAATAACTTGCATTGCATTATACAGATGACACAACCTTGCTTGCTGGAACTGGGAAGGACCTGCTGCAGAAAGTTAAGGACTTCAGTCTTCAATATGGAGTAAAGCTCAACATCAAGGAGAAAAAAAAAAGATTCCTACTACAAGGCCAATTGGCAGCACCATGATAGATGAAGAAGAAATTGAAATTGTCAACAATTTCAACTTGTTTGAGTCCAGAATGCTCACTCTTGGAACCAGCAGCCAGGAAATCAAAAGATTAATTGGATTAGGAATGTCTGCTGTCAGAGAACACCTCCAGTGTGCTCAAGTGCAAAGATATTAGTCTAGAGACTAAGGTGCACTTGATCCAGGCATGGTCTTCTCAATTACTTGCTATGCATCTGAGAGCTGGGCAATGACTAAAGAGGACAGAAGAGTATTAATGTCTTTGAGTTGTGGTGATGGAGAACAGTATTGAACATACCATTCACTGACAACAGAACAAACAAGTGTGTCCTGGAGAGAGTGAAACCAAGTTTCTCTCTGGAGGCAAGGATTTTAAATCTCCATCTCACATATTTTGTGCATTTTGCCAGGAGGGACCAATCCTTGAAGAAGGACATCATGCTTAGAAGGGTGGAGGTATAACACAGAAGATGACCCTGGATTAGATGAATTGACACTGTGACGGGGATAGTGGGGGCAAATGTGTCAGAGACATTCAGATTGGCTCAGAATAAAGTACAGTTTAAAGATATTGTACCTTGAGTCACAATGAGCTGCAAGTGACTTGATGGTACATGACAACAATAAAAGCTGAATGTATTTTAATTAACAATCTTCCTGTTTGTTTTACTTGAATAATAGTTACAGAATTTCTCTTGAGTAATAAGCTCTTATAGATGCTGGTACTTGAGACTGGCATGGTCACTGTAGGTTATCCATTAAAGGGAATAAGTTTTTCAAGGTTCTAATTTCTTTTTTTTTTTTTCCAGATAAGATCAAGTAGATGTTATACAACCTTATAGCAGAGTTAAGACATAAAATGCAAACAAAACCTCGTATGTATTGTTCTGTAATACAAATTTTTGTTTACAAGCCTTCCTCTTCTTTAATTTCTTCCTCTTTCCTGCCCTCCCTACCTTCTGTTCTTCCACAGATTCAATTGATAGATGTTTTAAGTTCAGTATATGAGTTCAACAGGTTTAAAATGTTGTTGTTGTTGTTGTTATGTGCCGTCGAGTCGCTTGTGACTCATAGCGACCCTATGTACAACAGCCCTGAACTCCACTCTGTCCTGTGCCAATCGCACTGTCTCTGACACTCCCATCCCAATTATCCCAGTCACTGAATCAATCCACCTCATAGAGGGCCTTCCTCTGCTGCGCCGTCCCTCCACCCTCCCAAGCATGATGTCCGTCTCCAGGGACCGGTCCCTCCTCACAACATGTCCAAAGTATGTTAGACGGAGCCTCAGAATCCTTGCCTCCAAGGAGCCACCCGGTTTAACCCTTTCCAGGACAAATCTGTTTGTTTTCCTAGCAGTCCATGGTGTTCTCAATACTCTTCTCCAGCACCGCAGCTCAAAGGCATCAGTTCTCCTTCTATCCTCCCTGGTCATTGTCCAACTCTCTGATGTATAACAAGTGATTGCGAAGACCATAGCCTGTATCAGACGCACCTTTGTCTCCAGAGAGACACCATTGCTCTTCAGTACTTTGGAGAGGTCCCTAACATCAGACTTTCCCATTGCAATGCGCCTTTTAATTTCCTGGCTTAAATATGTATAGAAAAATCTTTACGTTTTACAAAGTGGCAGTGCCATTTTACTTTCCCAAAAGCAGTGCAGGAGATTTCAAACTGCTCTATACAGTCTTACCAACATTGGTCAGGCTTTATAATAGCCATTTTTGTTTGGTTGTGGTGTTATCTTACTGTGATTTTATTTTGCATTTATAGTCATTAGTGACTAGTGACTTTAAGTCTTTTAAAGTATTTATGGAGCTCTGGTGACCTCCCAGGTAAAGAGCTGTGCTGCCAACCCAAAGGCAGGAAGTTAGAGTTCAGCAGCTGTGTGTGGGGAAAGAAGGGCAGTCTTCTCTTGTGTAATTTGATAGCCTCTAAAACCCCCCTGGAAAGTCAGCTGTGTGTCAGTTCTGACTGGGCAGCATTAAGTTGTTTTATTTGTTGTGTTAATGTACTTGGGTTAGTGTAATCAGTTAATGATTTGATGCTAAACAAGACATTTAAGGTCCAATTCCACCCACACAGATTAAGTTCAGATATCTCAAAAGCCTCAAATACATTACCATCCATCCAGCAATGGGCTACTACTGGCTCATTGATGATCCTTTATGGATTTCTGAGGCGGCTGTAAGTCCAGTGGGATATTAGTCATCTTTCTTTTATGGAGCATATGGTGGATTCGAACTGTCAAAATGATCCAGCCTTTGGGTTTGCAGTACAACTTCCTACAGACTCAATTACCAGAACTCCTTGATCTGGTATTTACTTCCCAAAAAGTTGCCTGCCCACTGCCCTCTGAGCACAATTCTTTCTGTAATGAACTTACCATAAGTTAGGATTGATTCAGTACATAGGTTTTGGTTTGGTTTATTCATGTTTGTGGTTTACATATTCCTTTGCAGAAGTATCCATTACGACATTTTGCACTTTTTTGAGTATCGGTTTGTTCTCTTGTTACTGATCTGTAAGAATTCATGTTTTCTGAATAAAAATGTTTATTTGATACATGCAATGCAAATGTTATTACTATTTGCTTCTTGTTTTTGTAACGGCATCTTCCAAAGGGTACGTTTTTAGTTTTGATGAATTGGACAATTTACCTGTGGTTCATGGGTTTGTTGTTGTCGAGTTTTTGGGCTATTTTGTTCGTTTGTTTCATTTTAATGTTCTACCAACAAAAATAACAAAGATTTGCTCCTATGATTCTCCTAGGAGTTTATACCCTCATTGTTATTTTGTCCACTTTTCCCACTAGTGGGAACTGACCAGTAACTGACCCTCTAGCAGGTTTTCAGAGCCAATGAAATCGCTCCGCAGGACATTGCACTTCCTTCTGAGGAGCACCTGGTGGATTCATGTGCCTTTGGGATTGCAACTCAGCTTCTTCCTGCTGCACCACCTTTACATTTAAGTCTGTGATTGATTGGGAAGTTTTGTAGGCCATTGAGAAAAGGTGGTTTGTTTTACTTTGTTTTGTTTTTCTCAGATGTGCATCTAGTTGTCCAACATTCTTTGTTGAAAAGACTATCATCCCTTTATTGAATTACCTGACACTTCTATAAAAAGTTAAATATTGTACAGATGTTAGTTTCTTTCTGGGCATTATATTTTTCCTAGTTATATTCCTGTTTGTCCTTATGCCTCTATCACACTGCCTTTAGTAGTAACTTCATAGTAATTCCAAGAAGCTCTAGTAGCTCAGTTCCTTATGTGTTGTGCTGCTAACCAAAAGGTCAACAGTTTGAATCGATCAGCTTTTCTGTTAGAGAAAGATGGGTGTTTCTGCCTATAAAGATTACATATTTGGAAACCCCATCGAGGGTGACTGTGAGCTGGGATTGAATCCAAGGCACTTTATTTACTTTTGACCTTTATGATTAAATCTTGAACCCATGTAGGGCAAGTCAGTCAATTTCATTTAAAAATAAAAATGCTTTGGTTATTCTTTTGGTCATTTTTATAAATGAGAAATGCGGGTTAGCAATTTCTCTTCAGATTTTTATTTCTGGTATATTTAAATATTTTATAATGATCCAGCTTACCATGTGGGATTTTCCCCCCTTTTGCATAAGAATTTAATTTCTTTTGGTAGTAAAATTTACATAACAAGGAAGTTAGCAAATATAAATAAACATGAAATTATACACAACCAATAATATCCTTTAAAAACAGATGTGAAAACCATTAGCAAAATTTAGCAAATTAAATACATTTATAAATATAAAGAATAATATGCCATGAATGGTGTTTATTGAATGAATACAAAGTTGCTTTAATATTGATGCATTAACAAAGTAATCTGTGATATTGTTTAAAAACCATGAATTTACAATAAACAGTTTGACACATTCAACATGCATTCATACTAAAATGTCAGAAAACTATGAGCAAAAGGAAAATTCATCACTGTGATAAAGAGAAACTATTAAAAAACTTGCATTGAATGTTTTATTTAATAGTGAAAAACTAAATTTTGTTCTTAAGATTAGAAAGAAGAGAAGTAGGTCCACTCTCAGCATGTCTGGTCAATGGTACGCTGGAAGTTCTAGCCACTTTGAACTTTGTACTTAAACTCTGGGATAAAGAAATCTTAATTCATACTTTTATTTAATATATCTCAAAAGAAAACACAAAACTTCTGGAAGTTAACAAGTATTGGTAAATACTCTCTTATCTTTAGTGTGCTCTTCTGAGAAAGACTACCTTTGTCAATCAACATTTCTTATTTACTGTAAGTTCTTCTTGGTAGATAATTCACATTTCTTATTTACTGTAAGTTCTTCTTGGTAGATAATTCACAGTTGGTCTAATGATCTTGAATGTGTTATTGGAATAAGTAAAAATAATATATTGGTTTGATTATTTAGACTACATGCTTACTCTTTGATGGAGCTTCCTGACTTTACACAAGAAGAAATATTTTGTAGTTATATATTATATGTATGCTTTTATAGTCTCATGAAAGAAAACATGTAACTTTCATAATCACTTTTGTAACAAAATACAAACTGCCATATTAAAATTTTAAAACTCCTCCTTTCTAAAAATAGTTATTGCGAGACAATCTAGAAGAATTTCCATCTATCAGAATAATACCCTACAAAATACTTCAAAGCACAGAGGAGCTGTATTGCAAAGAAATGCAATTTAATTTCGTTTCATGCAGATTGCATATTAATAATTAATAATGACTGGTTTCTTTTCCTATCCACATCTTACCCATATATCAGATTTTGGTTCACATTTCTTGTCTTTGAAGTTATTTATTATCAGCCTCATTTGAAGTTTTTTTTTCTACCTCCTATAATATTTTCTTATAAATGATAATCTCTGCTACTCAATGTATAAGAGATGGCATTATCCTAGCCTTTAGCATTTATTGTCATATATACAATGCTGTAACAAACTGGTGAAAGAATGGACTGTCTGTATTTTGTACATTAAGTACATTACTACATAAGGTAGTATATACTCTGAGAATATACTATGTATATTCTCATTCAAGTATAGAGAATATACTATATCCAAGAACTATTTCTTTTAGCCCTCTGACGAAGAAAGTGGCTGTAGCTGCAGTCGGGAGTCACTTCCTTTCCTCATAACCTTTGGAAATTAGTGATCTGTGTTTTGTGTATTTCAAACACATCTCTGGGGTCATTTAAGGTTGTATCATGATAAATGGTATGTGTTTTTGTCGGCCCTCTAAGATCAAGAGCTCTCAAAGCGACCACTTATAGAGGTCTATCTTTTGTTCCTTGCTCTATCCACAGTAACTGAGATATGGAGGTGGTTCCTCGGGCAATGTGTTGGAGTGCGTGGAGATTCACTGGGTAGGCTGTTTAACTTAAGTTTGTATTAGTGTTCAGCAGAGGTTTCTTAAAAATCCAGCTCACATTTCAGAAGTATATATACTTTTTTGAGTTCCCTTTAGAAAGAAGCTGGGGAGTTTTATTATTGTTATTTATTTAGGGTTTTTAAATAAATCCAAAGAAGATGTCAGTAAATTTCTTTACTTTAAAGGTCAGATCCTAATTAAAAAGACTTTCTATGATTTTATAAGAGTCTACATTTCTCTAAAGAGTGGGGTTTCTTTTGTTGAATAGATGATACTGGAAACCAAGATTTGGATTAGAGATGTGCTTCCGTGCCTCATGGAATGCATTTGTTTCTAGGCCCTCTTACCTGATAGAGCAATGAAAGAAATATATGTGTGTGTACTAACTTGTTCATATACACATATGTAAGGCTACAAGCAGCTGCATTTCAATCCCAAAAGGCAGGCAGTTCGAATCCACCAGCTGCTCTATGGGAAAAACCTTTGAAAATTTGCTGGAGGGTCAGCTGTGGATCAGTTCCAACTTGATGGAACACAACAACAAGCATTAGTTTACTGACGCCTTCCACTTTAGTACAACAGAAATCATTCTAATCTCTTCTTGCCAATAGAACTCCTTCATCTGCAAGAGTAGAACTCCCGTTGCAGCAGTGAGACAAACAGCTCTCGTCATCACTATTAGGGAGTTCTTTTTGCATCAACTGTAGCCAGTTGTGCTGCTCACCCAAAGGCCATGTGTCTCTGGTAGATCAAATCCCCAAGATCCTCTTAGGGATGGGGTGGGGGATGACCAGTCTCTTCATGGGCAATTTACAGCATCTTAAACACAGTCAAAGACCAACTATGAGTTAGTTCTGATTCCGTTACAATGAGAGAGAGATCCAGAGGAGAAGAGAGTGAGAGCCAGAGTGTAACATGTGAGAGATAGGTACCTACAATCTACAGATTTGAGTATCATTTCTCAAACTTATTTACGTGTAAGGTTAAGTATAGAAAATATGCAAATGAAGTCTCATTTTATGTAAGTCAAGTGAGAAAATGTAAGAGAGTATGTTAAGTTTTTTTTTCCAAATGAAAATATAAAGTAGTCCACATTATCAATATTTCTGTGGTGAAGTTTTCATTCACATACTCAATACCATGGACTCAGGACCCACTCAGAGCTGGCCCTCTGAGGGTTTTCTGAGATGAAATTACATGAGAAGAGATTGTCCATCTTTCTCCCTCGAGTCGCTGATAGATTCAAATCATCAGAGAGGCAAAGTCTTTGGTTAGTAGCTTGACTCCCTCTGTCCTATGCTCCAGAGCTTCCTATGTGAGGTTTAATCCATTTAGTAATTCAACTTGAGAGTCTTTTTATAAAGTTAGAATAGCATCACTAATGGCTTTCTGAAGATTTCATTTGTGTTCTTACTGTATATTTTTGCTTGACAGACCTATAAATAAAATGGAAAATTATGTACTTCATCATAATTTACTAATAGAAATAAAGTCAATACATTTTTATCAGCTTCTTGTAGTTGATAATTTCAGTAGCCCACCCATATTTCCCAGGACATTTGTGGGTCTGAGCCTTGGTGATAGCATGCCAATTTCCCCAGGAAGTTTCTTTAGGAGATACAAAGCTAAAGCTCCAACCACAGTCCAAAGTAGCATCTTCTCTGGGTTTTCTTTGTTTATTGTACAGATCTTTCTACCTGGACAAAAGTCATGTAACAAGAAAAAAAGCATACATTTCACAGTAAATCTAATATATAATCTGTTACCACTCATTATAAAACTATGTTTTCATACTTAATGGAAAAAGAGAGGACTGAGAATTTATCTAATTAAAGGAAAACTTTTTTAAAACTGAGATCAATTTTTAGCTCTTATTGCCCTTGTTATTACCCTCTATCTTTTAGATGGTGGAGGAATGTAGAAAGGGGATCAATTTCGAAATATCCTCATTGTGTTAATTAGCTTTCCTAGATTTGTTGTTGTTGCTGCTGTTATATGCCTTCGAGTTCCCCACCACTCATAGTGACCCTGTGTAAAATAGCTCTGTACTCTGCCTTATCCCAAACCTGTCTCAATGACTCGACACACATGCCCCCATTATCCCAGTTACTGTGTCAGTCCGTCTCATCTGGGATCTTCCTCTCCTGTGCTGTCTGTCCCTCTACCCTTCCAAACATGATAAACTCTCCAAGGACTTGTCCTTCATTGCCACATGCCCAAAGTATATGAGACAGAGCTTCAAAATCCTAGTCTCCAAGGAGAAATTTGCTTTTGCCCTCTCCAAGACAGACCTGTTTGTTTTCTTGGTGGTCCATGGTATTTTCAATACTCTTCTCCAGCATGTTAATTCAAAGGCATCAATAATTCTTCTGTCATCCTTAGTCATTATCCAGCTCTCTGATGCATAACAAGGAATTGCAAAGACCATGGACTGGATCAGGCAAACCTTAGTTCCTAGACTGCTATCATTACCCTTTCACATGTCAGGAGACTTTCCCAATTTTATTTGCCTTTTGATTTTCGGACTGCTGGTGCTAGTGTTGATTGTGGTCCTGTGCAAGCTGAAATTGTTAGCAACCTCAAATTCTTCTCTACCTATCATGGTGTTGCCAGTGACCCAGTGGTGAGAAGTGTTGAACTTCAATCCATATTGAAGATTACAGTCCTTGACCTTCTGCAGCAAATGCTTCAGGTATTCCTCAGTTTTGGCAAGTAGGATAGTGTCATCCGCATAATGCAGACTGTTGACTTTTTCCTCCAACCCTAATGCCACATTTTTCCTCATAAAGCCCAGCCTCCTGAATGATCTGTTCTGCATATAGATTGAAAAGGTATGGAGACAGGACACATCCCTTATGCACTCCCTTTCTAATTTTGAACCATGCTATGTTTCCTTGTTCTGTTCTGAGAACTTTTCCTGGTTCAAGTAGAGGTCTTGCATGAGCACAATCAGTTGTTCTGGAATTCCCATTCTCCTCAAGGTTAGTCACAATTTGTTGTGATCCACAAAGTCAAATGCTGTTATATAGTCAATGAAACACAGATGGACATTCCTCTGGTACTCTTTGCTTTTGGCCAATATCCATCTTAACATTGGTGATAATGTCTCTAGTGCTATGGCCTCTTCTAAATCCGGCTGAATTTCTGGTAGTTCTCTGTTGCTATTCTGTTCCAGTCACTTTTTTATAATCTTCAGCAGGATTTTGCTTGCATGTGATATTAGTGATAACATTTGATAATTTCCACAGTCTGTTGGGTCACCTTTTTTTTTTTTTTTTGGAATGGGAATAAATATGGATCTCTTCCAATCAGTTATCCAGGTAGTTGACCTCCAGATTACTTGACACAATTCGGTGAGCATATCCAGGACAGCGTCTGTTTGTTGAAATATGTTAGTTGATATTTCATCAATTCCTGGGGCCTTGTTTTCTGCCAATTCCTTCAGAGCACCTTGAATTTCCATTTTCATTATCATTGCCTCTTGATCATATGTTGTTTCATGAAATTCTTCTGTGTCAGTCAATCCTATTTGGTAGAGTGACTCTATGTGCTCCTTCCATCTTCTTTGAATGCTTCCTGAATCATTTAATATTATGCCAAAGCATCCTTAAGTATTGCCACTTGAAGCTTAAGTTTGTTTTTCAGTTCCTTCAGCTTAAGAAATGTTAAGCAAGCTCGGCCCTTTTGATTTTTGGACTTCAGCTCCTTGAACATTTCATTACAATGATTTGCTTTGTCGTCCCTCCAGAGCTGCCCTTTGAAATCTTCTGTTCAGCTCCGTTACTTCTTTGGTTTTTCCCTTTGCTTTGGCTTCTCAGTGCTCTAATGCAATATTCAGAGTCTCTTCGGATGTTTTCTTCTGACCTTTATCTTGCTCTTTTCTTTGTGATGATACTTTGCATTCTTCCTGGATGATATTCTTGGTGTCCTCCCACAGCTCATCTGGACTTTTTTCATTAGTGTTCAAGGCTTCAAATCTGTTTCTGAGATTTTTTTTTAATTTTTAAAGGTGGGGTAGACTCAAAGTCAAATTTTGGTGCCTGTGAATTTGATTTAACCTTCTTTAGCTTTAATTTGAAGTTGCACATGAGTAGTTCATAGTCTGTTCCACATTCAGCACCTGGCCTGGTTTTCACAGCTGATATTGAGCTTCTCCAGGGATTCGTTGCACAGATGTAATCAGTCTGATTCCTATGCATGCCATCTGGTGAAATCCATGCATAGAGGTGCCGTTTATGTTTCTTGCAAAGGCATTGACAGTAATAAAACATTGGTTGTACAAAATTTTGTCATTCGATCTCCAGCCTCATTTCTGCCACCCATGTTTTCTACTACTGATCCTTCTTCCTTGTTTCAACTTTTGTATTCCAGTTGCACATTATTATTAATGCATTTTGGTTGTATGTTTCATTGATTTCTAACTACAAATGTTTGTAGAAATAAGCTTTTCCCTCCTCTTTAGCCCTGGTTTTTGGTGCATATATTTGAATGATAGTGGTATTCATTAGACTTCCTTAAATGTGTATGGATATTATCCTTTCGCTCACAACATTGTATTTCAAGATGGATCTAGAAATTACCTTTTTAATTATGAAAGCAACTCCATTTTTCTTCACTTTTTCTTCTCCCGAATAGTAGATTACATACATACA
>NW_006399772.1:14696589-14697205 GCF_000299155.1 Elephantulus edwardii | reverse complement strand
CATCCACCAATCTTGACCCCACATTTCTCCTCATAGAGCCCAGCCTCCTGGATAATCTGTTCTGCATATAGGTTGAAAAGGTATGGACATAGGACACATCCCTGGCGTACGCCCTTCCCAATTTTGAACCATGTAGTGTTCCCATGCTCTGTTCTGATGACTGCCTCTTGGTCCAAGTATAGGTTTCGCATTAGAACGGTCAAGTGTTCTGGGATTCCCATTCTTCTTGCCATAGTTTGTTATGATCCACAGTCAGTCAAATGCTTTTCCATAGTCAATGAAACACAGGTAGACATTCCTCTGGTATTCCCTGTTTTCAGCTAAGATCCATCTAACATCAGCTACAATATCTCTAGTACCACGACCCCTTCTAAACCCAGCCTGGACTTCTGGCAGTTCTCTGCAGATATGTTCTTCCAGTCGTCCTTGGATAATCTTCAGTAGAATCTTGCTTGCATGTGAAATCAATGAGATTGTTCTATAGTTTCCACACTCTGTTGGTTCACCTTTCTTTGGGATGGGAACAAATATAGATCTCTTCCAGTCAGTTGGCCAAGTGGTTGTTCTCCAGATTTCTTGCCACAACTTGGTGAGCACGTCCAAGGCAGCACCTGTT